>NW_006204759.1:3970163-3980308 GCF_000334495.1 Tupaia belangeri chinensis
GCGTCCCCCCGCAGCCGGGCGCGTCGGCGGCGCCGGCGTCCTGGCGGCCGAGTCTCCAAGGACCAGCTGAGCGTGACCGTGACCTCTAGACGCCTGAGGTTGCGAGTTCGGCCCCCGCAAAAGTGCAGCACGCCTTGCGGCCCGCTCCGACCGCCGCCCTTCCCCAGCAGCACCCCGGTCCACCTCGGCCGGGACCTCAGCGTCTGCAGCCAGCCCAAGGACGACGACGAGCTGGGCACCAGTGCCTCCCTGTTCAGCCTTCTGGCCTCGCCTGGCCCCGGGCCACTGGCGCCAAGGAACAGCATCATCTCCACCGGCCCCTCCATCTCTCTGGATGATGCCCCGACTGGCTCCCACTTGCCCGCCGCTTCCCTGGACCAAGCATCTGCCCCCTGTTCCCCGGCGGCAGCAACAGGAGGAGGTAGGTTAACCAGAATGGTCCACCAAGCCCGTGCTGGCCTCAGTTCAGCTCTTGCTAGCCTTATGGACTCAGGAAACCCTGAGAAGTCTGAGTTTGGGACAGATGGAAAGACTGTGAGGGAGCCCTGCTGTGAAAGGGAAGTGGTGGTTAACAGACAGGAGGGCCTGGGTAAGAGGAGGACTGCAGGCAAGGACTCTTGTCAGAAGAGTGGGCCTGGAGGGGCTAACCCCATAAAATGTGAGGAGGACAATGGTTGCAATGGCTGTATTGTATCCGGGGAAATCAACAGACCTGAGAGAACTAGGCCAAGCCGCAAAAGGAAGCATCAAGAGGCCATGGAAACCTCTCTCCTGCATTTCCAGCAGTTTAAAAAGGGCCAAAAGATGGTGAAAGATTCAGTCGTCAACCAAGATCTGACTTGTTTACAAAATGTCCGCTCATGGACCAAAACCAGGGCCTCCTTCAGTTTCCACAAGAAGAAAGTTGTGACTGATGTGTCAGAGGTGTGCAGCAGTTCTCTCTCTGGATCCTTCCTATCAGAATATTCAAACCTTTCTGTCATAAACAGAACAAACGGTACTCTGTCCCCTCGGCACTCCTCTTCTATGTATTTATTAAGCCCCTTAAAGACTCTACACATTGCCGACAAAAGGGCATCTGATGCTGAGAAGGTTTATGGGGAATGCAATCAGGAAGGTCCTGTCCCCTTTAGCTATTGCTTTCCCACGGAAAGACTGGAACACTGTGAGAAGATTGGGGAAGGGGTGTTTGGTGAAGTCTTTCAAACGATTTCTAATCACACACCAGTAGCCCTAAAGATCATTGCTATTGAAGGACGAGATTTAGTTAATGGATCCCATCAGAAAACCTTTGAGGAAATCCTACCAGAGATCATCATCTCCAAGGAGCTAAGCCTCTTATCTGATGAGGTGTGCAACTGCACACAAGGCTTTATCGGGCTGAACTCAGTGCACTGTGTTCAAGGATCTTACCCTCCCTTGCTCCTCAAAGCCTGGGATCACTATAACTCAATCAAAGGGTCTGAAAATGACCGTCCTGATTTTTTTAAGGAAGATCAGCTCTTCGTTGTGCTGGAATTTGAGTTTGGAGGGATTGACTTAGAGCAGATGAAAACAAAGTTGTCCTCCATGGCTACTGCAAAGAGCATTCTACACCAGATCACAGCATCTCTTGCAGTGGCAGAGGCATCACTGCACTTCGAACACCGAGACTTACACTGGGGGAATGTGCTACTAAAGAAAACCAACCTCAAAGAGCTCCACTACACCCTCAATGGGCAGACCAGCACCATCCCCACCTGTGGGCTGCAAGTCAACATCATTGACTATACCCTGTCACGATTGGAGCGAGATGGGATTGTGATTTTTTGTGACATTTCCAAGGATGAGGACCTGTTTAAAGGTGAAGGTGACTACCAGTTTGAGATTTATAGGCTGATGAGGAAGGAGAACAACAACTGCTGGGGTGAATATCACCCTTATAATAATGTGCTTTGGTTACATTACCTCACTGATAAGATTCTGAAACAAATGACATTCAAGACTAAATGTAATACCCCTGCCATGAAGCAACTGAAGAAAAAGATTCAGTATTTCTATAGGACGATGCTGAATTTCAGCTCTGCCACCGACCTGCTCTGCCAGCATAGTCTATTTAAGTAAGCCAGTTGGGTATTCCAAACTGAGAGGGCAGTGGTTTTGAAGCCTCTGTTGGTGTTTTCAGTCTCCATCCCCAGAGCAGAGTGGAGTTTCCATTCTTACATGTTTCCAATCAACTTTTCAAACAAGAATTTTGTTTCCAAATGGAAACTAAAATATTCATTGAAATGTTTAAACTTGCTGTGAACAAATGTTCTTTAAAAATAAACTACATATAAGAACAAGTTTTTAGAGTGTATAAACCCTTTTTTCTAATTGTCAGTGAAATTCTTTCTGCAAATTCTGTATTTTCTTTTTCTTTTTTTTTTTTTTTTTTTGAGAGGTTTTTGGAAACAGGCACATGTGCTTGTCAGAAAGATATAAAGACACAGTGAGACAGAAAGTGAGAAATCACCCCCCAGGGGGATGGTCACGCCACAATCCCTTCTCCATTCTCCTCTCGAGAGCTTGGGCATGCACTCACACCTGCCCAGCGTGAGTTCTAAGCCACTGGGTCCGGGACGCGAACCACGGTCGACTATGTGGGAGTCCAGCGACACAGCCATTACGCCATCTGCTGGTCCCTCTGCATTTTCATTTTTGAGCCTTGATATTTTATGTAGCCTGAGGTGTTGGGGTATCAAGAAATCTGAGCTGTATCCTGGGTTCTATTGCTTTAGTTTCTTTTTTTTTTTTTGGAGAGGTTTTGGCTGCAGGGAGGACGGTAAGACTAGAGACAGAAAGCGAGAAATCACCCCCCAGGGGGATGGTCACGCCGCAATCCCTTCTCCATTCTTCTCTTGGGATCTTGGGCATGCACACACACACGCCGGGGGTGAGTTTTTTAAGCCACCGGGTCCGGGACGCACACTGTGGTCGACTACGTGGGAGTCCAGCAACATAACCATTATGCTAACTGCTGGTTCCCCTATTGCTTTAGTTTCAAGGCTGCCTTTAGGAACCAGACCACAGGTGAAGAGTCAACTGAAAGCAAAGAGGCTATCACAAAGCAAAGACTAAAAAGAGACAGATTAGAGAGCGGGAAAAGGAAGATAGTGACAATTTATAGGGGGAAGTGTGAGATACATGTCTGTCAAACTTGTCAATCACATAGAGGAGCAGAATTTATCAGTTTTAAAAGGGAAAATGTCTCCATTAAAAAGGTTTCTATTTTTGCTTATTTTTCAAGGGGAGGAAAACGTTGCTTTAAGATTGAATGTTATTTCTTCTGAACATGACTTTGGTAATTTACTCCTGATGTTTTCTCATGGCTAACTAATATTGGTTTTACTCCTTTTCTAGAACTCTGGTTTTTATACCTTTAAGAATCCATCATCATCTCTCAAAAAAAAAAAAAAAAAAAAGACTCCATCGTCTCTCTGGAAAGAGGTATATTCATTAGAAAGAACCACCTTTAAGTACCTGAGTCTTTGTTAGGTTCTTCATTTTCACAATCTGGAGACCTTGTAATTTGATTGGAACACAAATCTGTAACTGGAATTCTGCTCCAAAGAGGTTTTCCCCATGAATCTGTAAAGTAAAATCAGAGAATAAGAAGCCAAAAGCTAGTATTGCTTTGCCACCTGCAATTTTTCAATAACAGGCACTAAGCACTTACACTGAAAAGGAATTCTTTGTGGTCAGAAAGCACCTGGCTTGTGTTCATGTACATTACCGATGGTCTGCAATGGAAAAGAAGTGTGTCAGACCTCAAGGTCCCCTCCCCATTTTGAATGAACCTGAATGCTATCAATTAGATACACTAGGACAGAGGGCACCAGAAATCAAAGCTCAATGTCAAAATGTTAAGTAGTTATAGGGTAGTTGGGATGTGCTGGAATATTCGAATTCTGTAGAGTTAGGCTGTTTTGTTTTTTGATGGTCACGCTTCAGAATGGCCTTTTCACCCTTCCCAATCCCATAGCTCCTGTCCTCCCTCCTTAGCATCATGTCAGTACCCTTTTGTAGCAAGACCAGCGAACGCTACTCCTTTCATAATCACTGTAGGGTTTCTGGGACTCCGCTTTTAGTGCCTTAGAGTTCAGTGTTAAAGCCCAGGTTCTAAAAAGTTTCCTCCAGAGAAGAATATTGCCCACATCTGCCCTGACCACCGGTTCCATCCACAAGAGAATGCCTGAAGCTTCCCTGAGGCATGACAGTTACACTGGTGTGAGCCCCTGGGGAGTACTTACTTGGAAAGAGCTGCAATGAAAGCATGCCTGAATTGAAGGCTGTGGGTCTCCGTGGCCAAAGACCTTTTTTCATTGAGACTAGGAATAAGAGTTGTTAGTTCACAATCGCACACCTGCTTGTACATAACAATTGTTTCTGAACATTGGTTTATAGGGGGTCAGATAAGAAAAGACTCTCAGGGTACTAGCAGGTGGCTTGGTGGTCAAGGCACTGGACTCCCACATAGCCAACCGTGGTTTGAGTCCTGGACCTGGTGGCTTGCTTTCCTACTTTACTTCTCTCTGTCTCTCTCTCTGGTGAGTACATGTGCCCTATAGCATACTTAAATAACAAAATAATTTTAAAACATATATTAAAAGAAAAGGTTCTCAGAGATTAAAAACAAGAGTACAGACAAATTGGTAGACTATCACACTGACACACAGAAAATGCTAGTTTCTCAACTAGATCCCTTGACATTTGGGCCATCCTGTACATTGTATAATGTTTATAGCATTGCTGGTCTCTACCTACCAGATGCCAGTAACTCCTCCTAAGTCACGACAATAGAAAAAAAAGTCTCCAGGGGACCAGAGAATTGGTGCACTGGTCATGCAACTGAACTTCCATTGGAAAGGTCCTGGGTTTGCATCCTGGGCCCTCTCTGGGCACATTGTGCCCATGGTCTAGGCCAGTTGGAACTAGGATGGATTGTGGTGTGAGGACCCTGTTGCGGGTGCTCATCTCTCTGTCTCGCATTGAAGAAACACATTTTACAAAAAAAGTCCTAGTCATTGCCTCCAGACGACAGAGTCACCCATCTGAGAACCCCCTTCCCAATACCATACTCCACCTTACCCTCAAACATAGAACTTCGAGGATGACAGAGTTGTTTCAAAGTTAAATGAGACAGAACTATTAACTCTAGTTGAAGGCTCATTCCACCAGACCATACCAGAGTTTTACTTGGTATACAAATGGAAGAACATTTGAAGTATCTTTACTGACAAGAAGAGAGCCACGTCACTGAGGGCAAGGTGCACTCAGAGGTTTCCCTTCTTCCTTGGCAGTGAAGGGACAATAACTCAGCACGCATGTAGGCGGGAGATTGCTTCCAGCTACTGCCCGAATGTGGTGGAGAGGAGCAGTTTTGTGACAAGACACTACTTACTTGGTGACAGTCACAGTGATGTCTGCTGTCCTGTTTGGAAAGGCATTCTGTTCCAGCTGCCAAACTACTGACATACTTGCCTATTTTCAAGAGAAGAAAATAGTCACTAGATTCCTCTCTATACTACGTACAGTACAAACTAGCCTAGAAAACATAATTCATATTCCCCACATTTTTGTAGCACAGCTTACTTCCACATCCATGTTCATTGAAACCTGAGTCTGTAAATAAGGGGTAAGCAGGGAAGGCATGTCATTCCCCTTTGACAGTTCAGAGTTCCCTCTGCACAAAGATAATCAGTGGCAGATGAGGGCTATACCTCAGGGCTAATGAGAGTTGGTCTGATGTTCCTTCTGTGCTGCCCTCGGCTTCACTCTACATTACTGTGGTGAGCCAGCAGTTTGTCTATGGCTGTAACTGGAAAACTGTCCCCCACCCACAACAGTCCCCCAGAGTTGTGAGAAGAGCAGCCAAAATAGACTCACAGATGACTTCTTGAATATGGGGTGGCCAATCCTGCAGTTCATGATCAGGATCGAAGCAACGGGCTTGGGGTCGTCACACTGAATGTGTGGAAAGGTAGACTGTGAACACAGAAGATACTTCTTACAAAGCAAAAAAGGAGCAGATTCTTCACACCAGTTCAGCAAACATTCACTAATATTTCTACATGCCAGACACCGTGCCAGTAGCAGGGGTCACAAATACATCAGACACTGTCCCTGTCTCCTTACAAGCTGGGCAGGAGAACTCAGTAGCAGATCACTGAAGAATTTTGAGTAAAAAGCCTAAGGACTGGTTCTGTGAGAGCAATGCAGAGAATAGCAGTCAAGAAAGAGTGGAATTCAACAAGGAGGAATCTATAAAATCTTCGTGGAGGAGACATTTGATGTGAGCCTTGGACCAATGCAGTTAATGCCCCAAGACGGAACAGGTCAGCATGAGCCCTGGCACTGCCACGCTGCCTTCCTCAACCAGGGCTCATCTGGAGTACAGGATACAGAAAATAATTCCAGTGACTACTTTTTCTAATTGCCAGAGGGTGCACGCGCTCGGCAGAGAGACAGAGACAGAAAGAACAGGCATCCCCCAACAGAACAGGGTCATGCCACAATCTCTTCTGTTTCTCTATCCTGTCAGGATTTTTGCTATTCGCACACATATCTGGCATGGTTTTTTTCTTTCTTTCTTTCTTTTCTTTTTTTTTTTTTTTTGAGAGGTTTTTGCTATAGGGTGCATGCGTTCACCAGGAAGACAGAGAGAGAGACAGAAAGTAAGAAATCCTGCATAGCACACACGGAGGATGGCCACATTGCAATCCCTTTTCCTCCATTCTCCTTTCTGGATCTTGGGCACGCACACACACGTGCCCGGTGTGAGTTTAAGTCACCGGGACTCAAACCACGGTCGACTACATGGGAGTCCAACGACATAGCCATTATACCAACTGCTGGTCCCACCCGGCATGTTTTTCAAGCTGCCAGGACCAGGGTTCAAATTGTGGTCAGTCATGTGGTATCCATCTAGTTCCCTTAACCCAGCCTTCATCTTGGGATTTTTTGACTTTATGATAGTACCAAAGTGATGTACATTCAGTAGGTATATTCAGTAGACACCTTACCCCATCGTAAAATGAGAAGCATCTGTGTCTCTGGGAGTGGTTTTGTGTCTATGATCACAGCCTGAGATCGGCAAATTTTACTTCCCTAGCCCAAACGATTGGGTCATCAGGAAAGTCCTGATGCATTTTGCATAGAGAAATACGTCATGATTTTCCCAACGACCTAATCATTTTTACCTCCTCAATGCCTTAGGGCATTAGAGCTTCTTTATCTCTCAGAACCTCACTGAAGAAAGGCTGCATGAAGCCAGCAGTAATTTTGCAGCAAAATGGCACCACTGGTGGTTTTTTTTTAAAAAAGAATTATTTCATCTTATTTATTATTATTTTAAAATTTGCTATAGGGCATGTGTGCTCACCAGAGAGAGACAAAAAGAGGGAAAGTGAGAAAGCAGGTTGCCAGGGCGAGACTCAAACTGCAGTCAGCCATGTGGGAGTCCAGCACCCCAACCACCATGCCACCTGCTGGCCCCACCACTGATGGTTTTTAAGGCAGAAAATATATCCGTGGCATGTAGCTGGACTGAAGGGGATTTATCTAGTTACTAATCATTTATTGGATGGGTTTGGAGGAGGTTGGAAGCAGGGAGGCCACTTAGGTTGCCACAAACAGGCAGCTATGAGCAAGGAAAGGACAGGAATGGCATGTTTCTAAAGTTGCCCGTGTGCTTACCTTTTGTATCCTCTTAAGCTGTAAGTTCTTGGGGTAATTTAGAGTCATGCTTGTCATATAGGAATCTTCTCCAGTGTTAGTTAGGCTAATGTTCATCATCAGCTCTTTTGTGAGACCCACCACCAGCTCCTGCCTGCCCAGGGTAGAGATAAATGTTGCAAGTTTATTTCATCTCTAAAAGCTTCAGTGCACTAGAACAGCACACTTTTTTTTTTAGAGATGTTTTACTATAGGGTGCATGTGCTCACTGGAGAAACAGAGAGAGACAGAGAGACAGAAAGCGAGGGGCGATGGCCACCCTGCAATCCCTTCTCCATTCTCCTCTCGGGATCTTGGGCATGCACGCACACGCGCCCGGCGTGAGTTTTAAGCCACCGGGTCTAGGACTTGAACCACAGTTGTCCCGAACAGCACACTCAACAAATTTTTTTTCAGTAAGGTGCCTAAAGGGTACATTTAGCCCAGATTTTCTTCACTGAACAAAAGCAAACAGACTGCCAGGCCCATCTCTGACGCCACGTGAGATGCTAAGAAAGGCTACTCTTTATTTAGTGCTGACCCGGTGCCAAGGACTGTGCTTCACATGCTCGCTTTATCCTCATGCTAACCCTGTGAAATCATACAGGCACCCTCCATGGTACAGAAGAGGAAACGGAAGCCAAGAAAGGCGAAGTCATCTGCCAGAGGTTAGCAGCCTCCAAAGAGAGTGGGAGAATTAGATGTAAATCCTCTTTCTACCACCAGTTCACTGTCCCCTTGGGCAAAGTCCTCCAAGACTCAAGTCCATCCATTCCACAGATAGTCATGAGGCACCTTCTATGTGCCAGACACCCTGTCATCCCCGGACATCAGTGTGCACGAGACACACACGTCCTACCTTCCTGGGCCTCAACTTTTCCATCCACAAAATCATCCAGGGCCCTTCAGTTTAGAGGCTGTGGTTTAAGACATGAGTCTTTTTTTTTTTTTTTTTTTTTTTTGGGGGTTTTTTTCTTGACAGAGGTTTTTACTAGAGGGCATGTGGACTCTCCAGACAGACAGAGACAGAGAGACAGAAAGCAAGAAATCACCCCCGAGGGGGGATGGCCGTGCCACAATCTCTTCTCCTTTGTTCTCCTCTCAGGATCTTGGGCATGCACGCACACGCACCCAGTGTGAGTTTTAAGCCACGGGGTCCAGGACGCGAACCGTGGTCGACTACATGGGAGTCCAGCGACATAGCCATTACGCTAACTGCTTGTCCCAAGACATGAGTCTTAAGCCCAGGGAAGAGGAGGCCTGGGGAGTTTCCTTCACTGCTGAGGTATTAAGGCACCCAGATTCGAAACCATGATTGGTAGTAAAAGTCGATAGGAAATTATTTTAACAACACAGTGAACAATTTTAAAACCAGCTGAAATGTCCAAAGAGGGACTATGTGGACCTCAGAAGAAATGTGACGTCTATTTTATCTTGCTTTGCTTTGGATCACAGCTAAGGTGGGTTGATTGGAGGGAGAGACAGGAGACAGAGGCGGGTACAGCCCGCTGTGGAAATCCAGGTGAGAGGTGATCTTGGCCTGAAATAAGACAGAAGTAGCAGAGATGGAGGAAAGGGGGAGCAGTCAGAGATAGAAAGGCAAGAGGAGCATAAAAGAAGGGTGTCCAGGCTGAGTTCTGAATTTCTGGTGTGGCCTGCTGAGTGGTGCTCTACTTTGAGGGAGAGAACATAGGAGGAAGACCCGCGGGCAGGAGACGACTTCAGTCTGGGGAGAAGAGGTGCCAAGAGGATACCAAGGGAGAGGTGCTGAAATGCCAGCTAGACACACTGTTTGACAGCACAGGGGGGAGGTCAGAAGTTGTTTTTTGTTTGTTTGTTTTGTTTTGTTTTGTTTTGTTTTTTTCCCCATCAGTATTTAACAGTTTATTAACCTAAGTCCAGGGATGATTTTAGAGGGCCTAAGTGCAAACATTTACATATGTTTATGTGAACTTCTAGGGAGAGAGGCTCGTCGCTTTCATTAGATTCTTTAGGCTATTAATGCTCTTGTTCAAAAAGGTCCAAAATCACTGAGCCAGTTGGACAATTTGGGTCCTACTTCAAGAACAGAAGAGATTGCTCGCTGTGTACACTAGGGGGCGATGTAGTAAGCGGCGTGGGCTGTATGGAAGATACACAAGGAGCCGTTTGGGAGGGTATTCGTGGCTGTAATTAATTCCGTTGGAAACAGCTGCGTCTGCTTGTTAGGCTGGAATCCAAAGCACTTGAAAGTCTTGCATTGAGTGCTTAGTGGTGGGCAGCACTAAGCCATCCACATCTGAATTGCAAGTCCAACAGGGCTTGGGGAACAGATTCCAGCTCCAGCCGCCTGGCCTTCAGTATCCGGCACTGCACAGCACGAGTAGCCAAGGAGGGCTTTTTTTTTTTTTTTTTTTTTTTTTTTTTAGGGT
>NW_006204759.1:3980353-3981496 GCF_000334495.1 Tupaia belangeri chinensis
AAGGAAAAATCCCCCCCCGGGGGGGTGGCCACGCCGCAATCCCTTCTCCATTCTCCTCTCGGGATCTTGGACACACATGCACCCACACCCGGTGTGAGTTTTAAGCCACCAGCTCCAGGACTTGAACCACAGTCAACTATGAGGGAGTCCAGTGATGTAACCATTATGCCATCTGCTGGTCCCTCTTTTTAGGGAGAGAGAGACTTTTGCTATAGGGTGTGTGCACTTGCCAGAGAGACAGAAAGTGAGAAATCACCCCACAGAGGGGATGGCCACTCTGCAATCACTTCTCCTCCATTCTCTTCTTAGGATTTAGAGCATGCACCAGCAGTTGGCGTAATGGCTATGATGCTAGACAACCATATAGTCAGCCACAATTCAAGTCCCGGACCGGTGGCTTAAACTCATGCCCTATGCATGTGCAGGTGTGCCCAAGATCCCAAGAGGAGAATGGAGGAGAAGAGATTGCGGTGTAGCTATCTCCCCTGAGGAGTAATTTCTCACTTTCTGTCTCTCCGTCTCTCTGTCTTTCTGGTGAACTTACGTGCCCTATAGTAAAACCTCTCCGAAAAAAAGAAAAAAAATAATGTGGGGCATGCATGCACATATGCTTGGCATGAGTTTCAAGACTCCAGGTCCGGGACTAGAACTATGGCCAGCCATGTGGGAGTCCAGCCACGTAACCATTATGCCACCTGCTGGTCCCTCCTTTTATTTAATTTAAATCTCAATGGCCACATGTAAACAGTGGCTAGCATGTTGGTCACTACTGTTCTAGGCGCCTAGGCACTCTCTCCCTCTCTCACCCCCCACAATCTGTCAGTCAGCAAATCCTATGGTCTCTAACTTCCAAAAAGAACCATCTACCACCTGGGTCCCAGGCACCATCACCTCCACTTGAGTTATTACAATCGAATTACAGTCACTGCCATCTCCTGCTTGCACCTCTGCTGCCATTCTCAAGTCGGCAGTAAGAATAAGCCTATTAAATGGGACCAGTAGCTGGCATAATGGCTATGTTGCTGGACTCCCATGTAGAGTCGACCATAGTTCGAGTCCCAGACCTGGTGGCTTAAGTTCATGCTGGACATGTATATGTGTGTTTCCAAGATCACGAGAGGAGAATGGAGGAGAAGGGATTGT
>NW_006204759.1:3989527-4009517 GCF_000334495.1 Tupaia belangeri chinensis
ATCTCCCCTGGGGGGTGATTTCTCGCTTTCTGTCTCTCTGTCTCTCTCTTTCTGGTGAGCGCATGCGCCCTACAGCAAGAACCTCTCCCCCCCCCCCCCGAAAAAGAAGAATCCTGCTTTCTGGTGAGCGCATGCGCCCTACAGCAAGAACCTCTCCCCCCACCCCCCAAAAAAGAAGAATCCTGTTAAAATGTAAGATCGTGTCACTTCTCTGTCTGCCCTCATGAGAGCCTATGAAGCCCCTCCCACACCCTCAGTGCACTGTTACCACTGGGGCCTCGCCTTTGTCCCACCTGCCAGGCATGTCCCTACCTCAGGGCATTCACAAAGTTTATCCCCCCCCCCTTGTGTGCCACAATTCACCCCCTGCCCCATTTCAAACTCCAGCCCTACCCACCTCTACCTCGTACTCCTTCCTTGCCTTAGTTTCCCTCCCATCCACACGGAATTTACTTATTTATTATCTTCTCTTAGAAGCCCCAGGAGGTAGGAATTTCTGTCTGTGCTGTTCCCTGAAGTACCCCCTGCACCTAGGGTGCTTAGTACCAAGTAGATGCTCTAGAAATATTTGCTGAGTAATTCATTCATTTAGCCAAGCAATGAGCCAGGGAAGAGGTTAGTTCTAACTGAAGCGGCCCGAGCAGTGGAGAATACGGATTGTGAACATGGCATCACCCAGGATGTCAAGAGACCTGGGTTTAAATCCACCAAACAGCCACGGCGACCCTGTGAAAGGCCCTCAGCTACTAACCTACAAAATGGGAGCCAAAGTCCCTGTCTCACCTTGCTCATTGGGGTGTCTGAAGACATAATGAACTAGTAAGTGTGGAAGGCCTCTGTGGGTCAGGAGGGAAGGGAAAGCGAGCACGAGGTGGATCCTGCGAGAGGAGGCCCAGGTGCGCATGCAGGAGGAGGGTCATTGTAGACTCACTGAGAGATGGCGGTGGCCACGTGTAACTCAGCGACACAGAAGAGCTTGTTCTTGCAGTCCTTCTCATAGGGCAGCTGGAACCAGACAAGAGGGGCAGGGTTAGCCCAGGGGCCCCCTTCCCCAGCAGCTCCCCTCACGATCATCTCCTAAGGACACAGGCCTGTCCTGCTCACTGAGCAGTGCATACAGGGAGGGGAAGCCAGCCGGGCTGGGAATGTGCCCAGATAGCTGGGAGAGCTGTGACTGACATTCCCGGGGCCATTCTACAGCACGGGCACACCGGGAGGCAAGCCTCTGACCAAGGTCAAAACGGGGTGAACTTCATGGAATGGTGGGTACGCCCATCACAGTGACATCATGCAAATGAAATGGCATCCCTCACAGCTCACTGCTCTGCACGTTTCAGGGGTAAAACCTAGCAGAAGAAAAGCTTCTCTATTCCTTTCAAGTGTAGGTAGGCCCAGCAGGGGCAGAAAGGGGGGCCACCTAACCAGTACTGGGCTGTCAGAAAAGTGAGGATGCATGTTTTTCTATGTAAAAAGTGTGTCATGAGAGACAGAAAGTGAGAAATCACCAAAGGGGATGGCCACGCCACAATCCCTTCTCCATTCTCCTCTCAGGATCTTGGACACGCACGCACACATGCCCAGCGTGAGTTTAAGCCACCAGGTCCAGGACTTGAACCGTAGTCAACTACATGGGAGTCCAGCAACATAGCCATTACGCCAACCACTGGTCCTGGAAAGTCAAATGTTCTAAAGTAGCTACGTTTATTTTTTTATTATGAAGCAAACACAGCCAGCTCCTTAGCTGAGGAACCTCTGCATTGATCCCCCAGGAGGCAATGGTCACCCCAGCAGCTTTCTACAGGACTGTCATCATGGGCTGGAACCAGAGCCCAGAGCTTGAAAGGAAACTGCTTCTTGGAGAAGGGAGATGCAATTTGCTGATGTCAGAGTGTGGAACTCTAACTGGGTCAACAGCTTTATGCAGGGTTTTCTGCGGTTTTTTTGTTTGTTTGTTAGTTTTTAAGAGATTTTTGCTATAGGGCACTTTTTTTTTTTGTTTGTTTGTTCGTTTTTAAGAGATTTTTGCTATAGGGCACATGCACTCGCCAGAAAGACAGAGAGAGACAGAGTCAGAAAGTGAGAAATCTCCCCCCGGGGGGATGGCCACACCACAATCCCTTCTCCTCCATTCTCCTCTTGGGATTTTGGGCATGCAAGCACAGGCATCCAGCATGAGTTTTAAGCTGCCAGGTCCAGGACTTGAACCAAAGTCGACTAATGGGAGTCCAGCGATATAACTATTATGTCATCTGCAGGTCCCTTTTTTTTTTTAAGATTTTTTTGTTTTTGTCTATAGGGCACATGCACTCGCCAGAAAGACAGAGAGAGACAGAGTCAGAAAGTGAGAAATCACCCCCCGGGGGGATGGCCACACCACAATCCCTTCTCCTCCATTCTCCTCTTGAGATCTTGGGCACACACGCACACATGCCCAGCGTGAGGTTTAAGCCGTCGGGTCTGGGACTCGAACCATGGTAGACTATGTAAGAGTCCAGAGATGTAACCATTACGCCATCTGTTGATCTCCCTTGTTTGGTTTTAATATATCCAAGTAGCCTGTTCTCTTTCACCCACCCCCAGTGAAAGAGAGCAGGGTTAGCCAGCTCTCCAGCTAGTACTCATTCTCTAGGAACTTCTGCGTCCCAACACCTAATCACTTTTCCTCACTTATTTTATAGATGGACTAATTTTTTAAAATCTCTTTGCCAAACCATAATAGTAGAGCTTGATTAAGAATCACAAAGAGGGGCCAGTCAGGAGCATTGTGGTTAAGGCAGCTGGATCCCACATGGCCGACCTATGGTTCGAGTCCCAGCCCCCCAGCTTAAGAAACTGCCAAGCACATGTGCCTGTGAGTCCCAAATCCCAACAGGATGGACAAAAGGAGGAGCAGGGGTTGTGTTGTGATCATGCCCCATTTGGGGGTACTTTCTCCCCACCCCTCTCCCCCTGTTTCTGTCTCTCAAATGCCCTCTAGCAAAAAAAGAAAGAAAGAAATGTTAAGCAGGATATGTACATAATCTCATAGCGTCTCACAAAAATACTTATTAAGTCCGAAGGGGAATGGCATTAGTAACGGGACACATCAACATAGGTGCCTCTTAATGTGATATATTAACGCTACAGCTTTACTTCTGGGATATTTTTGCCAAAAGTGCATAACCTAAATCTAATCTTGAGGAAACATCAGATAAACCCAAATTAAGCACTCTACAAAATGACTGTCCTGTGCCCTTCAAAAATGTCAAGGTCATTAAAGACAAAGAAAGAGTGAGGAGCAGTTCCAGATTAAAGGAGATGAAAATTAAATGACAATAAAACACAATGAATGACCCTGGACCAGAACTTGCATGTTTTTGGCCAGGGGTATGGTGTGCTTGCCAGGGAGAGATAGAGGGAGAGCGAAAGCAAGAAAGCACACCCTCAGAGGGCGTGGTCCCACCGCAATCCTTTCTCTTCCATTTCTCCATCCTGTCAGGTTTTGCCTAGAGTGTTTTTCAAGCCCCCGAGGCCAGGATTTGAACCACAGTCAGCCATGTGGGATTCAGCTACCTTAACCATTATGCCACAAGGCCAGCCCCAGAAATTTATTTTTTCCTTTTGTTAAAAACAATGTTAAGAGGAGGGACCAGCAGTTAGCATAATGGCTATGTCGCTGGACTCCCAAGTAGTCGACTGTGGTTCGAGTCCCGGACCCGGTGGTTTAAACTCGCGCCAGGTGCGTGTGTGTGCGTGCCCAAGATCCCGAGAGGAGAATGGAGGAGAAGCAATTGGGGCATGGCCATCCCTCCTGGGGGGTGATTTCTCGCCTTCTGTCTCTATGTCTCTCTCTGGCGAGCGCACGCACCCTATCGCAAAAATATCTCCAGAAAAGAAAACAATGTTAAGAGGACAACTGGCAAACTGAGTTAAAAAAAAAATGTGTGGACTAGATATTAGTATTTTGTCAATATTAATTTCCTGATTTTGATGATTATACTATTCTATGTAAGAGAATGCCCTTGTGTTTAGAAAATATTTACTGAAGAATGGGGCTGTAAAGAGATATCACACTTGAAACTTACTCTCAAATGAGGATTCTGGACAGTTCCTGTAACTGGTAAGCTAACTATTTCAAAATAAAACATTTTTTGAAAGAACATACATAATTAGTGCCTATCTACTGATAGCCAAACTTTATTACATTCATTCTCCCCGTCTTTCCTAAATCGCCTAACTTGCTATTGATACCAAAATTTTCAAAATTCTTTTAAAAATAAATATACCAGGGCCAGCAAGTGACGTAGTGGTTAAGGTGCTAGACTCCCACGTGGGCAACTGCAGTGTGAGTCCCAGACCTGACAGCCTGGATCATACTGAGGGCACGTGCATGTGTGCTCAAAATCCCAGGAGAATAAAGGGATTGTGGCCATCTCCCTCTGGGGGGCGAGGTTATTTCTCTCTTTCTCTGTCTCTCTGTCTCTCTGGTGAGCGGACATGCCCTATAGCAAAAATCTCTCTGTAACATAAAATAATTATTGGGACCAGCAGGTGGCGTGGCGGTTAAGGCGCTGGACACTCCTACATGGTCAACCAGTGTTCAAGTCCTGAATCTGGTGGCTTGCTTTCTCACTCTCACCCTCTGTCTCTCTCTGGTCAAACTAAAAAATACAATGAATAAATAAATAAAATAAAATAAATTTTAAAAAATAAAATAAAATAAAATAATTATTTATATGTAATACATATACATATACACACACATATATATATACACAACATACACACACACACATATATAACATACCATTATAAATTTAAAATAAAGTTTCTTTGCCTAAAAAAATGAAGAAGGCAATCTTTGCTCACAGGGAATCTGATTCTCCCCCTTCCTGGTGGGATGAAAGTGGGAACAGTCTGGGACCGGCAGTTAGCGTAATGGCTATGTTGCCAGACTCCCATGTAGTTGACCGCGGTTCAAGTCCTGAACCTGGTGGCTTAAACTCACACCAGGTACATGTGCGTGTGTGCTCAAGATCCTGAGAGGAGAATGGAGAAGGGATTGCGGCGTGGCCATCCCCCCTGGGTTTTTTGTTTTTTTTTCTCATTTTTTGTCTCTCTGTCTCTCTGGCAAGTGCACACGCCCTATAGCAAAAACCTCTTTCTCAAAAAAAAAAAGATGAGAACAGTCACAACAGCTCCCCCATTTCTAGTCAGTTTTATTGGGTGTTATTCAAAACTGGAGCTAAAGGTCTTTTATCATTTAATTAATACAGAACTTTTTTTGTAAAAACACTGGACAGTCATGAGCGTCCTATGATTACCTGGAAATATTCTTTGTTACCTGAAGCTTTCTATACCTGCATAAACTATTTTGTACTTTTTGTTTTGTGTTATTTGCTTTCTAATTTGCTACAGGGCATGTACGCTCACTGGAGAGATACAGAGAGACAAGAAAGAGGGACAGTGAGAAAGCAACCCCGGGGGAGATGGCCACACCACAATCCCTTCTCCTCCGTTTCTCCTCTCAGGATTTTGGGCATGCCCGCACGTGTACCCAGCATGTTTTTCAAGTCATCAGTCTAGGACTGGAATCACACAGTCGCCATGCAGGATCCAACCACCTTAACCGCCATGCCACTGGCTGGTCCAGCTGTTTATTGTTTTGGAGACCATTTATCCCGACTAACTGTAAAGGTTACTTCGTAACGCTCACGCTGTCCCTTCCTTCCTAGTAGTTTTTCTATACATTCCAAACAGATTGATGACTACCCCGGGAGGCCAGGGCTTTGACAGAAGGGGTGGAGAGGGGGTGGGGAAAAATCACCTTAGATATCACAGGATCAGGAAATCTGACTAATTACGCCCCACTGCCCCGATTTCTTTCATTATGAGACAAGTTTCTTGTGACACTATCCACCTGTCTTCACTGCACTGATGGGCACGAGGAGGAGCCGGTAGGATGCAGTGTGGGCGGGACCAGACACTCATCCTGAAAGCTCTGAACAGGACCAGAGAGGACAGGTGTGCCAAGTCATCCTCTCTGTAGCACCGGGCAGTCCAGCCCCACCAGGGACCCCCCACCAGCCATCATCAGAGATGCTGAGGGCCCATGTACATGACACATTTAAATGTTTCATTAAATATGTAGCAAGTGCTTTTTGTGAACATGAAGGGATGAGTCCTAAGGGTGTGTGTGTATGGGGGGGGGGTTAGTTGTAGACCTATGTTACCCACCAGTGAGGCTCTGCACAAATTAACACCATCTCAGGGGCTCGGTTTCCCCATTTGTACCCTGAGAGACCAACTGCTCTCTGAATACCTTCTCTCCCCACTCCAGCTTTCTTTGAAAATTGGGGAAACAGGAGCTTTTTTGGGGGGATAGGCCCCAGAGGGTTGGGTCCCAGCTGCGGACAGTCACCTGGAAGATGGCGGAGGGCTCAGTGTAGTGGTCCAGAATGGGGTAGAGACGGCTCCTCCATCCCTTGGGGGTCTGGAGTTGGTAGTTGACCTTGACACTGATGTTGGAGAAGCAGTCCTCCTCACAGAGCTGCAGGCTCATCCCCAAAGGCAGGGTTAGAGTTGGATGTGGGGGAGAAGACAACAAGGAGAATACTTTTAATTTTGATGTGGTCATAAGAAGAAACTAACAATGAAAGTAGTAAGTCAGAAATCCTAAACATCTTCCAAATGAACCAGGCTGAAGAGAAACTCCCTTCAAGCAAGCTGCCAAGAGCTTTGGGAATATCTCCCTTCATTGGCTGTGGCCTTGGGTCTTACAGTTCCTTATGGTTCCCACCCCAGTCACAGAGGGATTCTGGCCACCAGGGGTGACGAACTGGCTTGGCCTTATTTGGAGGGCAAAGGGGAGACTTGGGAGGGAAGAGCCGTGGTCACATCTGTGATTACAAAGATTTTTCTCAAGGTAGCAGAGTGGACGTAGAGAAATAAAAACTGAAAGTGAGAAGACTGCTCGGGACTCCATTTACCATTCTCTTTGTTTAGAAGAGCTTTTCTGCCAAAATAAGTGTTTTGAATACATGCAAGTTAAGTAAGCATGGCCCCCTAGTGGAAAATGCAGTTATGCTCTGATTTTTTAAAAAATGTTTACTATGGGGCAGCTGGCAGGTGGCATTGTGGTTAAAGACTCTGGACTTCCACAGGGCTGATGGTAGTTCAAGTCTCAGACCTGGCAGCTTGCTTTCTCATTTTCTCTCTCTCTCTTTTTCTGGTCAAATTAAAATAATAACGATAATAACAATAAATAAAGTTAAATAAAGTACTTTTTTAAAAGTAAAAAAAATGTTTACTATGGGAATTTTAATATCACACTATAGTGTATTTTTGAACATTTATTTACTTATTTATTTATTTGTTGTGATTTTCAGGCCACCATGTCTGCGGGCTTGAACCGCAATCAGCCATGTAGGAGTCCAGCACCTTAACCACCACCCGCCTGCCAGGCTCAGGTATGCTCTGATTTAAGGAAGGCCATAGACTTGTTCGAGGTCTATATTTCTCAATCCAATTACCAATCTGCCTTGGGAGCAGAGGTGTAGTCAGAAGCATCGTTCATGAGTTTGTTTATTGGAATAAATTACCCTTTGAGGTCCAAATGTCTGCGTCCTGTTAGGCTTTGTGTCCCAACGAAGACATTTTTTTCACGTCTCTGAGCACCTTTGCCAGGAGTGATCCATTCTAAAGGATAACATCTATCGATTTCTGCCTTTCTGTCATTCCGTTTTTCTGGTGTTGATTTGCATCAGGGCCTTCAGCCCCACTGTTTTATCAGCTAAGATTGGAGAACGTAAGGAGAGACGCCTATTCCTGATTTACTACCAAGAAAAATGTCACCAGTTAAGGCATCTCCTTTTTGTCCAGCTTCTAGGAGGCTCAGAGATATTGCTGTGCTCTGTTTCAGCAGGTCTCTCTAATTCAGGTTTCTGGTGTTATCTCCATCTGGCATGTTATTGTGTGAGTCTCGGTCTATCATGATTTTTTTATTTTATTTTAAACTTTTTTTCTTTAGAATTATTTATCTTTATTTATTTATTCATTTTAATTTCACCAGAGAAAGACAGAATGAGAGAAAAGGAAAGTGAGAAAGCAAGCCGCCAGGTCTGGGACTCAAACCACAGTCAGCCATGTGGGAGTCCAATGCCCTTAACCACCACATCACCTGCTGACCCCTTCAGTCTGTCATGATTATCATAATGGCTGCATTTGTATGTGCAGATGTATGCTCCATTGCATGCACATCAACTCTTTCCTCAGTGACACAGACCCCTCTCAGCTCTCCTCCAAGCTCCTCCACCTACCTCTCCCTCTGTGGGGACAAGTCGGAAGTGCTCACAAAGACGGAACCCTCTGCTCCACTGCCCGCGGTGGCTCAGACAGCCTTCCTTGTCTTCGCACTGCATCCTTTTCCTCTGCTTCATCACATCCACGTCCAGTGTGAGGTTGAAAGATGTTTCTCTGAGGTCTGGGAATGAAGACGGGGCCTTCCTGATGGGACAGGATGAGCAGGCCCCCGACAGAGGGCCCCTGCCTGCCCGAGGTTCCTGCGGGCACTCAGCTGGGGCTGGGCTCCTGAGGTTCTCCTTCACCGTGAAGGTTCTTTTCTTGTCTTCCCACACCCAGCCAGGGTCTCTCAGTGCTCCAGCCCCTAAACCCATGGCAGCTCGTTCCAGGGCTGAGTCAGCCTTCTCCTCGCGGAGGAGGTTGGAATGATAAGAAAATGAAGAGAAGGAGGATGAATCCTGGAGACAGAAGCCGAGTAAAACCCAAGGCTAGCAGGGCAGGGAGCATCTTGGAGACCACCTGGGCCAGCTCCCCTCCTGTACAGAACAGAAATGGGCCCAGCAAGGGAAAGACATTTGCCCAGTCTCACACAGCTCTCGGCAGGCTTTGTGCCCCTCCCGTGGTACATCTACCTCTCCCTAGGATGTCTGCTCCCTGACTGCAGGAAGCAGAGAGCTGTCTTAGGGTTGCTCTCGAGAGATCCACCCTGGGGACTCTTGCTGAGGGGTTTCTCCAAAGGGAGCTCTTGGATCGGCAACGAAAGCCAGGCCTGCCCTCTCCTTTCTGGAACCAGTCTCCCAACAAGTGTCAGGGAAGGGATAAGAGAGGCCGGGCCTCTGGCAGATTACCCAGTCCCACCTGAGCCAAGGAGACACAGTGAGGAAGTAAGGGAAGAAAATGAAAAGCAGAGAAAAAGAAGGAAACTTCTCAGGAGCCCCCACACACTCCTCTGCCCCCAAGGGCACAGTGGCTGGGAGATGAGAAACAACCGCCTCTTTCTGAGCCTTCTTTGAGACTCAACCCTTCCACTCTGGGGGAGACCCAATGCCCCTCCCAGCAGCGTCAGACAAACCCCTTCAGAGTGTAAAAATAACGCGAGCCCACCCTGCCTTGGGGTAGTCACGCTGAACAGAACCGAATGACAAGGGGACCTCCGGCTCCAGGACTTCGTGCCATCACTTCTCTCCTTCATGCCCCAGAACTCGTTCCCTGTCCCCTACAGAAGCCAGTAAGGAAGACGACCCTGGGAGGACGGGGTCGCCAGGCTGCCTGTTACCTGACTCAGTGACAGTTGTGGCAGGGCTGATTTCAAAACACAAAGATGCATCCACGCTGCTGCTGATGCCAATAGGCAGCGCACTAGGGGTGAAGGTCATGGACACCTTTGGGCGAACCACAGGTCGTGAGCTAAAGACGACAAAGAGAACCGTGAGACATAGAAGGACTTCCAGGTCAGCGCTTGGCTGAGGCACTGGGTCAGTCAGGCATCCTCTGACATCTCTAGCATGGGGCTCCGAGTCTTTAGGGTACAGTAGAGACTGCAGACAGCAAGCAAATAAGCGAGAAGAAATGGAAATAGTACGTACAGCAATGCTGTGATAAACTAGGATGTGATGGGGCCAGCAGGGGGCATGGTGGTTAAGGCACTGGACACTCCCATATGGCCAACCATAGTTTGAGTCCCAGACCTGGTAGCTTGCTTTCTCACTCCCCCCCCCACCTCTGTGTCTCTCTCTGGTCAAATTAAAAAAGAAAAAAGAATAAATAAAATTAAATTAATAATTCTTTTTGGGACCAGCAGTTAGCGTAATGGCTATGTCGCTGGACTCCCACGTAGTCGACCATGGTTCGAGTCCCAGACCCGGTGGCTTAAAACTCATGCCGGGCACCTGTGCGTGCGTGCCCAAGATCCCAAGAGGAGAATGGAGGAGAAGAGATTGCCACATGGCCCTCCCCCCGGGGGGGATGATTTCTCTCTTTCTCTCTCTCTGTCTCTCTGTCTCTCTCTGTCTTTCTGGCGAGCACACGTGCCCTATAGCAAAAACCTCTCCAAAATAATAATAATAATAATAATGATTCTTTTTAAAAATAGGATATAGTAAAAGAGACTGGGGGCTAGCTAGATTAGGTGGTGAGGGATGGCCTCAGTCAGGAGGAGGCACAGGAGTTGAGAACTAGTAACAAGAGCCAGCCAGCTGTGGGAAGACCTGGGGGAAGAGCATTGGGGCAGAAAGCACAGCTCGTACAGGGCCTGTGGAAAGAACGCGCTTGGTTTGTTTGCGGGACGCGAAGGTCAGCCGGCTACAGCTTTATTGGAGACACAGAGGGTAGTAATGGGATCGGAGAGGTGGACAGGCCAGGTCACAGAGAGCCCTGCCGACCTCAGTAAAGAATTTCGACTCTGCTCTCAGGGGCAGTGGTCAAGGGGCTTTAGGTGGCCGCGTGAAGGGAGTGTTCCAGCTGCCGTGTGGCGGATGGAGTACCGTGAGTGGAGCAGGGGGACGGCCGTGGCACTGGCCCAGGCACCTTGCACTGGGAGGTACTCTGCCGCAGAGCCAACGACAACGGGGTGGTGGGGTGGTGCGGGGAGGCAAAAGAACGAGGATGACTCCTAGGTTTTGTTTGTTTGTTCGTTGTTTTTTGTTTGTTTGGCTTTAGGTTTTTAGAGAGATTTTTGCTATAGGGCATGTATGCTCTCCAGACAGAGAGACAGAAAGTGAGAAATCACCCCACGTGGGGATGGCCACACCACAATGCCTCTGCTCCATTCTCCTCTCGGGATTTTGGGCATGCATGGACACCAGCCATGAGTTTCAAGTCACAGGTCCTAGACTCAGTCCAGCCACGAAACCATCTGCTGGTCCCAACTCCTAGGATGTTATTTTGAACTTGGTAGATGATGGCGCCCCTTGCTGAGAGGAAGCCTGAGGGAGAGGCAGATTGGGGAAAGAGGAGTGGGTGAGGGCGGAAGCTCCGTTTATAGACGCCTGTGAGCAGCAGCCAAGAGCGGTGCGGAGGAGACAGCCACGCCGGACGCTTTGCAAGAGGACAGGGCAGACAGACGCTCCATGAGACCTGACTTCCCTTAGGGATGGAGCACAGAAGCGACGAAACCCAAGGGTGTGTGGTGAGAGGCGCGTCCAGGACCACTTAATCACTGCTCTCCCTCCCCCAGGGCCTGGTAAATTGCGTGGCCCTTTAGGGCAGGGCAAGTGGGTAAGGTTGGCAGAGGGGGCGACCCCTACCAGAGCACGGCGGCGCGGCCCAGCGTGCCCACAGTGACATCAGCAAGCCCGTCGCCGCTGAAATCTAAGCCACCAGCCACAGACGTGCCGAAGTAATGGAGTCCTGGGGCCAAGGCAGAGGCTCGGATACGCTGTGGAGGAAAACACAGGGCACGGGTGGGAGGCAGGAGGGGGCGGTCCTCCTGTGCTTTATTCAGGTGGGCTTCCCCGCCACCCCCAGCCCCCCACCCAGAAACAGGAAGGAGGGGCAGGGTTCCAGAGGAGGTGACCCTTGAATGGGGCCTTGAAGGGCAGGTGGGACTTGGGAGGGGAGTGAGGGGAAGTGAGGGGTAGGAGAGAGCAGGAACTCCAAGGCAACAGCCAGGGACAAGCTGGGGGAGAGTGGGGCAGGAGTTGGGGGTAAGAGGACTTGAATTGGGGCTGTGGGCTTCCCCGCCACCCCCAGCCCCCCACCCAGAAACAGGAAGGAGGGGCAGGGTTCCAGAGGAGGTGACCCTTGAATGGGGCCTTGAAGGGCAGGTGGGACTTGGGAGGGGAGTGAGGGGAAGTGAGGGGTAGGAGAGAGCAGGGAGGGGAGTGAGGGGAAGTGAGGGGTAGGAGAGAGCAGGAACTCCAAGGCAACAGCCAGGGACAAGCTGGGGGAGAGTGGGGCAGGAGTTGGGGGTAAGAGGACTTGAATTGGGGCTGGGGGGTCTGCAAAGGCTTTTTTGAAGTGGTCTAAGCAGTGCTACATTTAAGAAATGCCACTGCAGGAAACAGAGCAGGGGCTGGGCAGGAGGTGGGCACCGAAGCTGGCAAGGGAGGAGTCTAGGGGACAGATAGCAAGGCCCAAGCTGGGACGGTGCCGAGGAACATGGACGGGAGGGGCTGGACTTGAGAGAGAGCTAGAATCCTTAGGACAGGGCAGGAATAGGTTAGAATGAGTTATAGTAATAGTAACAGCACCAGAGTGCCCGGAACTGGCCCAGTTTCTAGTGGGGCTGGAGGGGGATGGGCCCAGAGCAGCAGCAGGTCTGCTCTCCACTGGGCAGTGAGGGTGAATCTGGGGGCCATCCAGGTGGAAGTGCTCAGGAGGCAGTTGGAGGTGGGGGAAGGTGACCATGGGAGGTGTAGTGTGAGAGGCTGGCAGAGAAGCCCTGAGAGCCAGAGCTAAGACCTAGACAGGTTGGGTGGGGCGCAAGAGCCACAGGGAGAAAGGAAGGAGGGACCTGGGGCTCCCCATTGGGAATGGGAAAGGAGCGAGACTCGGGTCAGGGAAGGAGACTGCTCCTGCCACCTGCAGGGGCTGGGGTGAGGCCCTGGCCTGGAATGGCCCCCTGGCCTGAGTGACTCCAGGGCACTCCCAAGCCCCTGCGACCTACCCAGCACTTAGGACTGGCACTAACTCAGAGCTCAGGTCACTCTATTTGGGGGAAGTGGGAACCCCAGAAGAGAAGCAAGAGAGAACTGAAAGGTCACCTGTGAGGGGCTGGCAGAGAGGCCACCCCGGTGTCCGTTGTAGATGTACACGCTGCCAAAGCTGGCACCCTCGTCGTCCCCAAAGCCCTCCAGAGGGGCCCCGATGGCCACGTCTGTGAACTTATCCTGACTGACATCACCCACGGCTGCCATGGCGAAGCCAAAGCGGGCAACAGTGAAGCCGGCGTGCCCAGTCAGCACATGTGCCAAGGAGAAGGAGGCAGCCTGCAAAGCAAACACGCAGCTCGGCCCTCGGGGGAGGGGCAGGGTGCCCACAGCCATCCAGGCGCAGGCTCGCTGGGCTTGTGGATTCCAGTTCCCGAGCAGGCAGTCTGAGGCTCAGAAAAGCCAAAGGCCCTTCCCAAGGTCACACGATGAGCCAGTGGTAAAAACGGATCCTCTCGCCTGGACATTCCGGACCCAGAGCCTGTCCCCTCCCTCCCAACCCCAGGTCGGGGTACAGAACTGGCGAGTAGAAGCCTGTTCTCGTCAAGGGTCTACCACACACCTTTGCGGGGTATGCTTGGCCAAATATGAGCCTCACTGAGCCTCAGCTTTCACATCTGTAAGATGGGAGTGACAGCCACCTCCCACAGTTACTGTGAGAAACAAGTGACACATCCGACAAAATGTGCTTTGTCAACCACGCAGCTGTAAGGGGTGTGACCATCGACAACTCTCACTGTTTCTGGGGCGAGAAAGTGGGAGGGAGGTGGAGCAGCTGCCCCACTTGGCAGCCAACCACCCTGATGCCTCCGCATCGGCACCTGCTCCTACGAGGCAGGGCCAGGGCACTCCCAGGCCCCACCCCTGCGGTGCCAGGCTGGGTAGCCAGGGCCTCAGCAAGCTCGTGGAGACGGAGGTTCCCCACCTGCCCACTCAGGCGGTACACGTAGACTCTGCCTTCTTCTCCACGAATGTGGTAAAAGGGAGCAGCCACCAGCAGGAGGTCCGTGGTCCCGTCCACGTCGATGTCCACAGGGCACAGCTCAGAGCCAAAGTAGGACCCCATCTACAGCCCAGGAGGAGTAACTCAGCACGCAGGGAGTGCCGGAGGAGGCCTCCTCACCCCTGCGGCCCCTGTGGCCAGGCTAGACCCCCTACTCGTGCTCTTCCTGGATCATCAAGTATGGGTCTCTTGTCCATCTGCCCTTTAGAGTAACGCAGGAGTCTGGGAGAGCAGCCCTGTGCCCCACAGGGGGGAAGCCACCAGCAATCAGACGTGTGGGGCCCCGGCAGGATCCCTGAGCTCTATCCCAGGGCCTGCACTTTACCTAATCTGAACCCCAACCCACTAGGTGCCCCAGGGCCAGACTTTCCCTTGGGACCTCCAGATCCCGACCCCCCAAAAGAAGGGGTGCTCCCCAGCAGGTACCTGCTCTCCTTCCAGCACAGGCATGAAACTGGCCTTTCCGCTCTCCTTCCTGAGCTCAAACACGGCCCCACGCCTCTTGTACTGAGGAGCCCCCGCCATGTAGGAGGGGCCACAGGCCTTGTGCAGCACAGCCACCGAGTAACCTGAGCGCAGAGGGTGGGGTTCTGAACAGGTGCGCCCACCCACCACTCCCTCGGCCCCTCCCTTCCCCAGGCCTCCCACGTGTCATGGTGCTCAAGGCAGCTGGATCTCACATGGCCAACTGCCACCATTAGAGTCCCAGAACTCACAGCGTGAAAAACACACCAGTTGTGTGTGTGTGTGCCAAAAATCGTGAAAGGAGAAATGGAGACGCAATGATGGTGTGATCACCCCCGCTGGGGGGTGCTTTCTCACTTTCTCTCTCTCCAGCAAGTACACACTTCGGCTAGCAAATTGAGGGGGGGAGGAATAATACTAAGAAGAAAGACTTTCTCACCTTCTTAAAAACCGGCATGAGCAAGCGCTCCTACCTCCGCTGTCACCAGTCACACACATGCCCCACCCAACAATGCCATGTACACATGCACTTTGCCATATACCCAGCAGCGCTCAAAATACACTCATTCATACACACTCACCACCCACAGCACTGAGGACAGAGGTGGGAGACACCCAGCTCTACTGTGTATTAATGGAGAGGCCCCGCCCTCCCCTAGGGAGTTGCCCAGGGCCTCACTGCAGACTGTACTCTGCTACCCTGCGGGCCGGATCCCAACCTAGGAGGCTGAAATTCTCAACCTCAGGGTCTAACCAGGCCTGCCCTTCACCCCATGTGACCAACCAGGACCAACCAACCTAGCACAGCCCAAGCGCAGCCTCGATCTCTGCCCCGGCCCCATCTGGCCCGGCTCACCCATGTAGCCGTACTGCGCAACCTTGGCGTCCACCGCAGTCTGGTTCAGGAAGCGGCCGCGACGGCTGTGCATGTCGTAAAGCAGTGCACCCCCAGACCAGTCAAAGGTTCCTACGGCCCCGAGCAGCACCTGCCCCTGCAGGAATATGAGGCCCAGTGAGCAGGAGGGACCCTGGGGCCAGCTATGGTGGCCGCGGGCCCACAGGCCAGTGCAGTGAACCTGGCTGGAAAGAAGTAGGAAGTGCATTCAAAGGATCGTGCCCACCTGGGCAGAGGTGCAGACAGGAAGGTGAGATGGAAAAACTTTGGGGTCCCACCTTGTACCCATGAATGACCCTGCTGGGGCAGCTCTGTCTCCAGAAGGCCACCAGGGATCCAGATGTTGAACATTTTAAATCAAGTATGATCCAGCAAGAGAGTGCTCATCTGCTATTCCTCGGGTTTCCCAGCCTGAGCTGGACACAAGGCCCACCTGTGTGGACGGAAGGTACAAACTGCTTCCACCATACACAGGACTGCGACCTCGGGGGCCTGGCTCCCTCCCTATGTGTGGGAACAGTGCTGCCCTGCAGGAGAAGTCAGCAGCTGGGTTGGCAAGCTGAGCCAGGCCAAGTCCCGCTTCCTGGCCCGTAAAGGGGAACAGCCCGGTGTCTGAGCACACAGAACAAAACCACCTGTACTAAACATGACCTTTCATTCATCAGTCTAATGGTCCAGACACAGCAAGCAGAAGTGTGTCCCTTCATCCTAAGATGGCCCCTTCAGAGGCATTTCCACAGGGAGGGCAGACCCTGCCCGTGAGCCAGGAGTCCCAGAGCCCCGGGTGTTGCCAGCAAGCCCGCCCAGTGCTGAGTCAGCGTGTACCTTGTCCAGGAGCTGGGCGCTGAAGCCAGTCTGTGCCAACTGGTAGCGAATGGCCTCTCCAACTGTGCCTGGAAGCCAAGAAACCAGTGAGACACTGCTGCGGGTCAAGGAGAAGGGAGAAACCAAACCAATGGGCCCACATGGCCGGGGAGCTATGGTATAAAGGAAAAAGCACAGGGCTGAGAGGAGAGGCCTGCTTCCTGCTGTAGCCACTCCCGGCTGAGTAGGCCAGGGCAGCCGGCTTCCATTCTGGGCCTCAGTTTTCTCATCTCTGAGCTCCTGGGAAAAGAAACAAAGCCCCAGCATCCTTACTTTTCTAGCACCTTTCAGATCATCAGAGCTCGCAGGCAGCTGGGAAGTCAGGAGGACTGGGCATATTGTGGCCTTTTTAGAGATGGAACAACGGAGGCTTAGGGAGTTGAGGGGAGCTGCGCAGACTATCCCATAGTGGTAGGACACAGGGCTCAGGCCTCCTGCCCAACGTCAAGGGGGCTGCCACGGGTGGCCCAGCCCGGAGTCCTCACCTTCCATGCGGATAATGTTCCGCTGCAGTTTGCTCAGCAGCCCATCCAGCACCGAGTAGTTGGCTACCATGAAGGCATGGGTCTCATCGGGGTCTGAGGCGATCAGCTTCAGTTCTGTGTAGGCCCTCTCCTTGTTAAATGCACTGCCCACCTGCACAGAGACCCTGGGTCAGTGGGTCAGCAGGTCAGCACTGCAAGAGCTCACCAGGCCCAGGGGGAGAGCCAACACCACTGCCTGGTCCTTCAGGGCCCTCCATCACCTGCCACTTTTCCTCCTCCTTCCTTCCCTGCTCCTGCACACACACATACACACACACACACACACACACACACACACACAGAGCAAAACTCCAGTTTTATCAAACTACGTGTGTTTCTGGAATGTTCCCAGGGTTCTTCTCATCTCTGCCATGCTGTTCCATCTGCTTGCAAAGCCCTTCCCGCCTCCCCTCTGAACTAGGCTGGCTACTCCTGTTCATCCTCCAGGACTACACTTGGCACCATCTCCTCCAGGAAGTCCTTCCTGTGGGCTCTCACACTGCTGCTCAGACCACCACGGGCAAGTGAGCCTCTGTTAGAAAAGCCCATTTGGGGGAGGGGACACACAGGGTGCAGGGACTGGGAGAAGTACGTGTGACTAGGGCAGGATTTGGGTGTGCTGCTTCCAGAAACCCCTTAGCTCTTCCCCACCCCAGGCTGATCAGGCTCAGGAGGTACCCCCAGCTCCCAGTTCTTACCCCGATGGCGAAGCGCTCCACACCCTGCATCTTTGGGGAGTTGATGACAGTGGTGAGGTTGAGAGGGTCCCAAAATATGTCACCATCTGTCAGCACCACCATGACCTTAGCTGCCTTTTCTCTGGAGCCATGACTTGGCGTGAAGATGTTGTCTCTAAGGAGGGGAGAGGAGATGAAGAGGAAAACTTTTCCAGAAAGATGACTGAGCCCTGGGGGAGATTTTACTCCCTGGTGTGTTTAGGAATTGGAGAGGATTCGTGAGCCCTCCTGAATGGGGACCAAAGGCCCAGAGAGGGCGCTGATGCCTTTATGTCACTTGTAAGAGTAAGTGGAGGTAGGGCTGTGACCGGGGCTCTCTCTCCTTACCTGCTCCCAACAGAACGGTGCTAGACAGCACGTGGGCCTGTCCTTCCGTGTGTGCAGGAATAGTGATGGCACTAAACCCATGGATGATGCGTCCATAGCACTTACTATGTGCCAGGCGCTGCTGTAAATACTCTATGCATTTTAGCTCATTTCATCCTCACAGAACCCCATGAGCCAAGTACTATTCCTTATTTTTAAAGCTGGGAAATTGAAGCACAGAGAGACTAGGTAACTTGCCAAAGGTCACACAGTATAGTCAGACATAGGATTTGAACCCAGGCAGCCTGTCCATTGAGTACTTTGTGTCTAACTGCCTCTCACAAAAAAAGTCTTTGGAAGAATTTTTGGAGGGCAATCCTGGTGTGTCATCCCTCATATTGCCTCTCAGCCAGAGAAGAGCCTGAACCTTGACCCCTCCTCTCACAGTTCTGCCCAGCTACCTCCAGGCATAACGTCACAGAGTCTCTGGGCAGGGCCACGGGTCAGTACCATGTAGGTGCTGGGGTAATTCCCACTGTCCTCATACTCACAGTACGTGCTGCATGGCTGAGGCAGTCTTGGTGACACTCCCCACTTGAGTGATGTTCTGGACTCGGGCGAGAGAGCCGTTCACATCCTGGCTGTCCCGAAGGTCAAACTCAGTCTGGATCACCTCCCCATATTGCACTAGGGCAAAGCTGCACTGGAAGGAAGGGGTGGAGGCAGGGTAGGAGGTAGGCAGAGTTGCCATGCCCAAGGCCACCCCTTTCCCTGAGATGGCTCCCCCTGGAGCACTGGAATAACCCACTCACTCTATCTTGTCCCTGGGCAAAAGGAGAGGCTGAAGCAGAGGGAAATCTAAGCAAGTAGCAGTGGAGGATGGGTAGTAGTAATGACCCCCTGGGAATCGCAGATTTCTCCTGAATTCATGTCTCTATGTAATCTCCCTCCATATTGACTATAGGATTGACCATGTGCTTTGACCAATGGAGCATCAGCAGATATAATGAAGAGACTTGGTAAGTGCTTGTGTGTGTAAGACCAAGAGGTCTTCTAGAATGTTGCTGCCATGAAAACCTTGGGCTGCCCTGCTGAGACACATGGCCCAGGCAAGTAAGTAGAGGTCATCTTAGGCCATCCAGCTCCAGTCAAGACACCAGATGCCTGCAGCTGGAGAATAACTCCAGCCAAAGCCAACAGAAGAACCATCCCGCTGAGCCCAGCCCAAATATCTGACCCACAGAATTATAAGCAAAGAAAGTGACTGCTTTTTTGAAGCAATTTGTTATACAGCAATAGGAAACTGATAGACTAAGAGCAGCTCTTAGGGATGCCTACCTCAAAACACTTCTCATAGAAGTTCTTCATCATGTTGGATATAAAGTCTTTGGCTTTCTGAAAGTCTGTGGCATTGATGCTTCCTGAACCATCTAAGATGATGGCGATCTCAGTGCCTGGCCAAGACAATGAGCAGGTGATGAGTGGAAATGAGATTTGGGAAAGGAGTGATGGCAACATGGCCTGACCTATAGGGCATCCCACCATCCAAGCCCTGAAGGCTCTGTTCAGGGAAGAAGTTGGTGAAGCTCCAATAAGTGGAACTTTTGTTTGAGAGGCAGAGAGAGAGAGCTAGAACCTGCTCAGGCTCCGACTTGTGTGAATCACTCTTTCTCATTCTCGGAGCCTTAGTTTTCCCATGTAAGATGGAAGGGTGGAGCTGAGGTTGGCTGGGCCTATAGAATCCAGCCACTACTCCCTACTGGAGGCTGCCAGCCTAGAGTTGGGCCCTGACAGCCTCTGAGAGCAAACTACATCTGCCTCTTTTCACCTCCTTCCTCTTCTTCCTCTTCCTCCTCTTCCTCTGCCTTCTCCAGAGCCCGACGCTGTCTGGCTGTGTTCTCATTCTCCCTCATGCTGCGTTCTCTGTCCCCGTAGCAGTCTCCAGTGTCCACATGTGCTTCTGGATCTAGGAGATTTTCTTTTAAAAAAACACACACACGGGGGAACCAGCAGTTAGCGTAATGGCTATGTCGCTGGACTCCCACGTAGTCGACCGCGGTTCGTGTCCCGGACCCGGTGGCTTAAAACTCACGCCGGGCACGTGTGCGTGCGTGCCCAGGATCCCGAGAGGAGAATGGAGGAGAAGGGATTGCGGCGTGACCATCCCCCCTGGGGGGTGATTTCTCGCTTTCTGTCTCTATGTCTCTCTCTGTCTGTCTGGCGAGCGCACGCGCCCTACAGTGAAAATCTCTCAAAAAAAAAAAAAA
>NW_006204759.1:4010488-4021777 GCF_000334495.1 Tupaia belangeri chinensis
GAGAGCCCCCGCGCCCTACAGTAAAAAACCCTCAAAAAAAAAAAAAAAAAAACACACACACACGGAAGAGCTCAGAGTCAGAACGCCTCCATTTCACTCACGGCACGCAAGCTCGCATTTAGTGCTGCCCCGATTCCTTTCACATGGGGCCTCCAGCTGGCCTTGTCCCCTCTGGGCCTCTGTGTTACTTTGCATCTGCCATAGGCTGCAACTTCTTCTTGGAGACCCAAAGGGATCTCCTGAGAGTTGTCCAAGGCTAGTGAGTGTCCATTCCTTACCAAGGTTAGAGAAGTAGGCCTGGGCTTGGGGACGGAGGTCAGGGGCCAACAGGGTGCAGTTGCCTGTGAATTCCGAGCTAAGGTTATGGGACCGCCGGACTAGCTCCTGAATGCATATCTGCAGAGAAGGAGGGAAGGAGGAGGAAGGCTGGGTCACCGCCATGTCCTCTAGCCACAGTCACCCTATCACAGAACTCAGTGGCTCAACTAGGCAAGGAACACAAGAACAACTCACAAGAACAAAAAGGGGTAGGAGTCAGTGTTGGGGTCAAGGCTGAGGTCAGTGCCTGGGTGGGTGTTCTGGGTCATGTGGAATACCCGGGTCAACCCTGGGGTTGCCACCACGGGAACCGCTGGGCTCAGCTCTGGAAATAACTTGTCAATCAGGGTTGGTATCAACACCAGGGTCAGTCACCGGAGGTAGCACCAGCCTCCTTGAGGCCCTGTATCTCCCCCCACGCCCATCGTGCACACTTACCAAAACACCGTGGTGGTTCCGAACAACCGTCACTCCCCGGTGCCTGCCCTTTGGGATGGGGACATGCTCTGAAACAGTTAAACCAGGTAAGGAGGGAGGAACTCTGGAGTCAAGGTCAGAGGGCACAGGGCCACCTTGGTCAGGACCCCATGAGGAACTGTTGACTACTCAGAGAAACCTCTGAAAACTGGAGCTTTGGGCCTTCAAGGACAGGCCTAGACACATGGTGAAGGGCCTATCTCTGGGGCTCATTTCCCGACTCATTCCACAGATTCCCCTGGAGGCCTGCTCTGTGTCAGCCTTGTGACCAATGGTGCCAGGCCAGGCGTCCAGAAATGACTGAGGCTTGGTGGGTTTTTTTTGTTTGTTTTGTTTTGTCTTTTGAGATTTTTGCTGTAGGGCACATGTGCTTGCTGGAGAAACAAAAAGCAAGAAATCACTCCCTGTGGGGGATAGCCACGCCACAATCCCTTCTCCATTCTCCTCTCAGGATTTTGGGCATGCGTGCACATGTGCCCAGCATGAGTTGTAAGTCACTGGGTCTAGGACTCGAATCACAGTCAACTACATGGGAGTCCAGTGACACAACTATTACACCATCTGCTGGTCCCGAGGCTTGGTGCTTTTCCTCGAGGGGCTCCTGGTCTGGTGGGACAGGTGGGCAGAGGAGTACTACCTGGCCGTGTGTACAGCACCAGAGAAGTGTGCAAGATGCTAAGTGTGCAAGATGACGGCCATGTGGACCGATGAGCCTCAAAGACCCACCCCTGGGGAATCTTCCTCTTTTTTAAGTTTATTTTCCTCATGACAGAGTACATGCATGCACACCGGGATATAGAAGCACCTATGGCAGGGCCTCATCATCCCAGTCCCCTTCCCCAGCCCTGTAGCTCGTGAGCATCTTGAACACGAGCACATGCACATGTGCATTTCAGGTCTAACAGCTGGGGGTCTGAACCCACAGTTGGCCGTGTGGCTTCCAGCACTGCAGATCAGTGCAATACCAACAGCACCGGCCAGGCTGGGCCCCCTGGGAAATCTTTCTGCCTCACAGCCCCAGTAGCAGAACTGGCTCCCTCTTCCTCCCACTGTGGGCCTCAGGCCACTGGCTAACATTCAGTCACAGATTCACCGAGCCCCACTGCTCACCTACACACACGTCTGGGAGAAGATGGAGTCTGTTCAACTCAGCGCCTCTCACAGAGTCAAGGATTCTACTTACACAGCCAAGCGGTTGTCAGTGCATGTGACTTGCGTTGGGCTGGGTAGGTTGGTTAATGAATGAATCAGATTCATCTGTTCATTCACTTATTCAAATAGCACTTCCTGTGTGCCTAATGCTGTCAGGCCCCACATTAGACACTAGGAGGGCCGCACTTAGACTGGGACAGGTGGGGCTGAATTCCACTGAGGAGTGACGAGTTGTGTTGGGACAGGTTAGTGCTTGGAATCAGCCAGGGTTGGACGTGCATCTGTAGGGTTTGCAGCAGCACTAGACAAGTGACCTTCGCCATATTAGCAACCCAAGGACTTAGCTTCTTTGAACTAGAGCTTTCTCTCCTATAAAGCATGGGTGTGAGGGTAAAAGATGAATGCAGTGGGACGGCTAGATCCCACACGGCCAACTGTGCATTCGAATCCTGGACTGGGTGGCTTGAGAAACATGCCAAGCACGTGTACATGTGTGCTCAAAATCCCGAGAGGAGAGTGGAGGAGGGATCGTGGCATGGCCAGCCCCCTGAGGGGTGCTTTCTCGCTTTCTCCTTCTCTCTGGTGAGCACATGCACCCTATAGCAAAATTTAAAAGACAAAGTGAATGCTGCACGCAGCAGAGTGCCGGGCACATGGTGAGCGCTCAGTAAGGAGTAGGCATCACTTTGCTGTTAGGGCTGCAGGAAAGGAGCTGAGGCTTAGCGATGGCTCCGTGCAGACTGAGTGCTGGTGTGGAAGGCTTGCTGTGGGGCGGAGGGACTGGAGTAGCCGGCTGGAGTTGGAATGGTTTGGGTTGGGATGAGTGGAACGCCCAGAAGGGAGGTCCTGGGGAGCATTCTTTGGAGTCAGGGCTGACTTACCTACTGGCTGGCACAGGATTTCATCTTGGATGAGCGAACATCGGTGCAGGGGCCTCGATGTCCTGTCGGTCCTCGAGTTGGTGACCAGGAGCCTGCGTGGGAGGGGAAAGAGCAAAGCTGGTCCAACTGATGGTCCCTTCTCCCTGCCTGCCTGGGCGGTCTTCCGATTCCAGACCCTGAGGCTGTCAGGCTCCTCGTCCAGCAGGCTGTGGAGAAGGCCCAGACCTGGGAAAGGCAGGCCGGTCCCTGCTCGGTCCTGCAGACTCTGCGCTGCGGGAAGGACACTTGCTCTACTTCTACTTCTGTCCAGTTCCAGGCAAGAAATGGTTAAATGCAACCCCTATCTGCCTGCCACCCACCAGACAGAGGGAGGGGTGGGACTTGCGTTAAATAGACTGCTCTTGTGGGGGTGGGGGTGGAGTAGTCAGGAAGCCACCAGTAACAGAGCCGATTCTGTGGGGGCCAGTGCTGGCTGGGTGGTGACCACTCGGGGTCCTCCCCTGCTTGGCTCTGTGGCCCCCTTCTATGGGCTCAGGGGTGGACACCTCGGCCTGACTAAGGAAACTTTAGAAGGTACAATTCTCACTGCACCTTCTTGTCCTCTTCCCACGCCCAGACCGGGGAGCCAGCAGGGAGTCCCGCGTCTGCCTGAACACTCTCGTATCTGTGCTGTCCATGGAGGACGGGGCTGCCTGCCCCATGACAGAGTGAGCTCCCCATCCTGGGGCTGTGAGCGGGTGCAGAGGGGACGGGACAGGCTCGGAGAGGGCCTTCTGCTGAGAGCAGTGGGAGGCCGTGCCGGCCTGTAGGAGGGGAAGACACGTGACGAGTTCACGCTTTCTAAAGGTCGTGATGTGGCTACAGTGGGTTGAGGGGCAGATGGGGTGGGACAGGCATGAGGTGCTGTCTCTACTTCCTCACCTCCTAGCACTACATATTTTTTTAAATTCTGAAAAATGTTCACATGTCTGCATGGTTTACAAAATAAAGATAAAGCGTCTACCAGTGTGCCCCCATCCTCTGCTACAGCCGAATCCAGTGACCCTTTTCTGTCCTCATCTTCCTCAACCTCGCAGCACTTTTCCCTTGACCCCCCCCCCCCCCCCCCCCTCCTTCTCAGACTCCCTCCTTGGCTCCTGTCTGACCTCTACCTGTCACCAGAGTCCCAGAGCTTGGGCTGTGCCTTCTTGGCTAGCACGCCCTCTTGAGTGGTCCCTTCCAGCCCCGTGGCTTCACACACCTGCCAATGCTGACATTACCACCTTGACACCTGTGGCCGCCGCATCCCTCCACCTGTCAGGGATGCAGTAAGCAGAGTCATGATCCCCCAGAGGTGTCCATGTCCTAGTCCCCCGGACCTCGGGACCGCGTTGTCTTTTACTGTGGATGCGATTAAGGATTTTGCAGTTGGGAGATTATCTGGGTGAGCTCAGTGCTTCTCCTGAGAGACAGGAGATGCAGAGATACAGACTGATTTTTTTTTTTCAAAGCATGAGGTTTTATTTTGTTTTTGTTGTTTAAAGAATTATTTTATTTAACTTTATTCATTTATTTATTTATTTTCATTTGACCAGAGAGGGACAGAGCGAGGGTAGGAGAGAGAGAGGGAAAGTGAGAAAGCAAACCACCACGTCTGGGACTTGAACTACTGTCAGCTATGGGGGAGTCCTGTGCCCTTAGCATAAGGTTTTTCTTTTTTTTTTTTTTTTTTTCCCTAACTGAGTTTTATTTGTTGCATAATAAGCTACCTAACATCTTTCAGGAAAAAAAAAAATACTAAATTTGAATAAAGAAATCACCAAATGAATTAGAGCCCAATTTATCTTTGGGGAGGGAACACAACTCAACTCAATTAAGGAAAACATTTTTACAGACCATAGATTAGTTTATTTTCAACACCATCAAGCCATGAATTCATAGGTACAGGTCCCAGAAGCTCAGGCTCCTGGCCTTTGGTCCTCACACAGTGGCTTCTCTGGGTGGAGCAGGCTGGCGCTTCAGCTGAACCCAGGTCCCTTTCTCTTTGGCTTCCTTCTTTTTCTGGTCATTTTCCTTCACACGATTTAGGAAGCTATCTCTGCTCTTAGAATGCTTAAGATGCTCAATACGCACATTAATTCTCTTGGCAAGAATCTTGCCCTTAACTTGTTTGTTCACAACAATGCCAACAGCATGCTGGGTGACATTGTAGACCGGTCCAGTTCTGCCGTGGTAACATTTTTGAACAGTAGCCACTCCCTTGATGTTACAGTATCACCTTTCTTATAGAATCGTACTTACGTTGCCAAAGGAACCACTCCGTGTTTCCTAAAAGGCCTAGGGAGGATATATCGGGTGCCTCTCCTCTTGCCCTTTGCGTTTGTCATTTTGGTGAATTACTGGAAGGTGGCGGTTCCAGCTAAAAGGCTGCGTGAGTTTTTTTGTTTTTTGGTTTTTGTTCTTTTGGTTTTTTGTTTAAGTTCATTCATTTATCCCTATCACGAAAGAGAGAAGCACCTCCAACGGGGTCTTCACACCAGTCCACCCCCGCCAATTCCCGTCTCAGCCGGCCCTCAATCAGGGCCTGTGTGGGTGCCTGGAGTGCTCAGAGGTCCCAGGACACAGACCTTCCCCTGTGGGTCTAGTTGCTTTACTACTGCAACCCGCCTGCCCCCACCCCGGGCTCAGAGAAAGACCGGAAGATGGAACAGGGATGCAGGTGACCTCCAGAAGCTGAAAAAGGCAAGGCTATGGATTCCCCCCTAGAACTACCAGAAGAAACACCTGGATTTTGGCCCAGAAGGACACATCGCAGACATCATCCTTCAGAAACATAAGACAATAATTTTGTGTCGTGGGGGCCTGCAGGTAGTGTGGTGGTTACGGTGCTGGATTCCCACATGGCCAACCGCGGTTTGAGTCCTGGACCCGACAGCTTAAAAATCCCGACAGGCACGTGTGCACATGTGCCCGAAATCCCGGGAGGAGGAAAATGGAGGAGACAAAATTGTGGCATGGCCACCCCCGCTCCGGGGTGATTTCTCACTTTCCCTCTCACTGTCGCTGTCTCTTTCCAACGAGCACACGCACCCTATGACAAGTAACTGAATAAATACATTTGTGCTGTGGTCAGCCTCTAAATTTGTGGTAACTTGTGACAGCGGCAATAGGAAACTAATGCAAAAAACAACTGTCCGTGTCTAATAGGCACCTCGAGCTCACAATGTCTGCACCGACCTTGTGGTTGTGGCCGCCCAAGCCCGCTCCCGCTCGTCGGCCCTGCAGCCATGCACTGCCCTGCCAGCCACTAAGTCGGAGAACCTGGGACCTGGGGTGCGTCCTTCCTTTGTCTTTTTACTCATCCCCTATGCCCAGTCTGTCAGTCGACGCTGCTGGTTCTTTCCCCAGATTCTATCTAGACAGGATCTCTTTCCATTTTTCCCTACCACCACCCCGCCCCAGGATCTCTTTCCATTTTTCCCTTCAGCCACCCTGGCCTTCTTGCCTGGTCTTTGAAATCGCCTCTTATTATTTTCTGGGATTTTGTGTTCATTTGTTTTTGCAAGTAGGTCCATGTGCATGCATGAGAGAGAGAGAGACAGACAGAGAGAGAGAGAGAGAGAGACACCCAACAGGCCCTCTCACACCCCAATCCTTTTCCCTCCATTTCTCCACCCCGTCAGGCTCCTGGCACACGCACAGGCCCAGCATGGTTTTCAAGCTGCCAGGGCCAGGATTCAAACTGCGGTCAGCCACGTGGGATCCAGCACCCTGTGCGCAGTGCTTGACTGCGGCACCGTGGGACTGGCCCTGTGGAGCTGGTCTGGGTTGTTTAGAATTTACTCTTGTGATTTATACCAGACCACTCCCTAGCTTCAGCAGCCTTCCACGAACTTAGAAAAAGTGTGCCAATCTCTTCCTAAAGGGGTCTAGCCCTTCTCTGCCTCGCACGCACGTGCACACACACACACACACACACACACACACACCCCTCTATGTTCCAGTCCCACAGTGGCCTGGCCTCCATTCCTGAGCAGCTCCCAGCACTTTCCTGCCTCAGGCCGTTCCTCTTGCTGTTCTCACTGCCTGGAACCCTCACCTCCCACTGTTTCCAAGGTTGGCTTATTCCCATCCCTCGGCTCTGCCTAACTGTCACCTCCTCATAGATGCTTTCTCTAGCCAGCCCCGCCTCACAACCCAGTTACTCTGCTTCGCATCACCCTGTTTTATTTCCTTCTAGGAACTTGTCACTGATCTGATAGTATCTTGTTTTCTTGTTTACCAGCTAATTATTGGTGGCCCCCACTAGACAGGAAGTTTCCCAAGGGTCTTGTCTATCTTGTTCACCATGTTAGTCCCAGAGCCTGGAACAGTGCCTGGCACAGAGCAGGGCCTCGGGAAACATTTGTCGAGTGACTCTCGCACGACAGACAGGAAAACAGCTGAGGGCACGAAGTTGGGGCAAGGCTGAGCAGTAGAGGGCCAAGTGTGGCCCAGCCCTGCTCCTCTGCGTGGGCTCTGCAGCCGAGCCCCCAAACTAGGTCATCTCCTCAGCAACTCTGCCCCTCCTAGACTGAGACTCAGCCCTGGGCCCAGCACCTGATTCCCTGCTCCCCCACAAAGGGTGGGCTCAGAGCTGGGCTCTACCCAGAGCACATGCTGGGGTAGGGGGTAGGCCTGGAAAGCCTCGGCTCTCTGTCCTCTCAGGCCTCTGCCTAGCTGTTCCTCTCTGCAGAACGATCATCCTCAACACCAGCTCCTCAGGAAGCCTTTGCACAGAAAGGTGCCACTTGACTCCCTCCAGGCGCTCTGGGTAGCCCTGACTATCGGGTCCCCACTCCCGTGCCAGCCTTAGTTCCCACCGAGGTTGTGGTTCCCAGGAGACCGCCCGCACAGCTGTGCACTGCAGATGCCCCGGACTGACATTCACATCACACTGGTGTAAGTCTGTGGCCTGGCCCGCCCTCAGTTGCCTCTGCTCCCTCTTCTTCCCCCATGACTGATGGTTTCCAGGGTTGACTGAGTGACTGATAAACAACTAACCACTGGCTGACAGCTGAGACCGAGGACTGGCCACCAACTGACAGCCCCAGCGGCCCCATTCCACCCTGAGCCAGGTACAGCCCTAGCATCCCTCGCCCACTCCCTGCTTCTCCCCCTCTAACTGGTCCCTGTTCTCAGAATCTATTCCCAAACCTCCAGAGGGGAGGCCTACCTGCCCTGCAGCGGGCCCCGCCCATACCCTGCAGCAGCCCCAAACCATAAAGCTAAACAGTGGGGGTGGGGGTGAGAGGGACACATCGCCTTGCACACACGGGGAGCCCAGCCCATTCCTCATTCCTCTCTGTACGCCCGGCCCGGGGCGGCCAGCACATTTCCTGCCCCGCGTGGCAGGCCTCAGGTTCTATCATGGTGGCAGAAACCCAGAAATGCCTCCCACCACATCCTCTTCCCCAGCATGTTCAAACCGTGAGCCCACTCTGCGTCAGCAGGTGTTGGGGGAGGCTTTCTCTCACCCAGCTGGGCGCCCTCCCACCCCTCAGCAGGCTACGGGTCTTCTGCCCCAGGGGCTTCTAGCTCCTCTTATCCACCTCGGCTTCTGGGGAGCCTGGAGCCGGGGAGGGTCGCCCTGAGGTACCGGTGAGAAGGAACTGGATGGGAACGGACCCAGAGAACTGAACTGAAACCTGCTCACGCCACAAACAGTTCAAAAACTGAATATTGAACCACCCCATGACTGGGACCCAGCAATTCCACTCCCGGACACATGCCCAATAAAAATAAGAGCTTCCAGACATAAAAAGAACCAGCGGTCTTCATCGTAGCCCAAGGAAACTGCCCAGATGTCATCAGGACTGTCCCCACGTGGAAAACTCTAGCAGTGAGAAGGAGCCTTGCACGCGGATGATGTGTGCCACGGATGACACTCGGAGGCCGTGTGTTGAGCGAGAGGGGCCTGACAAAACAGCGCATACGGCAGGCCTCATTTACACTACGTTAGAAAAGAAAAAAACGAGCAAAACTAAGGAGGTGAAAGTCAGATGGCGGTTCCCCCCGGCAGGGGCTGTGTCCGGAAGGGAGCAGGGCCGTGGAGGGGCTTCTGGGAGGCTGCCCATGCCCCCTTCCCTGGATGCTGCGGGCAGAGGTGGCTCACACTGTGCTCATTCCTGGAGCAGCGCGCTCAGGACATGCACGCTTTTCTGTGTGCTTATGCCAATAAAATGTCACTAAAACAAAACACGACGAACACTGACCATTCATTCACCTTCCTGCAGCCAAAGACTTCCCAGCAACCTTCTCACCACCCCTCCCGACGCCAGGCCCTTCTGGCTTCTCTAGACCTACAGGGCTTGGGTCTTCTTCATTGCTGTCAGCTGTAGGCACGCCATCTTCTCAGTTCCTTAACCTCGCTCAGTGCAGTTCCCAAGGTCTTGACAGAGCTGTGCTCTCGGCCTGGACTTCCCTTTCCCGGACCCTGTCATGCTAAGTCCTGCTCGACTCTCAAGGGCATGTGGAGATGCTGAAGAAAACACCGACTTGTTTGTTCCCAGGGCCCTAGGAGTCCCCCACCAGAGCTGCCATCGCTCTTGTCATTGACTTATCTGTTTCCCTCATGAGCCAGGAGCTCCATGGGGACACTGCCCGTGTCTCCCTCTCCATCCTATCCCCTAAGCCTGCAGTGAGTAGATGCCCCATAAACACTTGCTGAATGAATGAGCTGGCCCGGGCTTCCTGTGCACACCTAACACGCCCCAGACTTCTCTGCTCTCACCGGGCAGTGCACTCCTGGGGCCTCAGGCATGTGGGAGGTTTTGTGTGTGTGTGTGTGTTTTCCGTCAAACGCCAAGCAAGGATTGCATCACGTGAGCCACATCTTCTTTTTCCCATTTTCGTAATATTGCCAGTCTTTCACTGCCCTATGCAACGCTAGAGCAGACATTCAGACAATTTTACAGGTGGCTGAGCGCGTCCCGACAGTCGGTATCTGGAAGTGGAACTGCTGAATCAAAGGGCACATGCATCCTCAGGTTTACCAGATGGAGCCGAACTGCAGCCCATGGTGGTGGGCCAGCTACCCTCCCCCCGCGCCTTTCACCACATCCTTCCCAGCACGAGGCTGACGGGCTTTACTTTTCTTTCTTTCTTTTATTTTGGCTTAAATCCAGATGATATTTTTAAAATTTAAGGTAACGTTTATTAAGCTTTGATTTGGGCAGAAGCTGTGCTAAGTCCTTTATATGCATTATCCCAAATGGGGTTTGCAACTGCCTGAGAGGTAGGCAGGGCAGGCCACTGCCCCTCCCCATTGCAGAGTGAGAACGGAGGCTCAGAGCTGAGCACCTGCCGAGGGCACACAGCACAGGCCGTGCGAGGCTGTGACCCGGCCGTGACTACCGGAACCACAGCCCGCCTCGTCACCACTACCCTCTTGTGCCTCACATTTTCCGTTTTTTTCTGTACTTTTGTTCCTAAATTTTCTATACTGAGCACATGTTATTTTTTGTGAGGAACAAAAGAGCCTTAATAAACTTTATTTTAAAATAGTTTGTAAGGGGACTGGCAGGTGGTGTAGTGGTTGGGATACTGGATTCTCACATGGCCAACCTCGCTTTCCCTTTCTCTCTCTCTCTCTCTCTGGTCAAATTTAATAATAATAATAATAAATTGACTTAAATAAATAAATGATTATTTTTTTTAAAAAAAGTGTAAGTCCTTCCTTCTCCCTTCTCACCCCTGCACGCCCTTCTGACAGAGAAAGGAGGTTCTCCCCAGACTGTGAGAGTGGGTGCTAGGGCCTTCTCTGCCCACAACCTGGATATTGTGGTACTCAGGCAGGATCCTCATCCCTGGCCCAAATTAACTCCTTTTCCCTTACACACTGAGTCGGTTTACCTTTTAAGTGGACAGAAGAATGGATAAATTAACTGTGGTATATTCATACAGCGGAGTACCACTCGGCAATAGGAGTGAGCAACTGATATGACGAGATGGGTGAATCTCAAAAACCATTGTGCCATCTGGGACCAGCAGTTAGCGTAATGGCTATGTCGCTGGACTCCCACGTAGTCGATCATGGTTTGTGTCCCGGACCCAGTGGCTTAAACTCACGCCGGGCGCGTGTGCGTGCATGCCCAAGATCCCGAGAGGAGAATGGAGGAGAAGGGTTTGCTCTGTGACCAGCCCCCCGGGGGGTGATTTCTCGCTTTCTGTCTCTCTGTCTCTCTCTGTCTGGCAAGCGCACGCGCCCTATAGTGAAAACCTCTTCAAAAAAAAAGAAAAAAGAAAACATTCCCACATCTCAGGCGCCCAGAGGCCCCCCAAGTCCTCAGCCCTCCTGCCTGCTGGGGCCCACTCACCAGGTCTGGTTGGTGCTGGGGTCTTGGTGCAGAAGGGAGCTGAGCACGAAAGGAGTGCCTCCGTCAGGTGTGACCCAAGGCTGGGTCACATCCACATTGAAGGCCACCAGGGAGACCGGGCCTGT
>NW_006204759.1:4021792-4033416 GCF_000334495.1 Tupaia belangeri chinensis
AGAAAGCCAGCGGATGAAAAAGGCCCAGTGTGGAGGCTCTGGTGGGGCCTTTTATCCCATCATTCCATCAAACTCTGTGCTGTCATCATCTCCATTTTACAAATTAGAAAAGCTAGACTTCCCCAGGATCTTTTTTTCCATGGGAGTAGGATTGGACTCAGGTGCATCCATCCCAGAACCCCTGATCCTCCTACTCAACCAAGATGTGCCAGCACCAAAGCCCCCTCCTCCAGGAAGCCTTCTTTGGCTCTCTCCCAAGAAGCACTTTTATCGCCTCACAACTCATACTGTGTACTGTCTGTACGGGTCATGTCGCAAATGCTCATCACTGTGCCTGTGCCGACGTGGAAATAAACTCTGAACTCCAGGAAGAGGATCTGCATACCTCCTAGGTACCTCTCTCAAGGGCGCCAAGGGAGAACATCGGTCCTCGGCAGTACCTGTACAAGAACGGCTAGTATCAACTCTCTTTGGAACAGCCCCAAACGGTTCTAGAAACAACCCACGCATGCATCAGCCGGAGTGTGAAAGCTGTCAGACGCCAGATAAGTCATTAGCATTAGCTTGTGTTAAACTCTGACTAAACTAGGACCAGCAGTTAGCATAATAGCTATGTCGCTGGACTCCCATGTAGTCGACTGTGGTTCGAGTCCCAGACCCGGCGGCTTAAACTCATGCTGGGTGTGTGTGCATACGTGCCCAAGATCCCAAGAGGAGAATGGATGAGAAGGGATTGCGGCGTGGCCATCCCCCCAGTGGATGACTTTCTGTCTCTCTGTCTCTCTCTGTCTTTCTGGTGAGTGCACACGCCCTATAGCAAAAACCTCTCAAAAAAACAAAACAAAAAACCTCTGACTAAACTCATCTGGGGAGGCCATGGGCGAGCTGGTTGGGGTGGGGGTGGGGTGCACTTCTCACACAAGCATGCCTGCTAACAAGAGCTGTCACAGGGCTCTGCCGCAACCACAGCCTTGCACAGAGACCACTGCAGCCTGACACGAGGACTGCCTCTGCGAGGGCTTCTGCCCCAGAGCTGCTCGTCTAACTGATAACCAATGCCCACAGTCACGCCGCCATTGTGGGCTGATGTCAAGTCACCCTCGGTACTGATCCCAAGAGGGCGATAGAACTACCCTTCTCCTTGGGGTTTTTGCCTTTAAAAACATCTTGAAATCTGTAAGCTTTCAGAACATCTATCCAGGGCAACTTGGATATCGTGGTATCCAGGATTATTCTCCACCTTGGCCCAAATCCATTCCTTTTGCTTTATACACTTCGCACCCGTTTACCTGTTAGGCCGACAGGAGAATGGATAGTCTAACAGTGGTATGTTCGTATAGCTGAGCACCACTCAGGAGATAAAGAACGAGTAACGGATATGACGAGATGGGCGAATCTCAAAAATCACTGTGCTGAGTGGAAGAAAACTCACGTGGAAGTCTCTACCGTATAATTACATTTCTATTTGAGACCCAGCAAAACCAAACTAAAATTTAAAAACTCAGCTAGGGGAATGGAGAATAACTGGGAATGGACAGAAAGGAACTTTCCAAGGTGCTCGAAATATTGAGTATCTTGATAGAAGTTTGCATTGCAATGGTGTGTGCATTAGTCAAAACATACTGACTGGGGGACCAGCAGTTAGCGTAATGGCTATGTCACTGGACTCCCACGTAGTCGACCACAGTTCGTGTCCCGGACCCGGTGGCTTAAAACTCACGCCGGGCGCGTGTGCATGCGTGCCCAAGATCCCGAGAGGAGAATGGAGGAGAAGGGATTGTGGCGTGGCCATCCCCCCTGGGAGGTGATTTCTAGCTTTCTGTCTCTCTGTCTCTCTCTGTCTGGCGAGCACACACGCCCTATAGCAAAAACCTCTCAAAAAAAAAAAAATTCATCATCTGTAATTTTATCTTAAAAAAAAAACAAGGTTTTTTTTTTTTTTTTGGAGAGATTTTCACTGTAGGGCGCGTGCGTTCGCCAGACAGACAGAGAGAGACAGAGAGACAGAAAACGAGAAATCACCCCCCCAGGGGGGATGGTCACGCCGCAATCCCTTCTCCTCCATTCTCCTCTTGGGATCTTGGGCACGCACGCACACGCGCCCGGCGTGAGTTTTAAGCCACCGGGCACGGGACACGAACTGCGGTCAACTACGTAGGAATCCAGCGACATAGCCATTACGCTAACTGCTGGTTCCCGAAAAAAAAACCAAGTCTTTAGACTCTGACATGTCAGCTGAAATGTCTAGGGTTGACGTATACAGATAGCTGCAATTTACTTTGAAATGCATCAAGATAGAAGGTGGCTGGTTGGATTGATACCTGTGTGTGATAAAGCAAATATTTTTTAAATGTTGTCAATCATCAAACCTAAATGTAGAACGTGGCCGTCAACTTTTATTTTTAAGAGACAGCGTTTCACTATGTTGTCCAGGCTGGCCTCAAACTGAAGATCCTCCCATCTCAGACTCTCAGATAGCTGGGGCCACAGGTGTGTGCCACCATGCTCAGCTTTTCTCTTTTTGGTATATCTGTAATTTTTTTTTTTTATCTTTTTTTTTTTGGAGAGGTTTTCACTGTAGGGTGCGTGCGCTCGCCAGACAGACAGAGAGAGACATAGAGACAGAAAGCAAGAAATCACCCCCCAGGGGGATGGTCACGCCGCAATCCCTTCTCCTCCATTCTCCTCCCGGGATCTTGGGCACGCACGCACAAGCGCCCGGCGTGAGTTCTAAGCCACCGGGTCCAGGACGCGAACCGCGGTCGACTACGTGGGAGTCCAGCGACACAGCCATTACGCTAACTGCTGGTTCCCGTATATCTGTAATTTTTCATTAAATTTTTTTTTGGAAAATTGATATTAACAGATTGCCTCCCTAAGAGGCTGTGCTGATTCATACTTCAACAACAAAACATAGGTTCATGTTTCACATTGTTGCGTGGAAAGACTGTGTGCAGACCTTCTCATCTTTGTTTTATAAGACTGTCCCATTGGGGGGGCCAGCAGGTGACATGGTGGTAAAGGCGCTGAACTTCCACATGGCCAACTGTAGTTCGAGTCCTGCTTTCTCACTTTCCTGCTCTCTCTGTCTCTTTGGTCAAATTAAAAAATAATAATGATTCGGACCAGTAGATGGCATAATGGCTATGTTGCTGGACTCCCATGTAGTTGACCATGGTTCGAGTCCTGGACTCAGTGACTTAACCTCACACCAGGCGCGTGTGCGTGCGTGCCCAAGATCCCAAGAGGAGAATGGAGGAGAAGGGATTGGGGCATGGCCACCCCCCCGGGGGGTGATTTCTTGCTTTCTGTCTCTCTGTCTTTCTGGTGAGTGCACACGCCCTATAGCAAAAAAACTTCTCCAAAATAATAATAATAATAATAATGAATAAAATTAAATGAAATAATTTTAAAAAGGAACCAGCAGGTGGCATAGCAATTATGTTGTTGGATTCCCACATGGCTGGCCATGGTTCAAGTGCCATACCCAGTGGCTTGAAACTCACGCTGGGTACATATGCGTGCATCCCCATATCCTGGGAGGAAGATGGAGAATAGATTATGGCATGAAGGGTGACTTCTCACTTCCGCTCTCACTGTCTCTGTCTCTTTCTCTCTCTGGTGAGCATACATGCCCTAAGGCAAAAATCCCTAAAAAAAAAAAAAAAAGACTATCTCATCAGGGTCTGTATATGGAGTGGAGGGTAACTGACTTCATGGTTCGAGTCCTGGATCGAGCAGATTGAAAATCACACCGTGTGTGTGCATGCGTGCCCAAGATCCCAAGAGGAGAATGGAGGAGAAAGGATTGTGGTGTGGTCATCCTTGCAAGGAGGTGATTTCTCACGTCCCCCAGTCCCTGACTCTCTCTCTCTAGTGCTGGTGAGTGCATGCACCCTGTATGTGCCCTATAGCAAAAATAAATAAATAAATAAATAAGGGCCATCCCATCGTCTTGTTCTAAAACTATTTTCTAAGTATGAGGTCAGTAGATTTGCTTACTGCCTATTGATGTACATTATCCTTTTTTTTTTTTTTTTGAGAGGTTTTCGCTATAGGGTGCGTGCGCTCTCCAGACAGACAGAGAGAGACAGAGAGACAGAAAGCGAGAAATCCCCCCCCCGGGGGGATGGCCACGCCGCAATCCTTTCTCCTCCATTCTCCTCTCGGGATCTTGGGCACGCACGCACACGCGCCCGGCGTGAGTTTAAGCCACCAGGTCCATGATTCAAACCGCGGTCAACTACATGGGAGTCCAGCGACAGCCATTATGCTAACGGCTGGTCCCTATATTATCCATTATTTATGAACATGTATTTTTTTCTTCTTTTCTGTTTTCTTTCTTTTTTTTTTTTTTTTTTTTTTGAGAGGTTTTCGCTATAGGGTGCGTGCGCTCTCCAGACAGACAGAGAGAGACAGAAAGCGAGAAATCACTCCCCATGGGGGATGGTCACGCCGCAATCTCTTCTCCTCCATTTTCCTCTCGGGATCTTGGGCATGCACGCACACGCACCCGGCATGAGTTTTAAGCCACCGGGTCCGGGACGCGAACTGTGGTCGACTACATGGGAGTCCAGCAACATAGCCATTACGTTAACTGCTGGTTCCCTATTTTTTTTAATGTATAACTTTTTCCCTATTTTTCACTTATATGTCCATTTTTTAAAAAAAATGTTTATTTATTATATTTATTCATTCCTTCATTTTAAATTTGACCAGACAGAGGCACAGAGTGAGAAAGAGGGAAAGTGAGAAAGCAAGCCACCAGCCTGGGACTCGAAACGTGGTTGGCCATGTGGGAGTGTCCAGCGCCTTAACCACCACGCCACCTGCTGGCCCCATCTGTCCATTATTTGACTGGTATATGATATTTTCCAACATCTGTATTTTTACATAATCTCATCATGCGTCCCCACTCAGAGATTATTTTTCATTTTTAACCTGTTTTGTTGTCAGAGGGTGTGTATCCTCAGCAGAGAGGGAGGGGAAGAGAAGCAGAGAAAGCGCCCCTCCCTGGGACGCGGGCAGGCCACCGTCCTCTTCCTCCGTATCTCCTGCCAAGCTTTGAAGCAGGCATGCAAATGTGCCCGGCATGTCTTCCAAGCTGCTGGGGCTAGGATTTGGGCCATGCGGGATCTGGCTACCTGTACACAGTGCTTAGCCCCTGTGCTATGGGGCTCACCCCAAGAGATTACTTTTTAAAATCCACTCGTTTTCTTTGAAATCCTTTTCTGCCCATTGACCTCATCATCTCCTGCTTGGAGACATTAGTCTCTGGCTCTTCTCTTTCAGGATTTGTCCCTCTGGACACATTCTCTCCACATCAGATGCCAGAAAGTTTTTTTTTTTAATTTATTTGTTTATTCCGTGAGTGAGAGAGACAGAGGAAGAGAGAGAGAGGCAGGGATACAGCACGCCTGACAGGGTGTTGGCAACATGATCACCCCGGGTGTCGGCTGGGCCTAATCATGGACACACATGCCTGCTGGACTCCAGGTCTCTGGGTGGGAGTCTGCAACCTTGCCATGCGGGTCTACTTCACAAGGCATTGCAATCCACTGCTACACCACTGTCTGGCTTGACAAAGCTTTTTGTTTGTTTGTTTAAGGTTTTTGCCATAGGGCACGTGTGCTCACCAAAGAGAAACAAAGAGAGGCAGAGAGGGAAATTGAGAAATCACTCCCCAGGGGTGGATGGCCACGCTACAATCCCTTCTCCACTCTCCTCCTGGGATTTTGGGCATGCATGATTTTCATTTTTTTTTTTTAAGTTTTTGGAGAGGTTTTTGATATAGGGCACATGCACTCACCAGAAAGACAGAGAGAGACAGGGAAACAGAGAGACAGCCAGAAATCACCACACAGGATTGGCCACGTCGCAATCCCTTCTCCTCCTGGGATCTTGGGAACGCACACACACGCAGCCAGCGTGAGTTTAAGCCACTGGGGACTCGAACTGTGGTCAGCTACATGGGAGTCCAGCGACATAGCCATTACACCAACTGCTGGCCCTGAGAACGATTTTTTTAAAACGTGATCTGACGGCGCCTCATCACTGCTTAAAAGTCTAATGTATGACATATCAGCATTTTATGAATATGTGGTTAATAGACAAGTAAAATAATTGTTTTTAATGTCCCCAAAAAGGTCTAATGATTTACAGGGGGAAAAGGCAAGGTCACGCTCGGTCTAGACTTCGCTGTTCTAATACCACTGGATTAATGGCTTTTCTCGTCACAGCTCTTGAAATGTTACGCCACAGTTTGGTGTAACGCGTCCTTTTCGTGGCACAGTGACTTTCTCAGCTCTGAATACACTAAGTAAACACCGATGTTCTGACATCACACTTTCACAAAGACACAACACTTTACTGAACCTAACGGTTTCCAGCCCAACGATATCATGTGGAACAAATCTGAATGCTTGTCATGTTTGCAGAAACCCCAAATGCTGTGTTTCTCACGCATACATCGGTTGAGAAAGCTAAAGAAAAAGCGTCTTTATGATTTTGTATTCTCTTGACAGCACACGTTATTTCCCTGTATTTTCTCAAAAAGAGTGATTTATTTCATTTCATTTATTATTATTATTATTATTACTATTATTTTCCAATTTGCTACAGGGAACACACACTCACCAGAGACAGACAGAGAGAGAGGAAAAGTGAGAAAGCAAGCCGTCAGGTCTGGGATTCAAACTGCAGTCCCTTCATGTGGGAGTCTAGCACTTTAACCACCATGCCACTTGCTGGCACCTCCATGTGTTTTGAAGTACTTTCAGGTCTAGCACTTATTCAGCCCTCAAGATATTTTTCTATGGCATGATTTAATTTTTCAAGGCTGAGGGCCCCTTAGCCTAGTGGTTAAGGGAGCCGGGTCCCACACGCCCAACTGTGGGTTGAATCCTGACCCTGGCAGCCTGAGAAACACGCCGGGGGTGTATGTGTGTGAGCGCTTCAAAATCCGACAGGATGGAGAAATGGAGAAGGGATTATGGCATGACCACGCCCCACTGGGGGGCTGCTTTCTCCCTCTGTCTCTTTCTGGAGAGCACATGCACCTTCTAGTAATTAGGAAAAACAATAACATTCGTTTGACTGAAGATAGCTATAAGTCCCCCAAAAGTTGAAAAACAGTGTAGAAAGAAAAATGTAGCTGCTCAGTAATTACTCCCTCACACCCACCCTCCACCACCCAGTCAGGGCTTGCCTTCCTCCTTTAAGGAGGATAGTAAACTTGTTACATAAATTGTACATTCAAACTGTATTTTTAATTCAAATTATTGTTTTTATTTATATAAAATTGCTTTATTGTCAAATTAATACATTTTCCTATCAGTAAAAATTGTTTGGGTATTTTGGGTTGAATGGAAGGCACCACAAATTCTTCTATTTAAATTGAAGAACTATTTTCAGAGAGACAGAAAGTGAGAAATCATCCCCCAGGTAGATGGCCATGCCGCAATCCCTTCTCTTCCATTCTCCTCTCAGGATCTTGGGCACGCACTCACACGCGCCTGGCGTGAGCTTAAGCCACCGGGTCTAGTACTCGAACCACAGTTGAACACATGGGAGTCCAGCAACCCAGCCATTACACCAATTAAACGCAGCCCCCCACCCCAGCCATTACACCAACTGCTGGTCCTGACTATGCTATCTTTTGTGTAAGGAAGAGAAGAAAATATTTTTTTCTCTCTTTCTCATGCACATACCCTCTGGCATTTTTAAAACAGAATAGACACCAAGGGATCAGTGATTAGTATAATGGCTATGTCACTGGACTCCCATGTGTTCAACCGTGGTTCGAGTCCCGGACCCAGTGGCTTAAGCTCACGCTGGGTGCGTGTGCGTGCGTGCCCAAGATCCTGAGAGGAGAATGGAGGAGAAGGGATTGCGGCATGGCCATCCCCTCCAGGGAGTGATTTCTTGCTTTCTGTCTCTCTGATGAGCACATGTCCCTTATAGCAAAAACCTCTCCAAAAAAAAAAAAAGAAAGAAAAAGAATACATACACACACACACCCCTTCAGCAAACATCATTCCTTTATTTTAATTTAAAAAAATTTTTTTTAATTTGCTAGAGGATACGTATACTCACCAGAAGAAGACAGAGAGAGAGAGATAAAGAAAGTGAGAAAGCACCCCCTACCCCAGGGGCATGCCCAAAATCTCAAGAGGAGACTGGAAGGGAAGGGAGCTGTGACTTGAAAATCATCCCCTCCTTGAGGGTGATTTCTCACTTTCTTTCTCTGTCTCCCTGTGCAGAAACAGACACATGGGGCCAACAGGTGGTATGGTGGTTAAGAAAAATAAAATAACAAATAACAGATGAAAATGAATAATTATTTTTTAAAAAGGAAACAAACCAAAAAACTCCACCACTTGACAGCACAATAGAACCACCAGAATGGTTTAAATGAAAAAGACAGACAACAAGGAATGTGACGATGCGATGTTTCAACTGGGACTCTCGAACCCTGCCGGTGCAAGTCCAACCGCCTCAAAAACTATTTGGCGGTATCAACTAAAGCTGTACAGACGACCCAGAAACTCCACTCTCAGACATATACTCAACAGAAATGTGCTCATATGGCCACAAAATGACATGTATGAGAATATTAACAGCCTCATTATTCATAATAACCCCAAAGTGGAACAACCCAAATATCCGTCAGCAATAGAAGTGATAAATCACACAATGACTCCACAGCAATGAAAATAATCTACAAGGTGGATGGACCTAATAAACATCACGTCGAGTAAAAGACACCAGGGCCAAACAACAAGCCGCATAATCCCATTTACACAGTTTAAGACAAGCACAATCATCTATGATATTACAGGTCAAGAGGTGGGTACCCTGGGAGTCAGGTCATTGGAGGGGAAGACAGGGTGGGGAGGATTTCTGAGGTGTTAATGTCCGGGTTACAGTCCTGAACCCAGGGACCAACAGATGGCGTAATGGCTATGTCGCTGGACTCCCATGTAGTCAACTGTGGTTTGAGTACCAGACCTGGTGGGTTAAACTCACACTGGGCAAAAACTCTTCCCCAAAAAACATAAATAAAAAAGAACATGGTGGCCATGTAAGAAAATATGCACGCTCTTTTTTTTTTTAAAACAAACAAACAAACAAAAAAAAAAAACCAATTATTTTTTTTTTACCTTTTTTTTTTTTTTTTTTTTTTTTTTGAAGAGACAGAGTAAGGGAAAGTGAGAAAGCAAGTCACCAGGTTCAGGACTCGAACTGCAGTCAGCCATGTGGGAATCCAGCGCCCTCAACCACCATGCCACCTGCTGGTCCCAATATGCAAGTTCTTTAGAAATACATATTGACATATTTTGCAGCCAAATGACAGGATGTTTGGGATTTGCTTCAATGTTTTTGGGTTCAGCGGGGGCGGGGGGGGGCATGCACCTATAATGCCAACTATTTAGGATGCTGAAGCAAGAGAAATCACAACAAAACCCTGTCAAAAAGAATAGTAGTAATAATGCATCTTAAACATGAACGTGAAAGTGAGTCATCCAAGGGCCTCGTTAAAATGCAGAATTCTTTTGAATGATGACTTAAATTGTCGGATACCCCTTCACTCCTTCTATGAGTAAACAAAAAAGAAATAAAAAATGCAGATTCTAATTCAGCAGGTGCATTAGAGAGTGGGCTGAGATTCTAGTCTAGTTCTTAAATGATGCCATCTTCACACCACACTCTGAGTAGCAAACCTTTAAAAGACTTTAGCAAAGAAAATAAAAGGCTTGAGGCTAGCAAGTGGTGTGGTGATTAAAGTGCCGGGTTCCCACATGGCCGACCATTGTTCAAGTCCTGGACCTGGCGGCTTGCTTTCTCACTTTCCCTCTTCTCTCTTCAAATTACGAAACAATGGGGCCGGCAGGTGGCGTGGTGGTTAAGGGCCCTGGACTCCCACACGGCCGACCACAGTTTGAGTCCCGCACTGGCAGCTTGCTTTCTCTCTCCTTCTCTCTCTCTGTCCCTCTCTGGTCAAATTAAAAATAAATAAATAAAGTGAAATAAACTAATTCTTAAAATAATAATAATAAATAAAATTAAATAAATACATTTTTTTTAAAAAATACATTTTTTTAAAAAAGGAAAAAAAAAAAAAAAAAAAGGAAGGATTTTCTCTTTCTGCCACCTTGGAGCCTGCAGAGGCCTGCTGGGAACAGAACTTCTAGAAGGCGACTTTATCTAAAAGGCTGTGGTCCAAGGCCATTTTTGCCAACTAGAAGCGGGTCTCAGGAACCAAAGGGAGCACACAGCTCTTCCTGAAACAGAAGGGGTTTATGCATGAGATGAAGCAGAATTCTACTTGGGTAAGAGGTGTGCCTATGTGTCCAGAGCAAAACCTGGTGGCAAACCAAACAAAACCGGAGCGACCTGGGGAAAGGTGACCCGTGCCTGTGGAAACGATGGCATGGTTCGAGACAAATTCCGAAAGAACCCTCCTGCTAAGGCCACTGGACACAGAATCCGGGTAATGCTGTAAGCCTCAAGGGTTTAAAGTAATAAAAAGTGAGTACATAAAAATGGACTCATAGGCTACCAATGATGTGGGAGTGAAGGTGGCTTGGTCTTACATGGCCGACTGTGCAGTTTGAGTCCTGGACCCAGCGGCTTGAAAAACGCACGTGTGCATGCATACCCAAAGTCTCGTAAGGAGAATGAGGGGAAGGGACTGCGGCATGGCCATCACCCTTTGGGGCTGCTTTCTCAGTTTCCCTCTCTCTCTCTGTCTCTTTCTAGTGAGCACAAGCACTCTGTAGACAAACCAAAACATAATAATAATACATTCGTGATCTGACAAAAAAAAAATAAATAAAAAGGAAAAAAGAAGTAAGAACAAAGGGAGGAGAGAGAAATGCAGGAAGTGTGGTAAGATCTTGATAATTGTGCTCTCTGGGGAAGGGACATACTGGGTTAGTATCGGCATCTGGTTTCCCTTTCTACATGCTTAACGTTGTTTTGGAGAGATTTTTGTTATAGGGCATGTGCATTGGCTATAGCAACAGAGAGAGACAGAGACACAGAGAGACAGAAAGCAAGAAGTCACCCCCCCCCCCCCAGGGGGCGGCCACACCACAGTCCCTTCTACTCCATTCTCCCCTTGGGATTCTGGGCACACACACACACACACAGCATGAGTTTTAAGCTGCTGGGTCTGGGACTTGAACCATAGTCAATTATGTGGAGTCCAGTGATGTAATCATTCCACCACTTGTTGGACCCAAAATCTGGGGTTTTATTTATATATTTTTAAATAAAATATTTATATATATATTTCCTAAATGTAATGTCATATTTTCAGGATTATTTATTTAATTTTCTTTATTATTAAATTTTAATTTTTTGAATTTTCTATAGGGCACACGTGCTTACCAGAGGGAGACAGAGAGAGTGTGCAAAAGCAAGCCACCAGGTTTGAGATTCAAACCGTGGTCAGTCATGTGGGAGTCCAGCACTCCGACTACCATGCCACCTGCAGGTCTCTAAAATTTTGTTATTAAAATCAACCTTTTGGGGCCAGCAGGTGGTGTGGTGGTTAAGGGTGCTGGACTCCCACATGGCTGACCATGGTTTGAGTCCCGGACCTGGTGGCTTGCTTTCTC
>NW_006204759.1:4033443-4054858 GCF_000334495.1 Tupaia belangeri chinensis
TTAAAAGAAATAAAGTAAAATAAAATAATTCTTAAAAAAAAAAAATCAACCTTTCAAGAGGCCGGCAGGTGGCATAGTGGTTAAGGGTGCTGGACTCCCACACTGCCGACCACATTTGGAGTCTTGGACTCGGTGGTTTGAAACTCATGCTGGGTGCATGTGCATGTGTGCTCAAAATCCTGAGAAGGAGAATGGAGGAAAAGGGATTGCGGCCCTCTGGGTTGATTCCTCACTTTCTCTACCTTTCTTTCTGTGTCTCCGGCGAGCGCATGTGCCCTACAGCAAAAAAAAACTCTTTAAAAAAATTTAAAAAAAAACAACCTCTGAGGTAGAACGATGGCGCAGTGCTAAAATGTGACACTCTGGGGGCCAGCAGGTGCTGTAGTGCCTGGGACACCACACTCCCACAGAGCCAGCCACGGTTCAAGTCCCAGACCTAGAGGCTTGAACATCACCCTAGCACATGTGTGTGTGCATGCCCAAAACCCCCAGAAGAGACTGGAGGAGAAGAGACTGCAGCGCCACCATCACCCTGGGAGGTGATCACTCACTTTCCCTTTCTCCCCCTCTCTCTCCAGAGAGCACACACACCTTATGGCAAAAACCGCAACAAGCCAGCAAAGAAATGAAAATGTGACTCTGCAATGGTCACCTACCTGGGAAGGTTCCCAGTTTGTGTCTAGAGACCCCCCTGAGTACAGCAGGCATGTGTGCCCATGATACGGCTGGCTGAAGTTGGAGAGACTAGTGGAGTCAGGACCCCGTCGAAGGTGCTGTAGCTCGCTCCCTCTGTCTCTTACTCTCTTATGGAGTAAGTAAATAAATAAATAAACAAACAAACAAATAAAATTTTTTGGATAGGTTTTTGCTATAGAGTGCGTGCGCTCGCCAGAAAGACAGAGAGAGACAGAGAGACAGAGAGAAATCGCCCTATAGCCAAAACTTCTCTAAAAAAAGAAGGGTCACATTTAAATGGAAAACAAAACCAACCAACCTTCCAAAGGCTCAAGGGGGAAGAGGCCCGTGTGAAGCCCGAGGACAGGGTTTATGTCTCTGATGCCTTAATTCCCAGTCCCTCTCCTTGAGCCTGGCCCGAAACAGGCATCTGGGCTGTATTTCTTTTACATTCTACTGCTGCTTGGCCCGAGTGATCTGGGGTGACTCATAAAAACACACAGTACAGGAAGATAAAACTCACTGAGCGGCCGGCAGGTGGCATGATGGTTCAGGGTGCTGGACTCGCACGTGGCCAACTGCGACGTGCTTTCTCACTTTCCCTCTCTCTCACTTTGCCCCTCTCTCGTCAAATTTAAATAAATTAATTAATTTAATTAAATAATTCTTTTTAAAAAACCTCATTGAAAATATTGGAGCAGGCAGAAAAAAAGGGGGAGGCAGCAGGAAAATGATGGTTACCAAAGGGAAGGATCCCATTAAGCCGCGAAGTCGTCCCCAGCTAACTCCACCGAGTGAGGGCACTTTCTGTGACCGCCCACTTTTGTCTCTGTCGCAGCACTGGTACACAATAGACACTTAATGAAATTATCTGTTGAATAGAGGCATAAATGGATGAACTAAGTTTTTCCAAAGCAAATACAAAGATGAGAACAATCCATCAACATCAATTCACGGCATCCGCAAGACGGAAAAAAATCAAAAACATTCCGGGGAAGCACAACTAATCTTGTCATTGAAACCAGAAAAAACTTCTGGAGGGTCTCATCAGCAATAACACTGGCTAAACAAGCCCTGCACCCCCGAATTTCCCAGAGCTGCTGCTTGTGCCCTCCCTGCCATTACCCCAAAGTATTAGACAACATAATCTGACCATGAGTTCTTCCTTCTTTGGGGGTCATGGATCGCTTGAGAACCAGATGAAAGCATCGGCACCCTCCCCACGCACCACGTGCATATTTGTACAGAACCTTCCCCTTGCCCAAAGCTTCCTCCCATCCTCCAAGGAGAGGCTTTCCTGACCCCACACCTCGCCTGGGCAATCTCTTCCTCACAAGCCTCGACAGCACTTGCTGCCATCAGAAATGGACTTGCTCATCTCCTTGTTTACTGTGGTTGTGACTGTCCCCCCATCAGGTGGCGCGTCTTGCAAGGGCCAGCCTGTCTGCCTCATTTGCTACGTTGCCCAGGGTCTGGTTCAATGGCCTACAGCTGGTCCGTGCTGGGTGAGGGATCTCCTGCCACCCACCCACAGACCCTCAGCGGTTCCAGATCAAGACTCCCAGGTCAGGAAGAGGATTGCCCTGTCCTCCATGAATCTCGAGCTTAGATAAAAGATGGATAGCAGGAGTCTGGCAGATGGCCTAGCGGTTATATCACTGGACTCCTATGTGGCTGACCACAGTTCAAGTCTCAGAAGCGGTGGCTTGAAAATCACGCCAGGCACATGTGCGTGCATGCCCAAGATCCCGGGAGGAGAATGGAGGAGAAGGGATTGCGGTGTGACCATCCTCCCTGGGGGGTGAGTTCTCATTTTTCCCTCTCACTGTCTCCCCACCCTATGTTCCTCGCTCCTCCCTCCCCCCTCCCCACCAAGCGCAGGTGCCCTAAGACGAACCTCTTTACAAAAAAAGATGACCAGCAGAAGTTTGGCTGTCTCCACGGCCAACTCATGCCGAGCTCTGAGTTTCTTTGTTAGTTAGGCCAGGGAAAGATGGGAGGTCAGCAGAATGAATAGAAAATAACTAAAAAGTGAAAATTACCAGCTTATTACAAGGGGCAAATGCCCTTTTAACTGTCTGTGGAACTGAAAGACATGGTTTGAAACCCCAGAGTAATCTCCAGTCTTCCCAGTTGGGTGTCTGTGGTGCCTCCCAACCCAGCCCAAGGCTCCCTGTCCCAGGCAGGCTCTCGAGCTCCTGTCCATCCCACTGCCTGAATAGCACCTGCACATTGCGCCCCTCCAGGCCTGTGGACAAGCTGTGTGCTTTGCCCACAGGCCTTCCTCACTACTGCCCCACCTCTGCCACCCTTTGTGGCCCTGCTCCGGCCAGGAGCCAGAGTTCAGTCCAGACACTGAGAGGAACTCACTGGTGTCTGAGCCCCGTCGGTATCCCCTACTGTCTGTCTGGGGCTGACTAAGTCCTGTCAGAGTCAGAGCGAGCATGATTAAGTCTGTCTGCCACAAGTCTGCGATCCGATCTGATCTGAGTCATCCATGACACCCCTATCACAGCTGAACCCCACTCAGCACAGGGCCAGTCCCAGAAGAGGTGCCCCGCAAATGTCAGAGTGGCCCACACACTCCTACGTCTCACTTCACCCATCTCCATCTTCACTTTGTCCAGCTGAGGGATCTCGCACCCAGGGAGGGAAGGGTTGATGAGCAGAGATGCTTGAGGCCAGCCTCCTGGAGCACCTGCGTCTTCCAGGCCCCCTGTGATGTGCTGAGGCTCAGAGAGGTTGAGTGACTGGCTCGTGGTCAACAGGAAACTGAGTATTTGTGTCTGTGCCCAGGTCTGCCTGCTTCTCAAGCCTGTAGTAAAAGCTGGAGGCACTGAAGGGTTGGTAAAAGAGAAAGGAGGGTCACACACGGCCCCCAGAAGCTGGGCACTGCTTGTGCTGGGTGTGGCTTCGCTGCGCAAGTAGCCCACTGAGCTGGGGCAGAGCTCAACATTAAGTCCAACAAGAACTTCCAGTAAGGCAGTGGCAGGAGCATCCACGCATGTGTGTGCGTGCATGTGCACACATGCACGTGTGTGTACATGTGTGGTGGGGGGGTGGTCACTGCATTTGCTGAGATTTCCCTGAGAGCCAGCTGGTGCCTGGGATCTTCCAGGCCTGGTCCATCTTGTTCAAGCAGGCTCCCTCCAGGCCCCTGGCATCTCTCCTTTGCTCGGCCTGTCCCTAGGTCAATAACCCTCCCTATGAGAGGGAAGGACCCCCAAGGGAGGCAGTCTTGAGACCAAGTCTGTGCTTTGCCATGGAGTTATGGAAAGACTGCGGGCTTCCCTCACTTCGGCTACCTCCATCCAACATATGTCATTGTGCAGATCAGCCGGGGAGGTGCCTGCCCAGTGTCTGACGCACTGAGAGCAGCAGGGGATGCGGGTGCTAGAGGGGAGACTCAGGGGGAGGGCCTGCCACATCCTCTCATGGCCTTGCCCTCCGCCTCAGCCCCCCTCACATGCTATCCAACCTGGGAGCCCAGTTGACAAGCGTCAGTCACCACAATACCCACAGGGCTGCCTCTCCTGAGCTGTCCTCAGCCACAAAGTCTCGCTGAGTCAGACTAGACCCTCCCACCATCCTGTCGCCACCACCGCCTCCACCCCGACCTCCATCTACCCAATGCACTGGCACTTGGGCTTGGTTTGCCCACATTTACACAAAGGTCCGGCTGAAGACTTGACCTAGACTCAGGTGTCCTGATGCCCGGCCCAGAACCCTCAGGCCTTGTGGGAGGATCAGGCCTCAGAACACTTGCAGAGCTCCTGTCCTGGGAGCAGCTCGAAATGCACACCCTTGGCCCAGCCACTTAGGTCTTCTACCTGGAGCCTCGTCATCGCATTCCCCCCCACACAGCCGCCTGAGCCCTCCTCACCTCCCCATGCACTGTCCACCTAACACCACGAATGGCCAGCAGGCCTTGAGCACCAGGTGTGCTAGGCTTCGCGACACACTGGTAGGTCTCCCGATTTCTTTCTAAATGCTTCTCGAGGCTCCTCCTCCCTGTGCTTGCCCTCCCCAACACAGGGACTGGACCCCGGCAGAGCCTCCTTCCTGACTCCTCCTTCCACACAACACATGGCTGTCACTGTCCTGCACAAGACCTTCTGTGGCTTTTGTGGCCCACTCAGCGATGTCCAAGCTCCTGAACCTGACACTCTGGGCCCGCCACGTCCCTTACCGCTTCATTACAGGCCGCCCAGGGCAGGCTGCCCCTAAGTCTCCATACACGCCCTGCAAGCCGTACATGCCCCATACGTGCCGGACACTGTACCGCCCACACATACCCCACGCCCCACACGCACCGTGTGCACTCTGCATGCAGCATACACACCCCACACATGCCCCAATTCACACCGCGAACACCCTACACACCACACACAACCCATACATCCCATACTGACCGACATACACCATACCCACGCCAGACACACATTACACACCCTCTAATGCAGCGTACACACCCCACACATGCCCCAATTCACACCGCGAACACCCTACACACCACACACAACCCATACATCCCATACTGACCGACATACACCATACCCACGCCAGACACACATTACACACCCTCTAATGCAGCGTACACACCCCACACATGCCCCAATTCACACCGCGAACACCCTACACACCACACACAACCCATACATCCCATACTGACCGACATACACCATACCCACGCCAGACACACATTACACACCCTCTAATGCAGCGTACACACCCCACACATGCTCCACACTCCACACATGCCCCACACCCCATAAACGCCCTACACCTCCCATATACGACACACACATGCACACACTCTCTGAATCCAGGATGCACACCGCATACAGGCCCCATACACCCCATAAACACCCTACACGCCACACACATCCCATAATCACCCCAGACATACACCATGGCCTATACACCCCTGATATACCCCGTGCTTACCACATATACCTGGACACGCCCCACACTTGGCCCATGCACGGCCCATACAAGCCGGCTTGCCAGGGAAGGGCAGACACGTCGGGGTCCCACGGGGCTGCTGCCTGCCTGCCTGGTGCCCCGACACTGCATCTCCCTGACATTCTACCTCGGCGTGAGCTGTGCCCTCTGCCTGCAGCGCCCTTCCCCACTCCCTTGTCACGAGACGTAAAGGTGTCCGCTCCGGCTGGGGCCCGAGAAGTGACTGCGTGTGGTCTTTCTCTCCACAGGGACCCCAGGACAGGGACGGCGCCTCCCCTCTGCCCTCATCATCAGGGCCCAGCACGTCCTACTCTGGGGTGGGGTGGGCAGGCAGCTTTCTGCTCCCTCTCAAACCTCACCTTTCACCTTCTAAAACCCACACTCCTCCCGCCCCCACGTCTTGGTCTGTTTCCCTGCAGGGAAGGCCCCTCTTCCCACCAGTCTGAACTCGTTGAAGACCCCCCCAACCTCAGGGCCCACTCGGCAGCACTGTCCCCACCCCCACTAAGGACTGGCATCTTCTATCACACACCTACACACAGTCCAGACCTGTGCCCCAGACAGAGCGGGGTCTGCCGCCCTCCCCCTCTCCTAGCAGGGCCTCAGCCTGGGCTTGTGGCATCGGCAGAGCAAGCTGACTGCCGGCTCCTGCTTCTTCACCCCTGTAAGTCGTGTGTGCTGAGAGCAGCTTCCTTCTGCACACCGTGAGGGATGTAGGCCTAACCTTTCAGACCCTGAATGGAGAAGTGAGCTGCTGTGGTCACGGAATGAGTTCAGAATTAAAGAATGACCTGGGGACAGTGGGCTATACGGCAGCAGCAGGTGATGGGACTGGGGGCCGGGCTGTGGGCAATTCCAGGGTTTCGGTGTGTCCGTGTGTCTGGGCCTGATTCTCCTTTCTAAAATCTCACCTGCTCCCAGGGATGACAGCTGTGGACGTCAGGGTGAGTGGCAAGGAAGGTGGGAGGTCAGAGACAGGGCAGGGACAGTTCTCCAGCCTCGGGAGGCCCAGCCATCACAGGATTCATACTCCTGGGCCTGCGGTTGCAGTCTAAGAGGCTCTGCCCACGCTCCTTGATTCTTTCTTGCCATTTTCTCAGACTCTCAACTGCCCCTGAGAGTCAGCACCAGTCTTACCTCCTCCAGGAAGCTCTCCAGGACTTGCCCATCCCCAAGTGGAGCGGAACAGTCAGCCTCATTTCAACCACCTGGACTAGAGCTACGGGATCCCACTCTCACCCTGTCCCCACAGCTTAGCCAAGATGCAGGCTGTGTGGTCTCCCTGCCGAGTCTTCTCCATGTCGCTGTCTGCTGTCCATCGGCTTGGCAAGTGCCTAGGCCTCAGAAAGGGTTCCCTGTGTCAGCTGCTGAGACAGGCGCTGAGGTAATGGGTGATTGTCCTAGAGGCTACAGGAGCCCCGTGACGCCAGGGCTTGTGTCCCGGGCCATGGAGCATTCTAGAGCTGGGAGGTAGAACGGAGGCCGGCTTGAGTCCCATCTCTGCTGGCACCTGCTCACAACCCTCAACGTCCACTGCCTGTCTCTGGGCTTCCGTCTCCTCCTCTGCCCTGGGAGAGGGTGGGCCAGAGTCAAGTCTAAGCACCTCCATAAAAAGAGCGAGACCCTTTTCACATCCCATGGTAACTGAAAATAAAGAAAAGTCTAAATGGTAAAATAAGGAAAAGGAAATGGAATGAGGTTTTGATCTTTCCATGATGTTTCTGAAATGCCAAATGTTAAAATCTGTCTCAAAGCATGAACTTGGTTGGTGTCCTAGGCATGTTTTGGCCAGCTTCTGGGTGATCTGACCTCATGGTGGATTTGCTAACCCCGAGTCCCTTCCCAGCACGGACCCGGCTCTCTCAGACACAGGTGCCCACCGGCTCCAGCCCATCCTTCAAGGAGGACTCAGGCTCCCAGGAACCTTTAAACAAGATACACCTGATGCCCATCTAATTCCTCTGCCAAGCTTCTGGTCAGGACTGGAGACCCCGGGAAGTCTGCCAGATCCCCAGGCGGGACCACCTGGCCTCAGGCTTGACCTGCACAGCCTCGAAGCCTCCTTGACCATGCTCTGTCTCTTCCCGTAGCTCTTGTGGGCAGGCTCAGAACTGGACTTGCCCAGAGAGGCTTCCACGGGAAGTTGAAAAGCCAGAAGGGACCACCATGCAGCAGCAGAAGTGCCCCTTCCACTGACATACCGGTACTCACACTGGCCCAAACAACAGGAACAGGAAGCAGGCTCCCCCCAACATGCTCACCCTCTACCATGCAGACACAGGGTCCTCACTCTCATCAGCTGAACCCCTGCTCTGTAACAGACGGGTGCTCTGCTGGGTGGAGTGAGCCACATTAACCTCCATGCTCTGAGAACAAACGACACATACCCGAGGACCTGTCCAAGTGGGTGCCAAGGGCAGAGGGCTGGGTGGGAGAGAGGAGGCTTGGAGGAGGAACGGGGTGGTGGAGACTGGGGTTTAAAGCCACAGGCTGTCAGCAATGCCACCACGGCTTCAGAAAGGCCTTCCCAACAAGCCTGGAGCTCTGACCCACGAGACAGAACACCTCCCTGGAGAAGCGCAGTCTCTGGCCCTAAGCCTTCCCAGCAGACAGACAAGGCTGTGCTCTGCAGACATCCCAGTGGAGCTGAGGGCACAGCAGCCTGGGGGCAGGTGAGGCTGACTTACTGGTCATGCAGAGGAGAGCGTGGAGGAGCCACATCCTAGCTGGAGCAGAAGCAGCTGTGTGTGGCCGAGCTGGCAGCTGCAGGCGGTCTCAGCCACTCAGTTCCCCTCCTCAGCTTGGGAGGCCAGGAGGCGGGGACAGAGGCACACAGGGAGGCCAGGACCCACAGATAGGCACTTTTAAGTAGACAGACACTCCCACTTACACATAGTCAGTCACGTGGCTTTCCTCAGCAATTGGGGGCTGGGTCCTGGGAGCCTGGCGACACCTGTTAACCCACTCCTTCAGTCACCCTTTCACGCACTGTTGTGGAGTGGTGAGCAGAGGTTTGCCCAGGGCCACAGTTCTGGTGCTCTCAGCAGCTCATGTTGGAGGTGCAGGAGCCATGTGTGTGTGTGTGTGTGTGTGTGTGTGGTTTTTTGTTTTTTTTTTTAAGATTTGTGCCATAGGGCTTATGAGCTCACTAGAGAGAGAGAGAGGGAAAGTGAGAAATTATCTGCCTCCCCGCACCCCCGAGGGGATGGCCACACTGCAATCCCTTCACCTCCATTCCCCTTTTGGGATTTTGTGGGCACATGTGCACATGCATCCAGCATGTTTTTCAAGCCACAGGGTCTGGGACTCAAACCACGTTGGACATGGGATCCAGTGCTTTAACTACCACACCACCTGCTAGTCCTATATGTGTGTGTGTGTGTGTGTGTGTGTGTGTGTATTTTTTTAAAATTTGCTATAGTGTGCTCGCTGGAGTCAGACACAGAGAGAAAGACATAGAAAATGAGAAAGCACTTCCAAGGAGGTAGGGGTGGCCATGCTGCATTCCCTTCTCCATTCTCCTCTCAAAATTTTGGGCAGGCATGCACATATGCCTGGTGTGTTTATCAAGCCGCTGGACTGGGGCTCAAACCACGTCGCTGGCCATGTGAGGTCCAGCCACCTGGCTGACCTGCAGGAGCAATATTAGTCCAGCCGATAGTCTGTATCACCCAGGAGAGTGAGTCCCAGGCCCCTGTCCTGCCACAGAAGTCGTCACCAGGAATCTGGCTTCCAGTGCAGGGCCATCAGTGGTGGTTGCCTCCAAAGTGAGACTGGGCCTCCTCTGCCCCAGAAACAGCCCTCTTTTATTGAGCAAAGGCCTTACACTCAAGACCCTAGAGCTATAGAGGCCAAGTGAGAAGACGCAATGCACTAACTGAAACTACCACCCCAATCCAACTCTGGCTGGATTCTCTAAAATCTGGCTCCGGGGCCAGGCCCCTTAGCCTAATGGTTAAGGGAGCCAGATCCCACATGACTGGCCATGATCTGAACACCAATCCTAGAGGCTTGAAAAACATATTAGTCATATATGTATGTATGTCCCAAGTCCCAACAGGATGGAGAAATGGAGAAAGGATTGTGGCATGACCACACCCCACTGGGAGATGCTTTATCCCTCTCTCTGGCAAAGGTATATATTCTCTGGCAATTTACAATTAATGATGATCTTTAATAAAAATCAAACAAACAAAAACTGGCTTCTGAGGCCAATAGGTGGCACGGTAGTTAATTAAGGCACTGTGGATTCCCACATGGCTGACCACAGTTTGAGTCCCAGATCTGGTGGCTTGAAAATCACACTGGGTGCATGTGCATGTATGCCCCAAATCCTGAGAATGGATGAGAAACTGTAGTGCAACCATTCCCCCTGGAGGTGCATATGGGTGTGATTTCTCTCTTTCTCTCTTTCTCTCTCTCCAGCGAGTGCACACACCATCTGGCAAAAACCTAAGGAAAAAAAAATCTGGCTATAGCACCCAGATGTTGACAATGACTTACTGGGACTCTGAGTCATGAGAAGAGCAGAAGAGGTAAAATGCTGTAAGTCCTTCCGCATACTCTGATCCACTGCAGCATTCCAGAGCAGCAGAGTTTGCAGTCATATTGAAGTACTAACCACAATCTGTCAGATTTGCCCTGTGTGGCCACGTCTTTGTCACAGAAGGGCATCACCTCTGCTTCCCAGGTGGTTGGACAGTGGAGCAGTGCTGTCCAACAGCACTCTGCAGGAATGGCTCTGTTCTAGATCTGCACAGACCAGTACTGTAGTCATCAGCCACAGGTGTCTACAAGGCCCTTAAAATGGCACCAGAGCAACTGAGGAGCTCAACTTTACATTTTATTTCATCTTAATTTAAATGCAGAAAGGCAGGGGATTACATGTCTCTCTCACATGCTTGTCTGTAGCCCCCAAGGACAGCATTTTGAAGTGTTAATATAAAGTGGACAATGGTAACTAAGTGACTAGATGAAAATCAATTTTATTTTGTTTCTCACACTGAAAGCCTGCTTGGTGTAAAGATCTGATGATACTTCCAACATTTTTGCATTGTCTGCTTTGGTCTGACAACACTTAGGACTAGATCTTACACGGCTGAGTTGAGATCACAAGTCACCATTTTTCACGCTGTATAACCACCCAGCAGAGAAGCCAAAGAGGTTCCAGGTCTGATGACTTTCCTGCCAGATCACGATGAAGGCCATTCTAGGTTTGCTTAATCTTGTCCCAGGCTGGGTCGGGACCGGCCCCAGCCTGACTTCCCACCACTCTGGAGCTCAGTGACTGTCCTCCTGCCCCTAATTCATTCAGAGTTCCCAGGGTATTTAGTAAAGAGCCACAAGAGGACTCTCTTCCCAGCACTGGCCAAGAGGGCGGAAGAGTCACCCAAAGTCACAGAGCAGATCCTTGGTAGGGCAGGGCTGGAACCCAAGACTGTGGATCACTTGAGATTTCTTGAGGTAACAAGACTTCGCCTTTGGAGTGTCGACTTCAGGGTACTTCAGGAGGCCAGGCAAATCGACGGCTGGATACTGGGTAGGGAGCAGGGCCATTTCTGCATCTCTGTAGATCTAGAAGGTTGACTCATCCTGTATCCACCTGAGATGTATTTATCCAAGCTTGTCAGTGCCTCTAGTCATGACCACATACAGAGGCCCATTAAGCCCACCCGATGGCAGCTGCTTTCCCCACAAACCCACACAGAAGGCCCCAAAGTCAGGAGCCAGGCTTTTATTCACTGCACTCCCACACACAGCCTAGTACAGGCTGGGAGCTCAGCAAATACACACTTAACTGAACAACGTGAAAGTGTGTTCCTACCCATTTCACCTTAGACAAATGTTAAGAGACCAACCTGAGGGGTATTCTACAATATAAACTGGACTTTAGTCTTCAAAATCGTCAATGTCATCACATCAAAGACTTTAGTAAAATGCTGAGGAATTACCCCAGATTAAAAGAGACTGAAACAGGGGAAGTGAAAGCAGTGCTTGATCCCGGATTGGATCCTAGCCCCCAAAAAGGTTGCTGTAAAAACCAATACTGGGGGGCCAGCAGGTGGCATAGTGGTTGGGGTGCTGGACTCCCATGGGGCTGACTGCCACATGGTTCGAGTCCTGGACCTGGCAGCTTGAAACTCACACAGCGTACATATGTGTGTGCCCCAAATCTCAAGATAAGGGACTGTGGTGTGGCCTTTCCCCCAGGATGGTGATTTCTCACTTTTTCTGTCTCTGTCTCTCTCTGTCTCTGGTGAGCACACACACCCTATAGCAAAAATCTCTCAAAAAAAAAAAAGAGAAACCAATGTTGAGACAGTTGGTAAAGTTAAAACGTGAAGTACAAATGAGCACCCAGGTTACTGATCACATAAGATGACATCTTTCCTGAATTTGACTACTATGGACATAAGATGTCCTTGTTCTTAGGAAAGCTACACTAAGACATTTCAGGATGAAAGAGGCATTATGCATGCAAATAACTCTCAAACAGTTAATGTTTCAAAGAGGAGGTAAAGAAAGAGTTTAGAGAGGAGACGAGGGAAAGAATGAATGATAAAACATGGCAAAACGGGGAACCAGCAGTTAGCGTAATGGCTATGTCGCTGGATTCCCATGTAGTCAACCGCAGTTCGCGTCCTGGACCCAGTGGCTTAGAACTCACGCCGGGCGCGTGTGCGTGCATGCCCAAGATCCCGAGAGGAGAATGGAGGAGAAGGGATTGCAGCGTGACCATCCCCTCGGGGGGGGGGGGTGATTTCTCGCTTTCTGTCTCTATGTCTCTGTCTGTCTGGCGAGCGCACGTGCCCTATAGCAAAAACCTCTCAAACAAACAAACAAACAAAAAAATATGGCAAGACATTCTTTGTTCTACCCTTGAATCTGTTCTGTGATTTTGAAATTATTTTAAAATAAGACTTTTAATCACCCACTTGCCCTAGAAGCTGGGAAGAATGAATTAGGAAGAGTGAGGACATGCAGCCCAGGCCCACAGGAGAGCTGAGGCGTGAGAGTATAGAGTAAGTTCCAGCACTGACCAGTTGCTCAGAAAGGCGACAGACTCGGTGCCAAGGGCGCACACGGATCCTCATCCGATCCTCTCACACCCTCAACAGTTACCCCGATTTCACAGACGGAGATGCTGGCTCCTGCAGAGAGGGGACGTACTCTGTCCAAAGACACGTGGCTAGTAAATGGCAGAATCAGGACTGGAACAGGTCTGTCTCCTCCAGAGCCAGGATTCTTTACCACTACTGCTCCTGCCTTTAGATCCCTTGGTTTGTGAGCATTTAAAAGTTGGCACCAGGTAGTATGGTGGTTAAGGTGCTAAACTCCCACAAGGCAAACTGTGGTTCAAGTCCTGGACCTGGCAGCTTGCTCTATCTCTCTGTGTTTCTGGTGAGTGTACTTGCTCTGTAACAAATAAAAATAACAATAAATAAAATTAAATAGACAATTCTTAACAAAAAGAACTATCAAAAAATTAAAATAAATAAAAAGCTGACAGTTGGGGCCACCCCTATGGTCTAGTGGTTAGGGGGGCTGGATCCCCCACGGTCGACCACACTTTAAATCCCAGCCCTGGTGGCTTGGAAAACATGCCAGGAATGTGTGCACGTGCCCCAAATCCTCACAGCTGAAGAAATGAAGAAGAGTTTATAGCATGACTACAACCCTTTGGAGGGTGCTTTGACCCTCTTTCTCCCTCCCTTCCTCCCTCTCTCCCTCCCTCTCTTTACCTCTCCCTCCACCTCTCCCTCACACCAGTGCTCCTGCACATGCCCTCTGGCAATAATAATAATAAAAAAAAAAAAGGCAGACAGACTAATGGCTATGTCGCTGGACTCCCATGTAGGCGACCACGGTTTGCATCCCGGACCTGGTGGCTTAAAACTCACGCCGGGCGCATGTGCATGCGTGCTCAAGATCCCTAGAGGAGAATGGAGAAGGGATTGCGGCGTGACCATCCCCCCTGGGGGGTGATTTCTCGCTTTTTGTCTCTATGTCTCTCTCTGTCTGTCTGGTGAGCGCACGTGCCCTATAGCGAAAACTTCTCAAAAAAAAAAAAAGTAAAAAATAAAAAGAAAAAAGAATGTGGCATGCAGAAAAGGCCTCTGGAATTGCTCACGCAGATGGAATCGAGGCAGGGTAGTGACTTTGGTACGTTAAACACCACTCATACTCTAGAGTTTTATTTATAGTGCAGCAAACCCCATTTAATGCCTCATGACTATTCAAAAGAGCCTCTGAGGCAGCGCTTGTCTCATTGCTCCCAGGAACACTAAAGTTCTAGGACATGTGCATGGAGTTTCACTGCAGGGAAAAAGCTGTGGTATTTTCTAAGTTTTATTTTGTAAACATGAAAAAAAAAGTTCTAGATGTTTATTGTTGGTTAGAATATGCAAAAACACTGCCTTGACGCAAGTGTGCTATTCTCAAAATTATCAATAACATTCTCTCCTGTTATTAAAAGTAAAAAAAAAAAAAAAAAAAAAAAAAAAAAAAAAAAAAAAAAAAAAAAAAAAGGGTTTAACTTCATTTACTTCTTGTTACATAAAGTATAAAATGAAACACTCATGTATCAAACGTATCTGTACAGCGATGAATCTGAGAAGCTACAATTTGCTGTTGATGGAAATCCAAGCAGGTCAGCATCTCATCCTAATTTTAACAGGCTCCGTGTGGGAAGTTGGAGGAGAGTTGCTTTACACAAAGGAGCTGCAGGTGGCCTGAGATGAGCTTCTTTCACCTGCTTTGGACCCCATCATTTTCCTCACCACCAGGACTGGAAGCTCAGAACTGGCTCAGCAGTCCCTCTTTGGGGCCTCTCACATTCCTGCCAGCTTCCCTTCCTCCTGCTCTAGAGCAGATGAATGCTTTTCTTAAAAAAAAGTCTAAACTAGCAAATTCTCTTCAGGCCTAGGTAAGCTTCAGCTCAGATATGGCCGTTTGAAGTTTACTGAGGCTTACCTAATGAGATTTTTTCTTATATAACCATATAACATATATAAGAAAAAATAGCCTTCCTCTTTTCTAATCTGGTGGTCTCATCTGAGTCAGACTGGCCTACAGACAATGGCAACAGAGCTGAGATGGGTCACCATGAATTAGTCATTTCCCAAACCCTTTTGAAGCATGCTTACTCTGAGCTGGCCTGGCGGAAAGGTATAGAGATAACACGAAGATGCCTGCTCGTCGGGAGCTCACAGGCTAAAAAGGAAAATCAAACATGAAAATAAACTGTTGTATGTACATGGCAGAAAAACAAGGACCAGCCTGGAAGAGGGCCCAGAGCCTTAGACAACGGGGCTTCGCAAATCCATTATGTTTTGGAGGGCCTGCTAGGTAGGTGCCAGGCATGGTAGCAGGCACTGAGGAACTGGCTGAACAAACCAGACATGGTCCTTGCCCTCATAGAGCGCACAGTCTAAAGAGACAAAGTAAAAACAGGAAATAACAGTGCAGTGTACAGGTGTGCTGGGGTAGGGGTACAGTGATTCAGCATTATAAGCACATTTCATTTAAACACAGTCTTCTCCCCCCCAAAAAAAAAGTACGAGGAAAAATAACTGGAAATCATCTGGGCCATTCCACCTGCCCCTCCTACGCTCAGTGAGCCAGGGTGGGCGTGGCCAGCTCATGCCTCTCTCTCCTGCGGCCTGTCTCAGTTCTGAGCACCTCAAAAGTGAGCACCGCACCTCAGAGTGGTTCTAACACCTAAGGTTAGATAGCTTTTGGACCCTGTGGCCCTAACTGCAGGCCAACCGCTTCACCTGGTGCTCAACCGAAGAAACAACAATCTTCTCACACGGGCAGGAACCAACTGCACAGACCTCCTGATGCTGGTCTTCAGTGCACCTTCCTTGGGATTTTCAAGAGGAATTTTGATTACATTCCATTTTATCCTAAGTGCTGACTTCACAATCCAACCCCAGAGTAAGCTGAGATCTCTTCACGGCAGCACTGCAGAACACTAGTTCTGAAGTTGGGGACCGCCTCTGGAGAGGCCCCTAAGACCTTGAAGGTGAGCAGAAAAAAGAAGGCAAGGTTGAGGCAGGACAGAGAGAGGGCTGGGGAACTATGTCAGTGGGAGTCATTCCCGTGGGGAGTAACTGCCAATGGGTACAGGTTTCTTCTTGGTAATAAAAATGTTCTATGGTGAAAGTTACACAAACCTACAAACACACTAATAGCCACTGATATGCACACTTTAATTATGTGAGCTGGGGACCAGCAGATGGTGTAATGGTTACATTGCTAGACTCCCATGTGGTCAACCACAGTTTGAATTCCGGACCCAGAGGCTTAAAACTCATGCCAGGCACACGCGCGTGTGTGGGTGTGTGCCCAAAATCCCAAGAGAAGAATGGAAGAGAAGGGATTGTGGCATGGCCATCCCCCCAGGGGGGTGATTTCTACTTTGTCTCTCTAGCGAGCACCAGCGTACTATAGCAAAAAAATCTCTAAAATATCTCTCCCTAGAGGGAGAGTGGGAAACAGAAATGTGAGGTATCTATGAGTATTTAAGCAGCAAAAATGTATTTAAAATCTCCTACATGTAAGAAGTAAGAGGGATGCAGGGGGCCAGCAGTTAGCGTAATGGCTATGTCGCTGGACTCCCATGTAGTTGATCATGGTTCGAGTCCCAGACCTTGGGACTTAAACTGGTCCCAGACTTGGTGGCTTAAACTCACGCCAGGCGCGTGTGCATGAGTGTCCAAGATCCCAAGAGGAAAATGGAGGAGAATGGATTGTGGCGTGGCCATCTGCCCCCTCGCTTTCTGTCTCTCTCTTTCTGGTGAGCACGCATGCCCTATCGCAAAAACCTCTCAAAAAAAAAAAGAAAAAAAAAAAAGAACTAAGACGGATGCAAAGACGTGAGTAGCCCTAGCCGCCCATTTGTATGAGGAGTGCCGGGGACAAAAGCATACCAAGCTGCCTGCCAAGGTGCTGTTCAAGACTGTCCCTTCTCATTCCTAAATTCCAAATCAAAGGTCTGAATGCTCGCGTGGGGCCTGGAGAGTGAGAGAGGTTAATAAGGCCGCCTTTGGGAAAACTTAAAGTCTTTACAGCTACCTTTCTGGGTTCTCTCTCTGCGTTTATGAGATAGGTAACACTGCTGAAGTGGGCACTTTCCTAGGTCCTGTCAAAGACCCAGTTTGATTGTGCAACACTCCCCTTCCAGAAAGTCTTCCTTGAGGTCATTAGCAGGAGAATGCTGAGTACTAAAAAGCCACGGGACAAATGAGCCAAAACTACTGGTGGGAAAGGGTCATGAGTGAGGAAAAAAAAAAAGAGAAGTCTACAAAGAGGCGTTTTCTAAACCACAGAGACCATGCTGGTTGAGATCCTGACCACGTGAACATCTTCCTCCCATTAGCAGAACCAGAAACTAATGAAAGGGGATAGGGTATTTTCTCCCTGACCCTTCCCCTACCTACGATAGAAACTAGTGCTGACCAGCGCACAGCAGCCACCACTTGGGAAAGGTGAGAAGACGTTGAGACCCACCCACAAAGCCGGAAGCTCTGGTAGCAGCCTGTGCGGTTGCTACACTGAGAAATGGAGGCCCAGGTCCATGGCGCAGAGCCAGGGGCTGGCATCCAGGTCTCTGACTCTGAAGCCCTTGCACTATCCCTGTATCAACTCCCCAAATTCTGACTTCTCCTAAGAACCTGGCTCTTAGCAATATGTTTTACAGGACTCGAGAAGCTGAGACGTCCCAGAGACCTTGGATCTCAGCTGGTAGAAAAACCAGAACCGTGGCTTTCCTAGAATCCGAGTAGGAGGTTGAAACATACTAAGTTAGCAATGCTCTAATCTTTCTATAGGCAGGAAGAAGCAGATTAACCAATAAAATAAAGTACGGAAGTTTTTGTTACAACTCCCAAGTGTCACCGCCTTTCCTTTCTTTATTAACGAGTGTGCTCTGCATCCACTTGCACCACAGCATAATCAGCTACCACTGTGGTCATTAGCTTTGCCACAAGTAAAGCTCGCTAGGACCCAAGGTTGCACCCAGTGCAGAACATCGGGACAGGTGAAGGATGGTGACAACACAAAAGGGACAAAGACTTATGACCATCTCTAACTCCCAAGTTCTAGTGAACTGAAGTAAAACTCACTTTTAAGTCTGTAGAGCAACACAACATTAAATACTTCAAAATGGGAATCAGACAGGAAAACAAAATAATCTACCTCCTTTTTGTGATAAAGTAATATGAAAGGAGTTTAAAAGTAACCCAAAGTTTTGGTAACTATATCTTATTTGCCAGTTTTAAAGAAGTCTTCAGGTGCCATAAGTTGGAGACAGAAAGAATAAATATCAACGAATCACTTTTAAAGTGATAACGAACAACAGGATCCCACTGCGGATGGGTGGGTTGTTTTCCTATGGTGGCTGGAAAGTGAGCTGAACTCTACGTACAACAGACTGTACAGGTAGGATCATTTAAAAATAAAGAGACTCCTCTCTTTGCCTTCTTCCAAAGTATATAATATATATTTAACAGCACAAAATAAGACACCACTTGAGCTCCCCCCGTAGCCAACAGGGAGAATTTCCACATATAAAAATTAAAAATTTAAACTTTTAAATCATTAATATTGTTTAAACATAATACAGACTTAAAAATTGTTCAACATTAACCCACAACCCCAACCCTAGCACAAAAATCAACCCCAAATTCAAAGTCACAGTTTTTTGTTCCTAAAAATCCCACAGCACTGAACTCGATCTTCACGTCAAGCTGACAGCTCAGAGAGGCCCCTAACAGAAGTCCCAATGGAGGGACGGAAGCACAATCGATGCTGCATCTCTTATCTACCTGGGTGGCACTGGTGCACCTCCGAGGCAGGTCCATGAGATTCGGCCCCCACACTAGGGTCCAGGAAGAGTGAGCGGGCAGCTTCCCTCATCTTCCCCCTCGAAGGCTGTCCAATAAGCACCTGGGAATTGACTTTTCTTGGAAAAAGGGTGCTGGTAACAGCTGTCAGGGCCAAGGCAATAGTGAGAAGTTCAGTTCTCTGCTCTTTGGATGAACGGTGTAAAACATTTCTTTTAAAAGACACAATGTTAAAAACATTAAGAAAAATGTCTACAAAATCTGGAGGGCTGCCTTTTCCTCAAAGGGTAAAGCTTATGGGATGATGGGAAAAGAATTGAGGGCCCAGAACTATAACTGCAGCAAAAGACAGATGCCCTTCAAAACTCGTCACATTCTTAAGATGTCTTGCTGAAGTAGCAAGAGCAGAGGGTGACTGCATGAGTAAGAATGAGAGGAGTGCCAACTCCTGCAGGGGAGGCTCCTACTGTGCGCCCAACCTGTGCAAGAATGTCAGGCTTTAGGGCAGCTGCCACAGGCCCCAGGGGCATCAGGACTCTGCCTCTGAACCAGAGCTGCTTTCCCGACTAACTTCAATCTGGAGAGATGGTAAGTTATCTAACCGGCTCTTCTTTTGACGAGATTGTTCTTTCTCCTTAATCAGAGCCCCCCACGCCCTTTGCAGCTCGGAGTCATCTTCCTCAGTGCCGAGTGCCCTGTGATCCACTTTCTTCATATTCTTTTCTTTGGTCTTGGGTGCAGATCCTAAGCGAGTCCATAAACTACCTGTTTGGGTGAAAAGGCTTTTCAGTTTGGCGGTCAATGCTGAGAACCAGGGTAGCACGGAGGAAGCAGGGCTCTACCCACGTTCGGTGTGCAGAAGGTATCCGTGGTCTGAAACCCCTGCAATCACCATGCAGCCTTGGGTGGGGAATTTCATTTCCATGGCTGCAGCCCCCTGCCTACAAACAGAGGGGTCTGGCCTCTCCAACAAGAGAGTTTGATCGCTGGTGCAGGTGCCCCCGCACAAAGCACATCAGAATCACCTGAAGCGTTGTCCTATATCTGCCTCACCCTGTGTGCCACGTCACTGTGCCAGGAAGGGGCCATTCCTGGATCCTTTCCAGCTCTAACACTCTACAAATTGATGGGCCTGCTGCACTACACAATTTCAGAGATTCTGCCCACTATCCGTTTATTTTTTAAAAATGTTATATTAAAATCTAACAATAGAGAAATACATGTTTATAATTTTGTGGTACAGCCACAATATGCGATTAAAAGTTTTATTTATGAAGAATATAACAATGTGGAAAAATAACTACAATAAAATACTACATGAAAAAGTAGGATATGTATGCATGTAGATAGGCTGAAATTAGTATACATGAAACTACTGGGTCCTTAGTAAAGTCATGATGCATTTTTACATAGAAAAACATAGAAAGGGACCAGCAGTTAGCATAATGGCTATGTCACTGGACTCCCATGTAGTCGATCACAGTTCAAGTCCCAGACCCGGTGGCTTGGACTCACGCCAAGCGTGTGCGTGCGTGCCCAAGATCCCAAGAGGAGAATGGAGGAAAAGGGATGGTGGTGTGGCCACCTGCCCGGGGGGTGATTTCTTGCTTTCTGTCTCTCTGTCTCTCTCTTTCTGGCAAGAGCACATGCCCTATAGCAAAAAACAAAAAACAAAAAACAAAAACAAAACAAAACCAAAAAATCAAAAACAAAACCTAGAAAAGTATGTCCTGACTTTCCTACTGTTAGCATTATCATGATGATGATGACAATAATTGTAATGAAAGAAAAAAGTCATTTAGTTTTTGGCAAGAGTTGTTTTCTGCCTTCTGCTAAGAAAGTGTTTCTACGCTACATCCACCATCCCCTGTTCCTACCCAATTTCCGTTACTATCAGTTTCGAATGTTACATACCCGATTTCTTCTCCCGAGTATCAGAGTAGAGGCCTTTAATGTCTTGCCTGGGAACTCCTAGCCTACTATGTACATCAGAAGAGGGCTCTCTCCGAACGACTGGATTACTACTAAACGCCTTCTCTGGAGAATATGGTCTTTTTCCTAGCCGCTGACGTATATCTGAGAAAACAGAAATAGTACTTGTGTGACCATGTGTGTGTGCTTTGCTATCGGTACTGTCAACCCGAGATCACTATAAGACCTGGTACCCAGTGTCCCCGAGTGAGAACACAGGCTCTGCCACAGTTGGGGAGAAAAGCCTTTTCTTTTTATAATCAGTTTGGATTCCCCTCAGAAAATCTGGATGTAGAGGCTATCAGAGGGGGGAAAAAACTTCAGTTGATTGTTCCAGAAAGGAATTGCTAAAGCAGAATCAACACCCCCACCCCACCCTGCTATGGAACCAAAGAGACTATAACATTTACAAAAATTTCAGCTAACAGTTTGCTAGCTCCCTGAAGGTAGAAGTCACTGATAAGTACTTCTCAATAAACTTAACTACATTTAATCCAGAGATGTAGTAAGACTGGCAAAAAGCAAAGGACAAGGCAAGCTGTCCCAAAGCAAATTTGGTTTTCCTCCAAGCGTCCCTCAGAAATCTGCCTGTCTTCTAGAGTTCCTCTAACGACAACAGCAACAACAGCCACACATCCCTGAGCCGGCCTGCACTGTGCCCAGCACCTCCGCTTCTCTCAGAGCAGCCACTCCGGGGGGAGCCCTTGGCTTCTCTCCCTTTCCTCCCTCGCTTCCCAGCACGAGGTTTCCCTTCTCGTCCACTCTGGCTCTGCTATCCTTGACTAGTTGAGGCCCTTGTTACTTACTAACATTCTACCCTGCCCCACTCTAATCCCACATGGCTGACCTCATAGTTCGAGTCCCAGACTCAGCAGCTTGAAAAATACACTGGGCATGTGCCCAAACTCCTGAGAGGAAAATGGAGAAGGTACAGTGGTGTGGACAACTTCCCTGGA
>NW_006204759.1:4054889-4076918 GCF_000334495.1 Tupaia belangeri chinensis
CTTGCCCTCTCTGTCTCTCAGGTACCCTATGGCAAATTAAAATAAAAGTATACCAATGACATAAAGAGTAAAATCATTGTTTGGGGCACATGAGAAAAAAAATACTGGAAGCTAGTTCTGCGAAAGTCTGATGTTTTTTTTCATATCCCGAAATCTCAAAGCCTAACCCAAAACTGACGTGATGAACCAGGACAACGAAATCAATTCACAAACAACAAATCCAAACACCAATCGCTGACCCAATTTGCTTTCTGGAGCATAGAACAAAGCCCAGAAACACAAATAAAGAAAATACCTGACTTAGTGGTGCTGACTGGTGGCCGTGGACGTGAATGCTGACGTTTTTCATCCAGCAGATGTCGGACATCTGCGAATTTCTCAGGCGGTAATTTGTTACCAATTCGATTTTTAATATTGCTTGTGGATATACTATCTGCCCTCATGGAATTCCTTTAAAAAAAAAAGGGGGGGGGGAACATAATTAACCAACTTCAACTGTGATAAATGTCCAAGCAACCAACTTAAGAAACCCAAAGTAATATGACAACATTCGCTTAGAAATACCATACACTGATAATCATTTGTTTACAAAAAACATGATTAATTTGCAGTAAAGAAACTGGTCAGGGTGAGTAGGTCTGCATTTTCTAGGCAGTTTCCATACAATACGCATATGCAACCACAGAGCATGTAACCACAAGTCTCTTGTAGAGGACTGCAAAGAGTGTGGGGCTCTGTTCACCCAGGCTACGATGCGGCTGCAGTCAAGACACAGACTCTACAACTGACCTCTCCATATTCTTTTCTTTTCTCTTTTCCTTTCCTCCTTTCCCTTTCTCTTTCTCTTCTTCTCAAAGAAAGAGAGAGACACAGACAGACAGAGGCAGAAAAAGGTACCTGAAAGGTCTACCGCTGCCACGCTCTTTCCCCTCACATCCCAGCTGACCAGGATTTTAGGCACACGGGGCATGGTCAGATACACCCAGAATCCAAACCTAGGCCTCCTATGCAGCTTCAGTATTACGTAACAGTGACCTACTGCTTATGCCACCACAGCTGGGCTTATAATCCCCTTTTAAAAGGGTATATTTTAGGCCAGCAGGTGGCATGGAGGTTAAGGCACTGGATCCCACATAGCCAGCTTTGCAATTCAAGGCCCGGACCTAGTAGTTTTAAAAATCACAGCAGGTGTGTATGTGGGTACCCAAAATCCCAAGAGGAGAATGGAGGAGAAGAGACTGTGGTGTAGCCATCCCCCTAGGGGGTGATTTCTCACTTTCCCTCTCTTTCTCTGTCTCTCTCTGGTAAGCACGTACACCCTTATAACAAAAAACAGAAAAAAGAGAAAAAAAAAAAGCGTATTTCTCTGTAAAAGTGATCTGCTATCCTGCTATGTGCCAGCATTGTTCTGGCAATACTTTCCATCAGAAAGTTCTCTGAAAACTAAAAATAAGGTCATAAATTAACACAGGATTAAATAAATGATATATTCAAACAATGGACTATATACACTTGAAAAGTGACAGATGTTTACAATATACTAAATGGAAAAAGCATACTGCAAAACAATATAAACAGCATAACCTTATTTTTATACTAATATATCCACATTCACTCCATGTGTTACACATATGCCTAAAAGCAGCTGGAAGGTTATTCACCCAATACGAACAGTTGTTACTACTGGAGAGGATGGAACAGAGGGTGCCTTTCGCTTTCTAGACTAGCTGTAGGTTTTACAACAAGCACCACTGCTTATACAGAAGAAAAACTGGATTTTTAAAATAATTATTTATTTTTTAATTTAACCAGAGAGAGGTAGAGAGAGACAGAGAGGGGAAGTGAAAAAGCAAGCCAGGACTTGAACTGCAGTTAGCCATGTGAGCGTCCAGTGCCTTAACCACCATGCCTGCCACCTGTTGGCCCAAGAAAATTTGGATGTTGTTAACTCAACTTCTGCAAGAGGTTGATATCAGAGTAGATAAAAGTAATAATAAAATTAAGAGGAATTAATAGTAAATAGTATTTTAAATAAAATTAAAAGCTACCACTGATAAAAAAGAAACTATTCTTACTTACATATTTTTTTAAGGTTTTTGTCATAGGGTACGTACGCTCACTAGAGAGAGACAGTGAGAGGGAAAGTGAAAAATCACCCTCCAGTGGGGATGGCCACACCACAATCCCTTCTCCTCCTGTGATTTTTGCGTATGCATGCACACATGCCTGGTGTGATTTTTTTTTTCCAGAGAGATTTTATTTGCCACAGGGTGTGTGCACTTGCTGGAGACACAGAGAGACAGATAGAAAGTGAGAAATCACCTCCCAAAGGTGGATGGCAACCCCACAATCCATTCTCCATTCTCTTCTGGGGATTTTGGTCATGTCCACATGCGTTCCCAGGACTTGAACTGCAGTTGGCCATGTGAGAGTCCAGTGCCTTAACTACTACACCACCTGCTGTCCCCACACATTGTGATTTCAAACCACCAGGCCCGAGACTTGAACTACAGTCAGTCATGTGGGAGACCAGCACCTGAACCACCATGCCATCTGCTGACCTCTTACCTAATATTTTTCAACTGAGATTCCACTTCATCAGCATACATGGTCATTTTCATGCTTTTCTTTGGTGAAGGAGTGGAAATCATTTTCAGTTCTAGATCATAGTCCATTTCATCTGAGTCTGAGCTGCTGGCACTGGACCGCCTAGACGCGCTCCGCTCTCGGGTCTGCTTAAGAGCTGGGAGCTCCTCATGGTACTCTACCACCACCCTGTCATCTGCATCCATGTCCTGGTCCACCTCTTCCTCTTCCTCCTCCTCTTCTTCCTCCTCTTCAATGGGTTCCTCAGGAACATTCACGAGTCCTGAAAAAATTAACCAAAAAACATTAGGAAAAGCACTCAAACTTAACAAGCATGATTTTCTATTCTACTATTAGTGACCTTCTTAAAGACGGGGTTCCCATCACTGAGATATTATCAGGGCACTAATGTATAGATAATGGTGCCAACCTGGACAGCATCCTGATAACTATGTAACAGGAGAATGAATACATAAAAGTTTGATTTAGCAGCCTACTGGAGCAGTATAAAGGCTTTTAAAAACCTTATTATTCACAGATTTTGTGTATGTGAATCTGCCAAATCTGTGGACATGTGTAGAGCCACAAAAAAATTTGAGTTGCTGGACATATATATATATATATATATATATATTCTCAGCTGAGGTCAAACAAAGCTACACTCTGCCTTTTTTCATTTCTTGTATTATAAACAAGTATCCAGTTCACGTTTTATTCAGTGTCATGTTTTCACACTTTTGTGCATTTTCTTGGGGATTTCATTATTTATAACGGCCCCCACATCTAGTGCTGAAGTGCTAGTGTTCCTGTGTATAAGAAAAAATATATGTGTTAGATAAGCCTGGTTTAGCCATGAGTTATAGTGCTATTGGCTGAATTAAATGCTAACAAATCAATAATATATATTACATAAGGTACCCCTTAAATGGAAAAACAGGTAAAACAAGGCTTGATCATCTGACAGAAATGGTGTGACTAGAGGCTTTGATGATTCAGTATTTGTGAATTCAGTGTTCACAGTGACTTTATAAAGCATAAACAACTCAAATAATAAGAATCAACTATAATTTTAAAGTTCATGAGAAAATGCTTATGATAAGTGGAAGAAACAAAATATAAAGTACAAGAGGTCTTCAAAATGTTGTGGAAATTCCTATTAGGAGATAACTATACGTGGACTTCAAAATATTTTTGACCAAAACAAACTTGTACCTTATTTTTTCACAAATTTCTCTGAAGTCTCCTCACATATATTCATAAGAATTATCATTTTTATTATGAGAATAGACAAACAGGAAAAAGTGTAAAATGAAATCAGTTATTATATTAGGATGTTAGAATTAGGGGCAATTTGCCTTTTAATTTCTTAAAATCAATACAAGAGTATATGATGACATCTTAAAACAAGGGAAATTGGTAAAGTGTTAACTGTGTAACATTAGTGATTTTTTTTAAAGGATTCTTTTATTTTTATTTTATTTATTATTATTACTTTTAATTTGACCAGAGAAAGACAGCGAGAGAGAGAAAGAGAAAATGCAAAAGCAAGCCACCAGGTCTGGGACTCAAAGTGCAATCGGTCATGTGGGAGTCTAGCGTCTTTACCACCATGCAACCTGCTGGGCCCATGTATGTGTTAGAAATATGCAGCTCTCAAACGTACAATTTTGAATATACACATTATATAAAAATGTATAGGCCTTATCTCTTCCTGTTCCATTATAATGATAAATGTGTTTGAGTGCTGTTCATATGCTGCCTTGGTTAGTTCTATAAAGCATTCCACAGATTAAGTTCAAAGTAAAAACATATCTTTATAAAACATAATAAAAATGGTTCTTTTACAATGAGCAAGCAAAAGAAAGAAAGAAAGAAAGAAGGAAAAGAAACCAAAGCCATGATTTCCCACTTCCCTGCAGCACTCATGAGCACAAACCAGCAAATGTAAAGCACTTGACAGAGCAGCCTATTTTCATTACCAGAAAAAAAAAAAAAAACAGCTCATCTAATAATCAACAAAACAAAACAACTTTCCTTTATGCAGCTGTTGATACTAATAATGGGAACATTAGGTTCCTAAGAAAATTTTATTTGAATTTTTCCCTATGACACATTTGGCCTTTTTGGTTAGAACAGCTTTTTAAAAATCATTAGACCTCTTTGTATGGGCAATTTAAAATTAATCGTGACTTGACTTACTTTCCTATATGTTGGCAGAGGGTGAGGGCAAAGAAGAGAGGATGATAAAGTTTTGAACCTTAAAAAACTGTATTAAGAATAAAAATAAGATTTCGAGAGCCAAACATGTGTCTACCCAAGAGCTGAGCAGGCAACTACCAGAATGTCGGTGTTTATACGACGTCAAGCCAACGTCATCCCCAATCAGGGCTCTCTTCTTGATCACATCCCGTTGAATGCGACGGGAATGATATCTTCGTTTCCTGCAATATTGCCAAAATAAGTACATGATCAAAACCTAATAGAAAAGAACTTGAAATTCACTAAGTCATTTCAACTGCACATTGATGTAATTTTAGAGAATTGTTTCCCTTTTTATTAAAGTTTTGCTATATGGCACAAGTGCTTGTGCTTTCCAGAGAGAGACAAGAGAGAGGGAAAGTGAGAGATCATCCCCCAGGCAGGGTTGGCCACACCGCGATCCCTTCTCCCCCATTCCTCTCTTGGGATTTTGGGCATGCATGCATGTATGCCTGGCGTGTTTTCAAGCCACCCTATCTGGTACCCGAACAGCAAAGTTGGCCATATGGGATCCAATCGCCTTAACCACCACACCATCAGCTGGCCCCAGAAATGTTTTAAATAAAACTGAAACTCTGCATTCTCACACCATTAACCACGGCTGGAGTTGTAAATTCTTCCTTCTTGTCACCCTTCTAGTCCACATGAAGGTTTGACATTCCACTACAGAATACCAACTGAAGGTATCGTAATAAAAGTTTAACTACTATTTAAACTATTGTATTTTAAGGTTTGGACTCACCAAGAATTGCTAAGAATTCCTTTCATGCCTCCATAATTTGGATTCCCATATTTCATATAATATTGACTTCTTCTGGCTGCACCAAGTTCCTTTTTGTCATCTAAAAATTAATTACAACAGTTATCTAGGATTTCCTGAGGATGTAAAGATAATGTTGAATGGTTAAAAAAATAATAATAATGATGATGATGACGATAATGATGTTTTCCATAGCTGGGATGAGCTCAGCTTGAAGTACCAGTCAAAAGGAAAAATCCACTATAAATATTCACTCTGAGTGCCTACTGAGGCAGTGCAGTGTGGAGGGGTAGAGCAAATACAGAGATGTACGAAGCTAAGCTACTGTTGAGGAGTTGACTGACTCAGCAGAGGAAACACTATTAAAAAATGAACAGTAATACGAGATATAAGGTTCTAAGAAGCATTGGAGGTAGGATTTTTGATGACCCCTCCTGAAAGATGACACTTGTTTCCAAATGACTCTAACAGCACAGAATAAGCATTAAAAAAATAGATTACACATAATTCCAAATACCTGGTAAAATTTTTCCACTTATTGTGATGTCCCAAAACTGGTTTATAGAAAATGTCATAGTATCATACATCTAGAATGCACTAAGCCACTCACATGAATAAAATGTCACATTTGTCAAGTTAAAATTCCAGTTAACAAGAAGGAAAGGTAGTCAGAGATCACATATGTTTTATGTCAAAAGCAGCAATATGAAGGCTTCAACAGCTCCTCGGGCACTCTGACTGCAGAGGACAAATGCCACTGAAAATATATCCAGGGCAGGTAAATATGGCAACACAAATACAGTATGTGCACCCAAAAAGAAAACTGCCCACCAGCTCCTCAGAGAAACAGCTGTTTCCAGATCTGGAGCAGATATAGTATGAATCTGTGTCTAGAAAAACAGGATGTTTTATTGTGCCATAAAAAAGTGCTCAATGAATCCATGCTGCATGTCAGAACAGCCTAAAGAGGCTCTACTGACCAAATCCAAGACAGTTTGTGAATCAAAATAACAGTCAGGGATGATGACCCACTGAATAAGTAACAACCCATGAGTCTAAATTGCTAAAAGTAAATAAACAAATAAATGAATAGGTAAAAAAGGAAACATTCTTCCTTAGAGCAGGCTACCAACTAATAAAGAATTGATGATGTTAGGAGATCATTAACAAATGCTGAAGCTTCAAAGTCTTACAAGCAACAGGCTAGTTACATAATCTCAGAATATCTCACCATCAAGGTTTTTTTTTTAATAAACGTAAATAGTGACTTTACAGTGGAAAAACCCGACAACCATTACCTTAGGAAAGTGAATAAAGTTAACACCCTATGAACCGATGCATTAATATGTGCCTTCTGATAATACTCTGAAAATGACACATCATTACTTCTGTGGTATTCTTGCCTCAAATATACAAATGGAATCCAATCAGGAGGAAACATCAAACAAATCCAAAGGAGGGATGTTCTATACACTAATGAGTCTATGTAACTCAAAAAATGGCTCAGTCAAGGAAAACAAAATAGAGACATAGTTTCAGATTAAGAGAAACTAAAGAGCTATGAGTAAACACTCAGTCCTGGAGTAGATCCCACAGATGGAGGTAAGGGAATCTATAAAAGACACATTTTTGGAAAACTGATGATATCTGAATATAGACTGAATTAGGTAACAAGTGTTGTATGAATGTTAAGTTTCCTAGTTTTTATAGCTTACTATAAGATAATATCCTTGCCCTTTGGAAATAAATACTTAAGTATTTAGGAGGGAAAAGTTGTTACTTGTCATATCAGTTGTAAAGAAAACATAGCATAAGCAGACAGATGCTCTTTACAAATATTAATGTCAACACTTAAACATTTTCCAAATCCAACCTGGAATAAAAGACTAGTGTTTCCTACCACCTGCATGGGACTATTACTGTTTTCTTGGGAGTGCCACAGGAAGATCTGAGTTACGCAGCTTGAGACTGTATGGTAGCAGGTCACAGTTGCCCGTGTGTATGTAGACGAGTGGAATACCTGAGTCTGTTAGTGAAAGTCGTTTACTGTAATGCAGGGGAAAGCAGTATTATCGCATCTGGGCCTACTGATCACTAAAGAGATTCCTGTCACCAAATCTCTCCGCTGCATGTATCTGTCCACATGGCTAACTTTTAATGTGTACATTTTTACATCATATAATTTTTTTTTTTTTGGAGAGGTTTTTGCTATAGGGCGCGTGTGCTCGCCAGACAGACAGAGAGAGACATAGAGACAGAAAGCGAGAATCACTCCCCAGGGGGGATGGCCACGCCACAATCTCTTCTCCTCTACTCTCCTCTCAGGATCTTGGGCACGCACGCACACGCGCCCGGCATGAGTTTTAAGCCACAGGGTCCGGGACGCAAACCATGGTCGACTATGTGGGAGTCCAGTGACATAGCCATTACGCTAACTGCTGGTTCCCCATTATATAAATTCTTAATCAGCCTGTCCTGTTTAGATTGTACATGTCATTATATCTGACATTCTTCTAAGTCCTGTGTGATCAGTAAAATTCCTATAAGAAATACTGCTTTTTTCAAAAATGCCACATTTGGAGGGATGATCTATATTCTACTTTAATGGGGGTCACTTTATTTATAGGATCTCTAAAACCAAGTGCATTTTTAATGAGGTAAAGTGAATAAAGGCACAACTAAAAAAGTTGTTACTTGTAATTATCAAATGATTTTAAGGAAAATATACACGTATACATACAAATAAATACAGATTTTATATATACCAAGAAAATCATTGTGCATGAAGTCTTATGAGAAGAGAGTTAAAGCCTAATAGCAAATTAATAATGTCCATCCAGGAGGATATCAGTATAATAAATTAAAAGTATAATTTTTAAAGTTTTCATAATTCAAATGATAACTAGCCAAAAAGCATATGTGATAAACCAGCTTTTTAAAAATTAATTAATTAATTTATCCACTTCAATTTGACCAGAAAGAGGGGGGAGAGAGAGAGAGAAAATGAGAGAGTAGCAAGTTGACTGGTTCAGGACTCAAACTGCGGTTGGGCATGTGCGAGTCCAGTGCCCATGACCACCATGCCACCTGCCGCCCCAAGAGATAAACCAGCTTTAACAAAAAATTATTTTAACTAGAAATCACAACATACAAATACACTAATTTAAAATTCCACATTAGGCAGTAAGCTATTATTTCACAAACACAGACTATTATAGTTTGAAGGAACTTTGAGATTGCCTGACCTAACTTCTATTCCAAAGAAAAGGATAAAGGATGTGTATGGGAGATGTACTGCTGGGTGAAGCACGCCAGGCTATGGAAGAAAACCACTGTGTGTATCCACTTAACATATACCCACTATCTGCACCCTATGGTAGAGTGAAATATTGGCGGGCATAAAAGCAGTGAAAATAGTTATGAATGTCGAAGACAGAGTGGAACGGGGGATGGGAGGGAGGAGGGAAGGGTATAGAGAAGGATAGCATGAGAACAAACAGAGGGCATGACATTTGTGGGACACAGAAACGGTTCATTACCTGTTGATAGTAACGTGTATAGTATTCTCAACCAGACTGATCTGAGAAGTAGTTCATGTTGGGTAAATTCTCTTTACAAGCCAAATGACATATAGAGATTGAATGTTTAAAAAAATAATGAAATAATAATAACAATCTGAAAAAAATGTAAAGCTATTTGATAATGATGATATGAATAGTAATGTCTTTGTCTTGACTGATACACATAATCGTACTGGAAAAAGAAATGTTATATACTGTAAAGATATATGTGATTAAATGTAATATAAAAAATGAAAAAAAAAGAGAAAAGGATGTCACTCAACAATCAAATCATTTTAATTGAAAATAAAAACCAATATCCAATGTTAAATTTACCTTTTGTAGCAAATCTCATGAATAACCTATTTCCTTTAGCAAGTTTGTTAGCTGGACGAAGATCATTTCTTAACAGAGACTCTTCTTCTACCTGAGACAACGTGTCCAACTTAGGAAAAAAAGAACATTTTCAAGATAAAAATTATTGTCTTTTTAAGTATCTATTCTATTCAGTAGTCAAGTTATAATTAAGAAAGCATTCTATCTTTATATCTATCAACATTACAGTTCCAGTTCCTCTATACAATTTCTAAGTCAAGACTTTTTTTTTTTTTTTTTGAGAAGTTTTTGCTATAGGGTGCATGCACTTGCCAGAAAGACAGAGAGAGACAGAGAGGCAGAAAGCGAGAAATCACCCCCCAGGGGGATGGCCATGCCACAATCCCTTCTCCTCCATTCTCCTCTCGGGATCTTGGGCACACACATACATGCACCTGGCTTGAGTTTAAGCCAATGGGTCCGGGACTTGAACCGTGGTCAACTACATGGGAATCCAGTGACATAGCCATCATGCTATCTGCTGATCAAAGTCAGGGCTTCTCTGAGTACCTTACCTAAAACAAGTCTCTATCATTCTCTCCCCCTCTCTCATTTACTCATTCATTCATTCATTCATTCATTCAGAGATTTTTCTACAGGGCATGTGTGTTTGCTGGAGAGACAGAGTCAGAAAACGAGAAATCACCCCCCAGAGGGGATGGTCTCACCGTAATCCCTTCTCTTCCATTTTCCTCTTGGGATTTTGGGCATGCACACACACATGCCAGAAATGAGTTTTAAGCTGCCAGGTCCAGGACTCAAACTGCAGTCACTATATAGGAGCCCAGCAGTGTAACCTTTACACCATCTGCTGGCCCCTCTATTTTATTTTAATGCCAGAGGTCGCACGTGCTCACCAGAGAAAGAGAGACAGAAAGAGGGAGAATGTACCCCTCAGTGGCATGTGATCATGCTACAATACCTTCCCCTCTATTTCTCCATCCTGTCAGGATTTGGGGGCATGCATGCACACGTGACCAGCATGTTTCTCAAACTGCCAAGGCCCAGGATTGGCCATAGGGGATCTGGCTCCTTTAGCCCCTATGCTCTGGGGTCAGCCCTCCATCATTCTCTATTCTCTTATCCTCCTTTCCTTTTCTTTGCAGACTCATCACCTCTTAACCTTAGATTATAATCTGAGTGTCTATGATTGTGTGTTTTCCCCACTGAAATGTAGGTTCCAAGAGGGTAAAGACTTTGTTTTGCTTGGTGCTATTGCATTGTTGGAAAGTCATGATGTATTTTTCTACACACTAGCACCTAGAATTAGGTATATAGGCATATAATATTTTAAGAATAAATACCCTCTAATATTTCCAATAATAGCATATAATCTATTAGGATATATACCATTACTTGTCTTTTCTTTTTTTTTTTTTTTAATTTTGAGAGATTTTTGCTATTGAATGTGTGTGCTTGCCAGAGAGACAGAGAGAGACCACGAGACAGAAAGTAAGACATCACCGCCACAGGGATGGCCACACTGCAATCCCTTCTCCTCTTAGAATTTTGGGCATGCACACATACCTGGCATGAGTTTCAAGCTGATGGGTCCAGGACTTGAATTAAAGTCAACTATGTGGCAGTCCAGGGCTTTAACCACTATGCCACATACTGGTCCTGTCTTTCTTTCTTTCTGTTTTTTTTTCTTTCTTTTTTTCCTTTCTCTTTTTTAGACCAGAAGGCACTTGCATGTGCACCAGAGTGAGAAAAAGACGAAAGTCTCAATCCGGGGGCCTGGTTACACTGCAATTCTTTTCTCCTCCATTATTCCATCCCATCAGGATCCTGGGCATGCACAAACATACGCAGTGTGCTGCCAGGGCTGGGACTTGAATCACGATGACTATGTGGGATCCAGCTCCCTCAGCATCGCACTTAAGCACTATGCTAGGCATCCAGCCCACCTTTCATAATTTTAATGATTAGATAACACTTCAAAGTATTTCTCAGTAAAACAGTTTTCTTTTTTGTTTGTGTGTTTGTTTTTGAGAGGTTTTTGCTATAGAGCACGTGCACTTGCTAGAAAAAGAGAGACAGAGAGACAGAAGCAGGCACACATGCCCAGCATGAATTTAAGCCACCAGGTCTGGGACTTGAACCGCAGTCAACCACATGGGAGTCCAGCGACGTAGCCATTATGCCAACTGCTGGTCCCTGGTTTTCTTTTTTTAAAAGAGATTTTTTGGTATAGGGCATATGTGCTTGCTGGAGAGATAGAGAGACAGACAGAAAGCGAGAAATCGCCCCCAGGGGGGATGGCCATGCCACAATCCTTTCTCCTCTCGGGACTTTGGGCATGTACACACATGCACCCAGCATGAGTATTAAACTGCCAGGTCCAGGACTGGAACCACAGTCAACTACATGAGAGTCCAGGGATGTAACCCTTAGGCCATTGGCTAGTCCCAAAACAGTTTTCTTTTTATAGATGTGTGGGTATTAGTCTAAGATCTCAAGATGAATTGTTACATCCACATGAACCTAAGGCCAACCCTGGGGAAAGCTAGAGGAAGAATTGAGCTTACTAAGTCTTTAAGCCTTAAATAAAATAGACAATAAAAAATTTTTACAATAAAACCTTACATATATCTTATATCCTATTACTAACCTCTACATCACTTGAGTTTTCATCTTCAACTTCTCCTTCTTCAGCCTCATCATCATCCGAACTGTCTTCCTGCTTGTCTAAAATGGAATGTGAGGGACAAAGTAAACCTTAACACAACTTCATCTCACATAATTTTAGAAGTCCAGTATTTTCTCCCATTTACTAATGACCCAAAGCACCACAGCGTATGAAACACCAGGTAATGAGAGGCACTCTTCTCAGAAACTCAGAAGCCTAACACAGGACTGTGTAAAAACTGGGTCTTCAAGCCAAAACACCCTCTTTGGCATTCAATTACCTTTTTTATTTTTCTCAGATGACTTGTCTTCATTGGCATCCCTGCTTCTTATTTTATCCTGGGCTGGCAGAGAGCTCATATTGATAAGGGCTCGTGTGGCTGTCATTTCATCCAGCCAAACCACGTTACCTAAAATAACATATAAAATGAAAGATCATTGCATCTCAACAGTAAGTTTCTCAGAAGCAAATTCTATATCACAGTCATTACTACAGCCTGACCTACAGTCGCAGGCTGTCATCTAAATGCACAAACAACTAAGGAAGAATACAACTTACAAATGGCAGTAAAATCTGTTTGATCAGAGATTAGCCTCCCCTACATCCCCAAACTGGGTTCCATGAAATAACTGTTACGTATTCCATGAAAAAGGGTTCTGTATATTGAAACTGCCTAGAATGCAAGTGTTAGTAGTTCTTGATGATGATAATTGTCATGTGAATTTGGATTGTCCTTCATTACTGCCCCCTTCAGGGGAGCACTCTGCTGTTCCCTGTCATCTGGACATACTAAATGATTGTAAAGTGTAGGTGACGAAGGTACCCATGAGATATACACAACAGACACATGACAGACAAGTGGCTTTGTAGCAACTATTTTTCTTTCAGTTGTTGGAGGATGCATGTATTTGCCAGAGAGAGGGGAGAGGGAAAGCACTCCCACAGTGAGGCATGGTCATGCTGCAATCCCTTTATTTCTCCATCCTATCAAGATTTAGGGCACACATGCACATGCACCTGGTGTGTTTCTCGAGCTACTGTGTCTGGGATTCAAACTGCTTGGTCAGCTGTGTGGGATTCAGCTTCCCCCAACCACCAGACTATGGGGCTAGCCCTGAAGCAACTAAATTAAGGAACAGAATTTTGTAAGAAAAAGGCTTTGAAAAGCCTTGTAGAAATCTCTTTAACTCTGTAAAAAAATATAGTTTCACAAAATTATGTTACTCCTATTATCTCCATTTGGGAAATGAAGGTCTAAAGATCCTCGCTTCGGGACCAGCAGATGGTGTAATGGCTACATTGCTGGATTCCCATGTGGTCGACCACGGTTTGAGTCCTGGACCTGGTGGCTTAAACTCATGCCAGGTGTGTGTGCGTACGTGTCCAAGATCCCAAGAGGAGAATGAAGAAGGGATTGCAGCATGGCCATCCCCACTGCAGGGTGATTTTTCGCTTTCTGTTTCCCTGTTTCTCTGGCGAACACACATACCCTATAGCAAAAACCTCTCCAAAAAAAAATAAATAAAGACCCTCGCTTTTTGTTACTAACATGTTATGTGGCTTTAGACCAATAATTTCCTTTCTCTGTTTATAAGAGAAAAGAAATATATATAGCTAATATACGTATAATTAATATTTCTTAGCTATAGTTGTATTAACTTAAATCAGAGGTTAGCAAACTATAACCCAGAGACCACATTAAGCCCACCTTGTATGTATGTATATATACATTTATATGCAAGCCCTATGTCTATGCAGGTGGATCCATTCCTTTGGTGGGAAATTATGTTGAGGAGACCTCAATCTCATATACTAGACTCAGATGCCAGCAACCAATATCCTATATTTCTGGTCGCTACTTGACTTGGAATACCCATGGCATGTGAACTGGCAGACTGGTTAAGGCATGCTGGTTTTTTTTTTTTTTTTGTAGAGATTTTTTCAGGTGCGTGCGCTCGCCAGACAGACAGAGAGAGACATAGAGACAGAAAGCGAGAAATCACCCCCCAGGGGAGATGGTCACGCCGCAATCCCTTCTCCTCCATTCTCCTCTCGGGACCTTGGGCACGCACGCACACGCACCCGGCGTGAGTTTTAAGCCACCGGGTCCGGGACGCAAACCGTGGTCGACTATGTGGGAGTCCAGCAACATAGCTGTTACGCTAACTGCTGGTTCCCAAGGCATGCTGGTTCTTATCAATGGGCAATTATTTTTTTCTCCTAGGTTAAGGACAGAGGTTAGGCATGAATGAGTAGTCTGGGCCATAATGATGAACCATTTCAGATGGCAAGAATTCTTTAAAAATCATAAACAAAGTATATTCAACAAAAAGATCGAGCATACTTACAAGAGGTATCATCCAACCATTCAATGTGAGCCGGAGGGTATTCTTTAAAATACGAAAAAATATCCTGAGTACTCATCTCATCTACTCCACAAATGTAGATTGTCTCCAGTCTCACTTTTGGGATTGCTAGAAAAACAAGACAGAAAAGACAGTATAATTTTTCATCCAACATTGCACATCTCACCATTACTCCTTTATAACAGTTCAGAGAACACACATTTAGAAATATGCTGAAAGAAAGGACAATTATTGGGGCCAGCAGGTGGCATGGTGGTTAAGGTGCAGGACACTCCCACATGGCTGACCATGGTTCAACTCCTGGACCTGGTAGCTTGCTTTCTCATTTCCCCTCTTTCTCTCTCTTTCTCTATGTCTCTCTCTGTCAAATTAAAAATAAATGAGTGAGGGGACCAGCAGGTGGTGTGGTGGTTAAGGTGCTAGACACTCCCACATTGCCAACCACGATTCGAGTCCCAGACCTGGTGGCTTGCTTTCTCACTTTCTCTCTCTCTCTTTCTGTGCCTCATTCCAGTCAAATTAAAATAAAATAAAATGAATGAATGAATAAAATTAAATAAATAATTCTAAAAAATAAAATATATGAATGAATAAATGAAATTTAATAAATAATTTTTTAAAAAGGACAATTATTTCTAAGGAACATGAAACATGACAGTAAGGTAAACTATTTTAGTCAGTATCACTAAATGACTTTAATTCACTAAGTCATATTAGTCTCAGTAAGATTAAACAAATGGTGTTGATAAAATACATAATACCTCTAGCCACATGAAACTGTAGAACTAAACAGTACCAAATTCAACAGGATTATTCACTGAACCTGACAAGCTGATTCTAAAATTTGTACTTATTTACATATTTTTATTTATACATTTAAAAATTGTTTTAAATTGACAATAATTGTACATATTTACAGGGTAGTATAATTTTTTAAATATATGAATACATTGTATAATGACAATTAGCATATTATCATTTCAAATATTTGTCAATACTTAGTGCTGGAAACATTCAAAATCCTTTTTCTTTTTCTTTTTTTTTGGGGGGGGAGAGGTTTTTGCGAAAGGGCACGTGCGCTCACCAGAAAGACAGAGACAGAGAGACAGAAAGTGAGAAATCACCCCCGGGGGGATGGCCACGTCACAATCCCTTCTCCTCCATTCTTCTCTTGGGATCTTGGACACACACACATATGCGCCAAGCATGAGTTTAAGCCACCGTGTCTGGGACTCAAACGCAGTTGACCACATGGGAGTTCAGCAACTCAGACATCACGCCAACTGCTGGTCCCTCAAAATCCTTTTTCTAGAGTATTTTTTGCTAAAGGACATGTGTGCTTGCTGGAGAGACAGAGAGTGAGCGAGAAATCACTCCCCAGGGAAAATGGCCACACCACAATCCCTTCTCCAGTCTCCCTTTATGATTTTAGGTACGCATAACACACAGCACCCAGCCTGAGTTTTAAGCTGCTGGGTCCAGTACTCAAACTGTAGCCGGTCATGTGGAAGTTCAGCAACATAACCACTATACTACCTGCTAGCCTCCAAAATCCTCTTTCTCTAGCCATTTTGAAATATAAATTGTTAACTACAGTCACCCTGTGGTACTATAGAGCACTAGATCTTACTCCTCTTATCTAAATACAACTCATCCACTGGTCGTGGTGGCGCCCGCCCTATGATAAATACAACTTATCCACTAACCAACATCTCCCATTCTAATTTTTTTTCTTTTTGAGAGGTTTTTGCTACAGGGCGCGTGCGCTCACCAGAGAGAGACAGAGAGACAGAAAGCAAGAAATCATCCCCCAGGGGGATGGCCACGCCGCAATCCCTTCTCCTCCATTCTCCTCTCGAGATCTTGGGCACGTACACACACGTGCCTGGCTTGAGTTTAAGCCACCGGGTTCAGGACTCAAACTGCGTTCGACTATATAGGAGTTCAGCAACATAGCCATTACACTAACTGCTGGTCCTTCTAATTTTTTTTTTTTTAAGAGAGATTTTTGCTATAGGGCTCATGTGCTCACCAGAGAGACAGAGAGAGAGAGCAAGAAATCACCCCCCGGGGGGAATGGCCATACTGCGATCCCTTCTCCATTCTCCTCTTGGGATCTTGGGCATGCACACACATATGCCTGGCAGGAGTTTCAAGCTGCTGGGTCTGGGACTCAAACTGTCGTTGGTCATGTGGAAGTCCAGCAATGTAACTGCTATCTCATCTGCCGGTCCCTCTCATTCTAAATTTTTAAATATATGTCAAAGAGAAATGTGGAATAATAGAGACAATTCAGAAAGAATAGACACTGCCCTTGGATATATCAAAGCATGAAACTAAAGTAATGGAACTACAGTATGACCCTAGAATAAAGAAATCCTATGGGACCAGCAGGTGGCACGGTGGTTAAGGGCGCTGGACTCCCACATGGCCAACCATGGTTCGAGTCCCAGACCTGGCGGCTTGCTTTCTCATGCACTCTCTCTCTCTCTCTCTCCCACACACACACACACTCTCACCTCTCTCTCACACACACACACACACTCTCACTCTCTGGTCAAATTAAAATAAATAAGTGGATAAATAGAAGTTAAATAAAATAATTCTTAAAAAAAAAAAAAGAAAGAAAAGAAATCCTACAGATCAATAAGATGACAATTCAAAAATAAAAACAGGCGAGGAGGGGCCGGCAGGTAGCGTGGTGGTTAAGGGCGCTGGACTCCCACATGGCTGACCACGGTTCAAGTCCTGAACCTTGCTCTCTCACTTTCCCTCTTCTCTCTTCCTCTCTTGCTCTGTCCCTCTCTGGTCAAATTGAAATGAAATAAATGAATAAATAAAGTTAAATAAAGTAATTAAAATAAAAACTCTAAACATCTCACTGCTTCTGTTAATTGATAAAATAAAATAATCTTAAAAAAAAAAACAGGCAAGGACATTAGTAGGCAATTCACACAAAAGGAAACATGAAAGGCCAATAAACATACGAAGAGATGGATTGACCTCATTATTAATCAGGAAAAAAACACATTAAAACTAGAAGATACCAGTTTTCACTATCCAGATTTTACATTTTTTTTCTTTTTTATGACATAGTGAAGTTTTGATATTTATTGGAAGATAATATTGAATTAAATCGTATAGATACATCTGAAAAAGATAACAGTAATTTTTTTCAAAACACATTGGAGTTACATGTATTAAAAGATAGAGATGGGGCCAGCAGGTAGAATGGTGGTTAAGGGCACAGGACCCACATGGCCAACCACAGTTCAAGTCCTGGACCTGGCAGCTTCTTTTCTTTTTCTCTCTCTCACTCTGTCCGTCTCTGGTCAGATTAAAAATAAATAAATAAAGTTAAATAAAATAATTCTTAAAAAAAAAAAAAAGATAAGAGATTTTGTGATACTCTTAGACCAATAGAGCTGATCAAGTATAAATCTGAATAAACTAGAAATAGAAAGTTTGGGTGCTGTTAGCTCTAATGATACAATACAATCTACAGACACTCTGGCACCATTTCAAGTCAAAGGTATCAGAGGATAATCATTTCTTCAAATTCAAGCCCCTATGCCACAAAATATCTAGTAAGAAAATAAAGTCTTTTTTCCAATGTACTTAGCATTCAGTTCATGTATTTATTCTAAACATTTAAGGTAGAATGGGAATTGTAAAGACAGAGGAATAGAGAACTGAGGAAAATACAAACTACCAGATTTGTCTGTTTGTTTGTTACATATTTGCAGTTTGTGGAGAAAGAGTTACTTCCCCTGCTGGTGGTAGTATCAACTGGCATAGCTACTCTGAAGGGCAAACGAGTGTCCATGAAAGCCGTCATTTAGTACATGCCCTACAGACCTAGGAATTCTATCCCTCAGAATCTACCCTGAATCAAGACACATATAGCTTCATAAAATATGAACACAAAATGTTCACAAAGAACACGAAACTGTTCATGCAGCACTATGTCTAATAACCCAATGGCTATCAGAGTAATAAATTACAATTACCCCACATTAAATGAATCCTGACTTATGTGTTGTATACTACAAAATATTATATAGTAAAAAATGAAATAATTTATTATTTACCATAGGAAGATTCAAAGAAACATTATGGAGTAAAAAAAAAAAAAACAAGTTATAGGGATCAGCACGTAGTCAACTGCAGTTCAAGTTCTGGATCTGGCAGCTTAAAACTCATGCTGGGTGCGTGTGTGTGCATGCCCAAATTCCTGAGAGGAGAATAGAGGAGAAGAGATTGCAGCATGGCCAACCCCCTGGGGGGCGGGCGTGCTTTCTCACTTTCTGTCTGTCTCTCTTTGTCTCTCTGGTGAGCACGCACGCCCTATAGCAAAAATCTCTCTCAAAAAAAGTAGAGCATTTTGAACCATGTGATTTTTTTATAACATAAAACACCATTGCACATCTTCTAAGTGTATATATTTGTATACACAAATAGCTAGAAAAAGCCCTGGTAAAATTCACACTACACAGATAATTATCGTTACCACTGAGGAGGAAGAAAGGTGAAGGCTCTGGCCAAACCCCAACCCCCTCCCAAAAAAAAAAAAGCTTTAACCTTATCAGGACTGTGTTAATTTTTTTCCTTCTTTTTTAAAGAGATGTTTGCTATAGGACACATGGGCTCGCCAGAGAGACAGAAAGTGAGAGATCACCCCTGAGAAGGGACAGTTCATGCTGCAATCCCTTCTCCTCCTTTCTCCTCTTTGGATTTCAGGCATGCACACACACCACCTGGTATGAGTTCTAAGCTGTCAGGTCCGGGACTTGAACTGTGATTGGTCAGATGAGAATTCTGCACCTCAACCACTACGCCATCTGCAGTCCTGTGTTAATTTTTTGACTAAATACTTTAATTACATCATTGCACTTAAAAATTTTAGTTGCAAAATACGTAAACATGTTAATAAGAAAAAAATCATTTAAAAATACCTGTACATCGAATGCTTTGATTTATGTTTAATTCTTTAAAAGATCTCAGGCAAACAAAACATTACATATATTGGGTTAGCAGAAAAGTCATTCATTTCTTTTCTGTTTTTCTATGCAAAAATGTGTCCTGAGTTTTCCAATCATCCAATAAAACTAGGGCCAATGTATCTTCTTCACATCTCTGTCCCTTTCTTCTCTAAAGTAATTCCATTATGAATTCAATGTCCATTACTTCCCTGCATGTTTTATATGCTATATATTTACTTCTATTTAAAACAAACTTAAAATATACATTAATACCTACAATTAAAAATTTTTTTATCCTTTTCTTTTTTCGTTTTCTTTTTTTTTAAATTTGCAAGAGGGTTGGAGAGAGACAGAAAAAGAGAAAGAGAACACCCCCCTAGGGAATGGCCACACCATAATCTCTTCCTTTCCATTTCTCCTTTCAGAATTTAGGGCACACAAGTCCATGTGCCTAATGTGTTTTTTGAACCACTGGGTCCAGAACTTGAACCATGCCACTGGTCACGTGGGATACATCCACCTTAACTATCAAACTACCAGCTGGCCCAATTAAAACAAAATTTTTAAAAATAATTATTTTACTTAACTTTGTTAACTATTATTATTATTTTCCAGTTTGATCAGAGAAAGACAGAGAGAGGGAAAGTGAAAAAGCAAGCCACCAGGCCCAGGACTTGAACTGCAGTCGGTAATGTGGGAGCCCAATGCCCTTAACCACCAACATGCCACCTGCTGGTCCCCCCGTTTTTTTTTTTTTTTTTCTTTATAGAGATTTTTGCCTTAGGGTGTATGTGCTCACTGAGAGAGAGACAGACAGTGAGAGGGAAAGTGAGAAATCATCCCCGAGGGGTGGCTACACTGCAATCCATCCTCCATTCTCCTCCTAGGATCTTGTACATGCACACAAGTGTGTCCAGCATGATTTTGAAGCCACTGGGTCCAGGACTCAAATCACGGTCAGCCATATGGGAGTACAACAACGTATCTGCTACGTTACCTACCAGCCCCTGATTAAAAAAAAAAAAAAAAAAAAAAATTAAACAGCTGTTTTGTCATATCATGCTGAAGAGTAAGAGATAAGTTTAACAGCAGCCCATGGAGGTATGGCCAAACTAAATCAAGTGAAATCAAGTGCTTACTTTTCTGAAAGCCCAGATTCATGAAAACAGAGATAGTATCAAGACTTTTGAACCCCAGGAAGTCCTTATTAGTGACCAGCAGTACAACAGTGAACAGAGGTCCAAATGCAGGATGAGAAGCAAGGGTTTATTTAAAGCCCAGGAGGTCTTCTCAGTTGGCCTGAAAAGCTATAAACTATAAGCCATGACTTTGGAAGAAAGAGTCCATGGGAAGTCAAGAGAAGGTTCCACAGAAGGTTAACCAAAGAACAGAAGAGCTCCTAGTGATGGCAGAGGTAATAGACTGAGGATATGGACAGAGAGAAAACATCAGATAAGGAGGCTTGCTGATCAGAGGAAAAGGACTTAATCTTAAATGCCACCAGCAGAGACAAACAAAGATTTTTTAAAAAAACGGATAAAAGTAAGTAACAAGAACATCCTAGTGTTCTAATAAAACATTACAATAACATTTTAAAAAAAAAAAAGTACCCTATAGGTGAGAAAATAGTGGCAAGAGAATATAAAACAAAACTTGTGTCTTCAGTTGTCTATTTTAATTTAGAAAGAATGATATGCACATCAAGAATAGGGCAATGAACACTTTTGTTCAAAAAAGGTAAAGATATTTAAAAAGATACAAGAGACCAGCAATGGCATAATGGTTATATTGCTGAACTTCCATGTAGTTTACTGTGGTTTGAGTCCCAGACCTGACAGATTAAAACTCAAGCTGGGCACATGTGCATGCATGCCCAAAATCCCAGGAGAAGGGGTTGTGGCATGGCCATTCCTCCTGGGGGGTGATTTCTTATTTTCTATTTCTCTTTGGTAAGTGCATGCACCCTATAGCAAAAATCTCTCAAAAAAAAAAAAAAAAAGAGATAGAGAACGAGAGAGAGATTATATTATCACTGCAGAGATAATATAATCTAGTCTGAATTAACAGGAGGATAAGAAAGGTTCCTTCCCATAAGAGAACCAAACTGACAGTGGTAGGATAAACTAGAAATGGAAACTTCGTTAAGCTTAAAACTTGATGGAAGACTGCCAGAGGAGAATGCCTGACAGGTCCTCACCTGGCTGCCAATGTCACTGCTTGAAATAAAACAAATAAGGATCCTAGACCTCTGCTCCACCAATGAGAAGGGTTAATTGCAGAGGTGGCAGTGAACAGATATATCAGGGAGCGGGAGCTGGACATCTACTAAGAGCTAATTACTGTGTTATCGAAAAAGTCATGATGTATATTCTCTGTTTCTCAAAGGTCATTTATTTATATAAAGAACAAAGATCAGTCAATGATATATATTGCCCGTTTTGTTTGATAACCTTTGGCCATCTTTCAGTGAGCTTCATAATTCCTCATTCATAGAAAGACCTGTCTTTTTTTT
>NW_006204759.1:4076949-4079605 GCF_000334495.1 Tupaia belangeri chinensis
TTTTTTTTTTTGGAGAGGTTTTTGCTATAGGGCGCGTGCGCTCGCCAGACAGACAGAGAGAGAGACATAGAGACAGAAAGCGAGAAATCACCCCCCAGGGGGGATGGTCACGCCGCAATCCCTTCTCCTCCATTCTCCTCTCGGGATCTTGGGCACGCACGCACACGCGCCCGGCGTGAGATTTAAGCCACCGGGTCCGAGACGCGAACCGCGGTCGACTACGTGGGAGTCCAGCGACATAGCCATTACGCTAACTGCTGGTTCCCGAAAGACCTGTCTTTGTCAGCAAAAAAACTGAATAGAGTACTGATGCACAGCTTCAACTGGATTGAACATTATACCCCGCAAGGAGTTTTGAAGAGAGCGGAACAAGTGGAAGTCTGATGGTGACAGTCAGGCAAGTATAGCGGTGGCAGCACATCCCATCCAAGCTCCAGTAATGTGACTGGTGATCAAACTTGTGTGGTTTTACATTGTTGTAACAGCACATAACTCCTTCACAATCAACAAGTTCTGGATGTTTCTGGATGATGGATTTGTTCAAACTGTTCAATTGCTGACAGTACACATCCAAATCAATTATTTGGTTCTTTGTTAGGAGCTTGAAAAACACGACACCTTTAAAATCCCACCACACTGAGGGCATAACCTTCCTCTGATGAAAGTCTGCTTTTGTTTGAGGCAAACCATCAAATCAGGACCAAGACCACTGTCACACTACATTGTTGTAAACAATCCACTTCTCATCACCAGTTTTCAGTCACTTCAAAAGGATTGTTTTAGGGACCAGCAGGCAGTGTAATGGTTATATAATTACTAGATTCCCACATAGTCAACCGCAAGACTCCAGATTAGAATGATCAAAAAATGGAAGACACTAAGCACAGTAATCCAGCGAGCACAGAAAGGACCCAGCAGCGGGGGCTGACCTGAGTATGCCAGGTACAGGTGTACACGCTGCAATCCCAGATAACTAGAATGCTAGGGCAGGAGCATCGTGACACAGTGAGACACTGTCAGAGACTGAAAATGGAGGCTTCAAATCAGCAAGGTGAAATTCAATTGGGATAGATAAAAAAGTAACTTTTTTTAAAAAGTACCTCCAGTACAAGATGAAAGAGATTGCTTGGATGGACACAATTTCTAGACCAGAGTGCTCTAGCTGACTTTAAAATGAGTGAAACACAGTAAAATGGGTGGGACAGAGATAATAGTGAGAAGACACATGGGTTGCACCATTTTTGGGAGGCTGAACTACATGGAAGGCATAGGATCACTTCTTAGGCCAACCTAAACATGCCAGACACAACTACACACACTTGTAATTCTAGCTAATTGGGGTGCTGGAGCAGGAGGATCATGACACAGTGAGACTGTCAAAAGTACCCATCTATGTCTTTTTCCTCTCTAAGACCCCATTTCCTATGGGGGGAAAAACAAAAAACACAAATGGGATGGGACCAGCAGTTGGCATAATGGCTATGTCACTGAACTCCCATGTAGCCGACCGCAGTTAGAGTCCCAGACACAGTAGCTTAAACTTATGCCGCGAGTGTGCATGCCTAAGATCCCAAGAGGAGAATGGAGGAGAAGGGATTACTAGATTTGGAAGGTAGACTATGGACAACTTTCCTTTTTACTTTCCTTTTCAATTTTTCTTTGGTGAGCGTAAATTGTTTATAAAATATTTCATGAAGAAACAGTCATGGTCCAGAGTAAACCAGCTGACCAAAATTGCTGACAGCTTTCCTTTTTCAAGTGTGTAGAGCAAAATCACTTTGGAAAGATGATGAATTGTTGATCTATTTTGTTATTTTACTGATAATAGAATAGTTATCATTAAAGAACCAAAACCCAAGATAGGCAACGACAGCTTAAGAATCTGTTTTAATAGATTTAAATCTAGTCCAGAATTACATCCCAATGTGCTGACTAAACATGCAGTTATGATGTCAAGAATTAGGTAGTAATCTCTAAGAAGTACCAGGGCCAGAAAGAAGTACTGTAAAGTCTTGAGAAGGACTAATCCTGTACTGATTTTCATAAAAGAGGTAAAGGGAAATTCCCAAACCACAGACTGAAAAACCTTACTGTCAGTCTCTGAAATTAATAAAAAAAGCTTATGAGATAGAATCTCTGATCCTTGATCCCTTAAGTCCTTCTTATAGGAAGTGACAGGAGTTCAGTAAGATCAAACTTGTGTGGTTTTACATTGTTGTAACAGCACATAACTCCTTCACAATCAACAAGTTCTGGATGTTTCTGGATGATGGATTTGTTCAAACTGTTCAATTGCTGACAGTACACATCCAAATCAATTATTTGGTTCTTTGTTAGGAGCTTGAAAAACACGACACCTTTAAAATCCCACCACACTGAGGGCATAACCTTCCTCTGATGAAAGTCTGCTTTTGTTTGAGGCAAACCATCAAATCAGGACCAAGACCACTGTCACACTACATTGTTGTAAACAATCCACTTCTCATCACCAGTTTTCAGTCACTTCAAAAGGATTGTTTTAGGGACCAGCAGGCAGTGTAATGGTTATATAATTACTAGATTCCCACATAGTCAACCGCAAGACTCCAGATTAGAATGATCAAAAAATGGAAGACACTAAGCACAGTAATCCAGAACATGAGAGGTAATCCCAGGG
>NW_006204759.1:4079777-4095208 GCF_000334495.1 Tupaia belangeri chinensis
AAAAACTTAGGTGAGCGCAACTCATCAGCGAGCACAGAAAGGACCCAGCAGCGGGGGCTGACCTGAGTATGCCAGGTACAGCTGTACACGCTGCAATCCCAGATAACTAGAATGCTAGGGCAGGAGCATCGTGACACAGTGAGACACTGTCAGAGACTGAAAATGGAGGCTTCAAATCAGCAAGGTGAAATTCAATTGGGATAGATAAAAAAGTAACTTTTTTTAAAAAGTACCTCCAGTACAAGATGAAAGAGATTGCTTGGATGGACACAATTTCTAGACCAGAGTGCTCTAGCTGACTTTAAAATGAGTGAAACACAGTAAAATGGGTGGGACAGAGATAATAGTGAGAAGACACATGGGTTGCACCATTTTTGGGAGGCTGAACTACATGGAAGGCATAGGATCACTTCTTAGGCCAACCTAAACATGCCAGACACAACTACACACACTTGTAATTCTAGCTAATTGGGGTGCTGGAGCAGGAGGATCATGACACAGTGAGACTGTCAAAAGTACCCATCTATGTCTTTTTCCTCTCTAAGACCCCATTTCCTATGGGGGGAAAAACAAAAAACACAAATGGGATGGGACCAGCAGTTGGCATAATGGCTATGTCACTGAACTCCCATGTAGCCGACCGCAGTTAGAGTCCCAGACACAGTAGCTTAAACTTATGCCGCGAGTGTGCATGCCTAAGATCCCAAGAGGAGAATGGAGGAGAAGGGATTACTAGATTTGGAAGGTAGACTATGGACAACTTTCCTTTTTACTTTCCTTTTCAATTTTTCTTTGGTGAGCGTAAATTGTTTATAAAATATTTCATGAAGAAACAGTCATGGTCCAGAGTAAACCAGCTGACCAAAATTGCTGACAGCTTTCCTTTTTCAAGTGTGTAGAGCAAAATCACTTTGGAAAGATGATGAATTGTTGATCTATTTTGTTATTTTACTGATAATAGAATAGTTATCATTAAAGAACCAAAACCCAAGATAGGCAACGACAGCTTAAGAATCTGTTTTAATAGATTTAAATCTAGTCCAGAATTACATCCCAATGTGCTGACTAAACATGCAGTTATGATGTCAAGAATTAGGTAGTAATCTCTAAGAAGTACCAGGGCCAGAAAGAAGTACTGTAAAGTCTTGAGAAGGACTAATCCTGTACTGATTTTCATAAAAGAGGTAAAGGGAAATTCCCAAACCACAGACTGAAAAACCTTACTGTCAGTCTCTGAAATTAATAAAAAAAGCTTATGAGATAGAATCTCTGATCCTTGATCCCTTAAGTCCTTCTTATAGGAAGTGACAGGAGTTCAGTAAGAAGAAGCCACACTAACCTCATTTCTTTTTGTGTTTGTGAGGGGTGTGTGTGTATTTAGACAGGGCCTTGCTATATCACAGTTTTCCTGCCTCAGCCTCCCTAGTAGCTGGGACAACAGGCATGTGCTTCAAAGAGTAGACAGGGAATTGAACCCAGACTTCCCGTGTGGCCTCACCCTTGCAAGCAGCAGGGTCCAACATGCACTACCACAGCTGAGACTCATTTCTTTTTTTGATAGGTCAAGGAATTCAAATACCATAGATGGTGTTCTATCTCAAGTTCATTAAAGCATGACAATAAAATGAAATATGGGCCTGATGATAACGGAATAAGGCCTACGGTTTATGCATTTGTTTCAATACATGTTCAAGAATACGTCATTCAATGTTCACCAACAACCGGATAAAGCAGCAAAAGTCATACATATCAAGGTAGAGAGGACACAAAGTGGGAATAGCTAAAAAATTGAAAGGTAAAGTTCAGATGAAAATTAACTCAATGGACTGAAAATGAGGCTTAAAATCAGCAAGATATAATTGAATAGGAATACATAAAAATGTAATTTAAAAAAGTACCTCAAGTACAAGATAAGAAAAACTGCTTTTTAAAAATTATCTATTTATGGGAACAGAAGATAGCATAATAGCTACATCATTGGACTCCCATGCAGTCGACCATGGTACAAGTTCTGGACCCAGTGGCTTAAACTCAGGTCGGGCGCGCGTGTGTGTGTGTGCCCAAGATCCCGAGAGGAGAATGGAGGAGAAGGGATTGCCATGTGGCCAACCCCCCTGGGGTGTGATTTCTCGCTTTCTGTCTCTCTGTCTCTCTGGCGAGTGCATGCACCCTATAGTGAAAACCTCTCCCCCACCAAAAAAAAATATATTTTATTTTTAAAATTTGCTATAGAGCACATGTGCTCACCAGAGAGAGAGGGAAAGTAAGAAAGCAAGCTGCCAGGTCTGGGACTCGAACTACAGTCAGCCACCAGGGAGTCTACCTTAACCACCATGCCATCTACTAGCCCTGAGAAAGACTGTTGATCACATAATTTCTAGGGAAAAGACCTGACCGTAAATATAACATTATGAAATGGCTGGAACAGTAAGGAACAGTCCTGCTGCTATACTCGCCATGAATCCAACCACATCTGGAACCTATAATTCCACCTTGTGAAGGACATTTAGGAAGCAGGAAGAATATAGAGAAGGGATACCAGAAAGCTATGTCATGTAAAGGATTGTGTGAATGAGGAAAGGACTACAGGGTTGTTCTAGAAGTCATACAATAATGGACAGAAATTACTAGAAGACAATGGTCAACATGAGGAAGTATCCAAAAACAAAGTTGTATGAAAGGCCCACAGTGCAGGACAGGTTGATCTAGATGACCTGAAACGTTCCCTTCTAACCACGAGAGTTAGAAAAACTGTCTGACACAGTCATTCAAAAATGGCAAGTCGAGCATAGTGGTAACAGAACTGGACATACATGGGCAAGGTCCCAGTACACCAGATCTGCATACACATGCCTATGATCTAGGTCAGCTAAGACTCGGTGTGGATCACAGCACACAGAACCCTGCTGGGGAGGGATGCCGCCCCATCATGAAAGAAATATGCATAGTTTTTTTTTTTTTTTTAAAGTAGCGAGTCACTGTTGTTGTAAAATAATCTAGTGTAACACGTCCCCAGCTGTGTCCCTGAAAGCTAGCAGAGCAGTTAGAAACACACATTTCAGTCAGATACGCCTTCAAATCCCAGCTTTACTGCTTACCTTAGCTGTGGGACTGTGGGCAAGTTTCTCACCCTCTGAGCACCTTTGTTTTTCCATTGATAAAATGGAAATAATAAATACCTTCCCTCACAGGAAAAAGTGACTAGCACATACCAAGTACTTAGCAAACTACATCTTGTATAATTACTGTCAGCATTGACAATAATAAAAAAATAACTTGACATATGGTATGGCTGCAAGAGTCAAGATGCTTATTCCAACTTCATTCTCTCAAGAGACTGGGTCACTTAGATTCCAGCTTAGAAGACAGAAAATAACAGATAATGAAAATAACTAACATGCCAACCACCATTCTAAGAACTGTTGACACTAAGGTAGTCTCCCAACACCCTGTAAGAACTTCTACTATTTTCCACATGCAGAAACTGGGATTCTTAGAAGCTATTAATAAATAACTTGCCCAAAGCCACAGCGCTATAGAGTGACTTAGTGTTGCCAGGATTAGGCAATTGGGTTTCAGAACCCATTCTCATGACCATAACATCAATGGTTCTCAATCCTGGCTGCACATTAAAATTACCTGGGGAGGGACCAGCAGTTGGTGTAATGGCTGTGTCGCTGAACTCCCATGTAGTCAACTGCGATTCAAGTCCCAGACCTGGTGGCTTAAACTCACGCCAGGCGCGTATGTGAATATGCCCAAGATCCCGAGAAGAGAATGGAGAAGGGATTACGGCATGGCCATCCCCCTGTGGGGGGTGATTTCTCATTTTCTGTCTCTCTGTCTCTCTCTTTCTATTAAGTGCACGAACCCTATAGCAAAAACAACAACAACAATAACAAAAACCCGGGAAAAAAGAAAAATAGTAACTCTCTCCAGGACCTATCTAACCACATCTTCCACCTATTCTCTACAACTCCAATTTAAGCTGATCTGGGATGGGAAGCAGGATTTCCTAGAATTTGGGAACATTACCCTAGGCCATGCCTCTTGGATAAAGAACAGGTTAAATGAGCAACCTTCCCCAGCAGGCCTATTGCCTTTATTCACTAGGAATACCTTAGGAACTATGAGCTTGAGATTGTTTTCCATTCCATCCCCCCAAAATACCTAACATTATGCAATTAATTAATTAATTAAAACTGAATCCCCAAAGTGAGCCTATTAAGGTAGGTATCATATTCCCATTATACAAACATGGAGAGTGAGACTTTAAAAGGCTCAATAATTTGCTACAAATCACAAAAGAATTGAGACAAGATCACAGGAGGGTGTGACACCCTGAAGAGCTTCAACAGATATGAAAAAGAACTTGGAGATGGTGATCAGGGATGTTTCAAAGAAATGACACTTGAACCAGATGAAGCATGGGACAAAGAAGGGCAAATGAGCAGAGTGAAAGGGATGAAAAAGGGATGAATAATATCAAAGGCAAGTCATCTCAAGGACTGCTCATGGGACTAGACATCAACTATGTGCTTTAACTGTGGAGCTTTCAAGGCTGTGAGACAGGACTCAGAGGTCTGCTTGGGTCCCGTCTGTGCAGCGACACCAATGCCACTGCACAGTTGTATCTGGCCTTCACAGGACTTTTCCTGAAGCAAAAATCCGCTCAAGCAGATGCCTAGAAGCCCAACCTAGGAGGGAAACAGGTCTTATTTCCAATATGAATTCGGTTTGTTTGTTTGTTTGTTTAAAGTGAGAAAGCATCTAAAGCCCTCACCCTCCCATAGGGGATGGTCACATCACAATCCCTTCTCCTGCATTTCTCCCTCCTTTTGGGATTTTGGGCATGTACACACATGCTCCCAGTGTATTTCTCAAGCCTCCAGGCCCAGGACTCTAACTATGCTAGTCAGACAAGTAAGATCCAGCTACTTTAATCTCTATGCCACCAGCCAGCCCCAAGAATTCTATTTTTTTTTTTTTAAAGGTTTTTACCATAGGGCATGTGTGCTCACCAGAGAGAGACTCAAAGATAGAAAAACAGTGAAGTGAGAGGGAAAGTGAGAAATCACTTCCTGGGGGAATGGCTGTATCACAATCCCTTCTCCTCACTCTCATCCTGAGATTTTGGGCACACATGCACAACACGCATGGTGTGATTTTCAAGCCACCAGGTCTAGAATTTGAACTGCAGTTGGCCATGTAGGAGTCCAGTGCCTCAACCACCACACCATCTGTTGGCCCTGCCCCTTGAACTCTTAACGCAGAAGAAAAAGTAAAGCATTTTCCAGAGTTGAGGTCTACATCCAAGCTATCTGCCCACTAAGACTGACTGAGGAGAGACACAGTTTGTGTCTATAGTACTATATCATGTAATGACCTGGCAATGGAGTAGAGAAGTTAGGAATAAGGCTTTAGAGTCAGATAAACTTGGGCTCAAATCCTAACTCCACCTTCACTAGCTGCATAACCCTGGGTAACTTACTAAACTCCTTTGAGCCTGTTTCTGCCTTTGAAAAATAGGAATAAAAATATATTCTTCATAGAGTTGTGAGAAATAAATATGTACTATGCTTAGCACAATGCCTAATAAGAAGATAAGTTCCCAACAAATAGCTATTCTTTCATTCCTCAATATGTTTATTGAGCTTTTTCTTTTTTCTTTTTTTCTTTTTTTGAGAGGTTTTTGCTATAGGGTGCATGCGCTCACCAGAAAGACAGAGAGACAGAAAACAAGAAATCACGCCCGGGGGGGTGGGGGGGCTGGCAACGCGAAATCACGCCCGGGGGGGTGGGGGGGATGGCCACGCCGCAATCCCTTCTCCTCCATTCTCCTCTTGGGATCCTGGGCACGCACATACATGCACCTGGCATGAGTTTAAGCCCCTGGATCCAGGACTTGAACCACAGTCAACTACAAGGGAGTCCAGCAACCTAGCCATCATGCCAACTGCTGGCCCTGAGCTTTTGCTTTTATCAACCAAGCAAGGCTAAAGAAGCTCACACAACACAGCACAGAATTTTTTTTTTTTTAAGATTTTAGCCATTGGGTGCAAGTGCTTGCCAGAGACAGACAGAGAAAAAGTGAGAAATGATTGGGCATGTGGAAATCCAGCGCCTTAACCACCGTGCCACCTGCTGGCTCCCACAGCATATAATTTTAACCTGCATTCAGAATGCTGCCTTATAGCCCTTTAAAAACATCCAGATTTGCAAAGATAACAGAGGGAAGCCTTTTGCATTCATAGATTTATTTTAAAGTAGAATAAGAATGTAGATGTGCTACAAAAGTAATAATTCCCCTTTTGTTTATAAATTATTTCAGAAAACTGGGACAGATTATTACATATGATAATTCAGAGTGATATTTTTGTTTTGTTTCATTATTTGTGTTTTGCCAGAGGTTATGTGTGCTCACCAAAGAGACAAAGAAAGGGTTGGAGGGGGTAGGCAGAAAGCACCTCTCAATGGGGTATACTCATGCCACAATCCTTTCTCCATTTCTCTCATTTTGTCAAGGTTTGGGGCACAAACACATGCACACCTACCCAGCATGTTTTTAAAGATGTGGGGGCTAAGATTTGAACCATGGTCAGCCCTAAGATAGGCAACCTTAACCACTAGGCCATAGGTCTGGTTCACTTCAGGGTGAGTTTTATGGAGCAAATTGCCTCAACCAAAGACAAAAATAAAGTAAATCACAAGTCCAACTGTAGGGGGGAGGTTTAAAACCCAACGAAGGATTAGCTTAGTTTTCTCTGACAAAAGGATGTTTTAGTAGGAGTGGTTTTAGGATAGAGTAGTTTCTATTTGTCACATACTCAGATTATCAATGTAAATGTTAATGGCTTTACCTCAGAAACCTTAAAATTGCTCCAACTCTCCTAAAAAGTCTCACCATGAGGGTCAGAAGGTGGCGTGGAGGTTAAGGTGGCTGAGTCCCGTATGGCTAACCGCAGTCCAGCAGCTTGAAAAACACACATGCACCCTAAATTCCAAGAGGAAAACGGAAGAGAAGGGACTAATGGCATGGCCATTCTGTTTCTGTCTGGCAAGTCCATGTACCTTACAGCAAAAGCTAAAAAAAAAAGTTTCACTGTGAGACATTTTTTCACTACATTTAAAAGCAAAGAAAAGTTTATACCTCTATAATAAGAGCAGAAAATAAGTAAGGGTCTGAAGACCAACAGATGATGTAATGGCTACGTTGCTGGACTCCCATGTAGTCGACCGCAGTTCGTGTCTTGGACCCAGTGGCTTAAACTCACACTGGGTGTGTGTGCATGCATGCCTGGTGTGGTCATTCCCCTGGGCAGTGATTTCTCACTTTCTGTCTCTCTGTCTCTTTCTGGCGAGTGCACGCACTCTATAGCAAAAACCTCTCCAAGAAAAAAAAGAAAATAAGTAAGGGTCCTTATACAAGGATAAATTCTAATATTAACTCTTCAAAAAGAAAGAAAAGAAAGGGACTAGCAGATAGTATAATGGCTATGTCGATGACTACCACAGTCAACCATGGTTCAAGTCCTAGACCCGGTGGCTTAAACTCAAGCCAGGCGTGTGTGCGTACATGCGCAAGATCCCAAGAGGAGACTGGAGAAGGGATTGCAGTGTGGCCATCCCCTTGCAGGATGATTTCTCACTTTCTGTCTCTCTCTGTCTTTCTGATGAGCACAAGCATCCTATAGCAAAAACCTCTCAAAAAGAAAAAAAAAAAAAAATTCTAGTATTAGTTCTGCCACCAACTGGCATATTTTTCTGGGTCTCCTCAAATAACCAACCTCTTTTTTCCCCACTTCTAACATCTGAGACACAGCTGACACCCGCTCGACTTTGTTTAAAGTTTAGGTGACCTTGGGCCCAGCAGGTGGCATGGTGGTTAAGGTCACTGGACTCTCACATGGCCGATCACAATTTGAGTCCCGGATGGGACCAGCAGCTAGCATAGTGGCTATGTCGCTGGGCCTCCACCTAGGCGACCGTGGTTTGAGTCCTGGACCTGGTGGCTTAAACTCATGCCGGGCACATGTGCGTGCGTGCCCAAGATCCTAAGAGGAGAATGGAGGAGAAGGGATTGCGACATGGCCATCCCATCTGGGGGGCGATTTCTCGCTTTCTGTCTCTCTGTCTCTGTCTTTCTGGTGAGCGCACACGCCCTATAGCAAAAACCTCTCAAAAAAAAAAAAAATTGAATCTTGGACCTGCTGGCTTGCTTTCTCACTTTCTCTCTCTCTGTCCCTCGCTGGTCAAATTAAAAATAAATAAGTAAATATACAAATACATAAAGTTAAATAAAATAATTCTTTAAAAAATAAAAAAAAACATGTTTAGATGACCTCAGAAACGAAGACTTCACAAGTCCCTTCTTCCAGGAATATCTGCACGGGACTGGACATGCAAGGCATGAGATGATGGCAGGGAAAGTCACTATCTGAGGAAATGCGGAAAACTCTCCCCAAGACACCTCATACCTTTCTTCATCATGTCTCGGTCCAAGGCTACATTTCTCTGGGCAAGATTTACTTCGGATCGAAAATGGAAGCGCTTGGCTCGCTGTTCTTTCTTTTCAATTGCTTCCTAGAAAGTACAGAAAAAGCCATAGAAGTAAAACATGGAGGAAGAAAGTTAAATCACAAACACGTTAAGATGCATCAGTAATAACTCTAAAATAAATTAGAATAAGCAACATTGTGCCTTGAATTAGTATTGCAGAGAACTGGATAATCACATGCAATGACTGGAAGGTTGTACATCAATACTGCTATAATTCATTACCTTCATTCTGTCAAGACCGTCACTGTGCGGGGAGACAGAAGAAATTTAAAGAGTATCTGCTGATTTAATGAGTAATGCTCTATACAGTTTATGAAGTTCTCTTGACGCTTCGTTATTGTTAACAATCTTGTCAGTAAATTACAACTAAACAATCTAAACATTCCAATTTTCCAAGTGTAGAAATTAAGATACAAATAAGTAAAAAGGTTTGCTGGAACTACTTCAGCTAGTAAGAGAGTATACTTCCTGATTCCAGTGCTATTTCTAGGAGGGACACCCCCCCCCCATCACTACCACCACTTCACATCTGTGGGCATGGTAATAACACCTATCACGCCCTTCCACATCACATGTGCCTGAGCAGTCTGCTCTCTCAAGCTAGTTCCCTGTTTAAAAATAACACTGAAGCAAAGAAATTCTCTCTTCTATCCCAGTCTTGTGTCCATGGAATTGCCAGTTTTCATCTTCAAGTGACAAGAAGCACTGATACTCCACTGAAAAAACAATCAGCTTTGTAAATTTCTTCCAGTGGCTAAAATCAATCCAGGTCCAACTGTGGGTTTCTGATGGCTCTTAGACACCGTTCGCTCACTGCATATTGGCTTTGCCACACTAAATAAAGGTCTGACTATAGGAAGCTTGTGGGCATTGGTAAAACAGCAACAATTCTGTTATTTCCCAATAGTAAAGCTAATTTTCTTCATTGATATTTTCCTAGTAAAAACAACAATCTACCCAAAGACACAGAAAAGTGCAAAAAACAAATCCTCTTTTGCAACCCAAAACTCATTGTTTAGTATGAGTTTTGATACATAAAGAAGAAATATTACTGCTCAAGACAGTTCAAAGTGATAGGATCATTCATATCAATAAAAGTTGGATCCAGAAATGAAAGGCTTTTATCTTGAAAATGTCTGGAATTAGACATCCCACAGATGTTGAAGGCCTGAAGTCAATTATTTAAAGAAACTGGATCCCAATATTCCTGGGTGGACAGACTTGAAGTTACCAATATGTCCATAGTTCTAATGGAGAAAAAGGAAGACATGAAAAAATTGTGGTAGGGCTGACAGGACAACTATGAATTAAGTACCAGTTCTTTTAAAAAGGACTATCTTGACTTGGGCCTTGGAGGAATGAAGGTGGTGGTGTCCTTGGTGAGCAGTGGAAGGAATCAGAAATTCAGATATTCCTTAAATAAGAATTTATTGACTCTTAAATAAAATAATTTTGCTTATATACATTTAAAAAAAAAAACCAGAAAATTTTTAAAAAATCTACCTTCCTTTAATAACAATTTAAGTATCAACTCTGGGGCTACCACCCTTTCTTCTATATACCTGCTTCATGTAAAGGCAAACTGAGTAGCATTACGAATAAGTCTACTTCTTTCTCAATTATAATTTCACCTATTCTCTTGTCTGTCTTAAGATTAATCAGTTCTCGGGACCAGCAGTTAGCATAATGGCTATGTCACTGGACTCCCATGTAGTTGACTGTGGTTCGAGTCCTGGACCTGGTGGCTTAAACTCACCCCAGGCCACAGGTGGAACTGGGTCGGTGGCTTAAACTCACACCAGGCATGTGTGTGTACGTGCTCAAGATCCTGAGAGGAAAATGGAGAAGGGATTGTGGTACAGCCACCCCACCTGGGGGGTGACTTCTCGCTTTCTATCTCTCTGTCCTTCTAACAAATACATGCGCCCTATAGCAAAAACCTCTCAAAAAAAAGGTTAATCAGTTCTTTCTTTAGGCTTTTAAGTAACTTGAGACAGATTGAGACAAACTGTAAAAAGGTATGCATAACTTACTTTTATTTTTGCTTTTATGCATGCACCATAGCAATATATACTATTATTCAGAATTATAATTCAAAGTTCTGTTCCAAACTTAGTTTCACACATTAAAATAAAAATGAATATCATTTAGGGGACCAGCAGATGGCATAATGGTTACATCGCTGGACTCCCAGATAGTCAGCCATGGTTCGAGTCCTGGACCTGGTGGCTTAAAACTCACATTGGGCACATGTGCATGTGTGTCCAAAATCCCAAGAGAAAAATGGAAGAAAAGGGATTGCAATTTGTGGCCATCTCCCCAGGGAGCAATTTCTCACTTTCTGTCTCTGTTTCTCCAGCAAGTGCACACATCCTAAAGCAAAAATCTCTCAAAAAAACATCTAAAGTGGGTATCACTGATTAAATCAACAAACACATATTATTTCCAATAAGGAAACAGATCTGACTCTATAGACGGGTGTTACAACGAAAGTGGTAACCTGGTAATAACAATAACTAGATAAAAGGCAATACTGGGACCAGACAGTGGTGCAGTGGCAAAAGGCAACATGGGAAGGTTTCTAGCTTGAATCTGGAGATATGCCTGTATGCTGGACACATACTTGCCCATGATTCAGGGCTGGCTGAAGGGCAGATGTGGATCACAGCATCAAGACCATGTAGGAGTTTTTTCTGTCTCTCTTGCTCTCTCTCTCCCCCAGAAAACAGAAATTGTTTTTGTTTGTTTTTTTGTTTTATAAAGGGTAATACTCTCAAGTACCGAGAACAATTCAGTTGACTTCATCTTCTAAGTTTAGATAAGCATGCAACCAGGAAATCCTATTTTTTGTTTTTAATTTTGCCAAAGAGCACATGCATTTGCCAGACAGAAACAGAGAGAGGGAGAACAAACACACCCTATGGGGCTGCTCATGCTATAATCCCTTCTCCTCCATTTCTCCCTCCTTCTGGGATTTTGGGTGAGCATGCACATGTGCTGGACCTGTTTCTTCAGCTGCCAGGTATGGTACTTGAACCACATGGTTGACTGTGTGCAATCCAGCTGCCTTAACCACTAGTCATATGCCAGCCTGGAAACTCTATTTTTTCTAAGTTGGCAATCAGTGAGAAATAAAAACATTTATCAAGGGCCTACTATGTGCCAGGGACTTTTCATGCTTACTTTCCTTCATTACAAGTGTACATTTTTTTTTTAGAAGTTTTTGCTATAGGGTGTGTGTGTTTGCCAGAAAGACAGAAAGAGACAGAGAGATAGAAAGTGAGAGAGAGATAGAAAGTGAGAGATAGAAAGTGAGAAGTTAGAAGTTACCCCCCCCCCCCCCCCGGCCGCAGGGCCCCAACGGCAACACTTCTCCTACATTCTCCTCTTGGGATCTTGGGCACACACGCGCACGTGCCTGGCGTGAGTTTAAGCCACCAGGTCCGGGACTTGAACTGCGGTCACCTACACGGGAGTCCAGTAACACAGCCATTATGCTAACTGCTGGCCCCACAAGTATACATTTTTAAAGAATGGACATAGAATTTTTAAAAAGCGGGGCCAGCAGGTGGTAAGTTAAGGCAATGGACTCCCACATGGCCAACTATAATTACGAGTCTTGGATCCAGAGGCTTGAAAATCATGCCGGGCTCATATGCATGTGCACACAAAATCCCAAAAGAAGAATGGAGAAGGGACTGCAACACGGCCATCCCCCCAGGGAGTGACTTCTCACTTTCCCTCTCACAGCCTCTCTCTGGTGAGCACACACACCCCAGGGCAAAAACCTTAGAAAATAAATAAATAAAAAAGCATTCCCGGCACAGAACTTTTCCTTGGAAGTGACTAAGCACAGGTATCTAGACAGTGACTTTATCTTTTCATGGATGTCGGAATACATGAATGTTGCTGGGACACTGTCAGGATACATGAAGGCATCACTGCAACACAAAATCAAAACAAAATTCTTTTAATTCAGCAAAAGGAACAAAAGAAAAAAGGAGAAAGTGAGTATTTACTGCTCTGCAAGTCCTGGGAACTAGGTTCATTAAGTTCACCTGCTTACCAAACTGAATAAATAAATTATGGCCCACCTTACCTTGGAGGTGACATCAATTCCAGTGATGAAGCTGCCAGCCTTGTTTTCATATCTTCTGCTTGTATCCTAACAAAAACAGGAGGGTGAGAAATTCTGACAGCAATTGGGACCAGCAGTTAGCGTAATGGCTATGTTGCTGGACTCCCATGTAGTCGACCGTGGTTTGCGTCCCGGACCCAGTGGCTTAAAACTCACGTCGGGCGTGTGTGCACCTGCCCAAGATCCCAAGAGGAGAATAGAGGAGAAGGGATTGTGGCATGGCCATCCCTGCTGGGGGTGATTTCTCACTTTCTATCTCTCTGTCTGTCTGGCGAGCGGATGCGCCCTATAGCAAAAACCTCTCCAAAAAAAAAAAAAAAATTCTGACAGCAACTGAGAAAACCACCTATGATAAAAGACAGGTTGGGGGACCAGTAAGTGTTGTGGTGCTAAAGGCATTGAATCCCACATGGCCAGCTTCACAGTTCGAGTCTCAGACCCAGCAATTTCAGAATCACACCAGGCACTCATGTGTACATGCCCAAAATTCTGAGAGGAAAATGGAGAAGGGACTGCAGCATGCCCATTCTCCCAGGCAGGGGTGGGGGAAGAGTGATTTCTCACTTTCCCTCTCTCTCACATGTGCTCACTGGATCACTGGAGAAAGACAGAGAGGGAACAGAAAAGTGAGAAAGCAAGTCACTGGGTCTGGGACTCAAGCTGCGACTGACGATATAGACAGGAGTCCAATGCCTTAACCACCATGCCACCTGCTGGCCCTGGATAGTCATTCTTTTCAGCAACCCTTTCCCAACCCTGACAACCAACCCCTTATTAAAAAGAAGCTCACGGGAACCAGCAGTTAGCGTAATGGCTATGTCGCTGGATTCCCATGTAGTCGATTGCGGTTCGCGTCCCAGACACAGTGGCTTAAAACTCATGCCGGGCATGTGTGTGTGCGTGCGTGCCCAAGATCCCGAGAGGAGAATGGAGGAGAAGGGATTGCCGCGTGACCATCCCCCCTGGGGGGTGATTTCTCGCTTTCTGTCTCTCTGTCTCTGTCTGTCTGGCGAGCGCACGCGCCCTATAGCAAAAATCTCTCCCAAAAAAAGCTCACTGCAGTGACTCCTGGGAGCAATCAACCTCCTAGGCAAGAGTTTTCTAGATTAGACTCTTTCCAAAACCTTAAGTAATTTCATCAACTGAAAGCATCTATGTAAATGAAAAGCTAAAGACTGTCATGAAAAGTATAAAAAATGACACTCACTTATCTCCCCAACCCAAATCAGACAAATTCTCTATGCCAGGCCACCAGATGGAGAACAAACCTTTACTAAAATGCAAAAAGTCCAGAGTCTCCTACAACTTCTGGGAAAAACACAGCACAGTGCAATGGAAAGTGAATGGGATTTGGAAAACCAGCAAGGACGAAAGTCTTAGTTCTGACGTTCACTAATTACAGGTCACTGTACAATATCTTTGCATTCTTTGGGCCTCAGTTCTTCCATATCTGCCTACCTTACTGACCTCTTTTACTGCTGGCCCATTTGAGCCACAGAACTTTCTGTTTCTTAAACAAAACAATCTTGTTTTCATCTCAAAGCCTTTGTGCTTGCTGTTGCCCTTACTGAGAACACTCCCTTCCAATCTGTGCATAGCTGACTCCCTTTCATCACTTCGGGTTCAGCTTGACTCCTGCCATGTCAGAGGACTGTCATGACCATGCTACTACATTCTGTTTCCCACTCTGCACACCCTACCCACCCCCACACCCGCTATCCCATTAACAGGCTTTATTTTCTTCATAGCACTTTACACTAACAGAAATTATGTATTCACTTGTGTCCCCAGCTGGAACATAAACTCCAGGAGAGAGTTTGATTTTGATCGCGCACCTAGGACTGTGCCTGGCACTCAGTGAGGGATGCAATAAACACACGCTGAACGAAATGAATGAAGATAACACCTACTTCACCCCTGCGCGGATATTAACATGCTATAACGTAGTAAAGGGCAAAAATATCACCGTGTTCATTATGCTACCACAGGTGTGATCGTTTGCCATCTCAAGCGATCCATTTTTAACCTTTTCCCACAATTTCGGTAAAAGGCAGTTCATGTGAGGTGGGAAATTAAGGCCAGGGAGCAGCCATCCCGGCCTGAGCCCAGATCTAAGAACTCAACAAGACTGGCGAACCACCAGCAAGTTCCTCTCCCCATCCTCACCCAGGTAAACGCAGCCCGCAGCTCTGGTCTCACTAAAGGGCAGATGCCGGGTCACGGCGTGGGTGCCACACGGCAGGGGGCTGCGCGGGGACACGACCCTCAACTCACAACAGAAACACGGGGGGTTGACTGCTGTCAAGCGCGGCCCTCCCGAGAGAAGTGCCGTGTTCCACAGATACCAACTGCACCTGGCAGGACCCACAGGAGACCTGGGTGCCGGCGCCACCCCACGGCTCCCGGGCCGCTCCAGGTTCCGTTCCCGCCCAGGACTCCCCTTTATCTCAATCCTGGCCCCTCCTCACTCACTCCCCTGCACGGCCTGACTCAGAGGGGCGAAGGCGGCGTCCTCAACTATCTCCCAGTCTCCCCCATCCCCTCCAGCCTCCCCAGCAACCATTTCCGGGCGCCCCGGCGTCCTTTCTCTAGCTCCGGGTTCCCCGGCGCTGGCGCCCCTTCCCATCTCCCCCGGCTTCCCCCGGCCCAAGCTCCGGCCACCTCCCCTTCCGGCCCCCTCAGGCGCCGACACTGGCTCCGCGACCCCCCCTCGCCCCCCCCCCCCCGCGCGGCC
>NW_006204759.1:4096423-4103294 GCF_000334495.1 Tupaia belangeri chinensis
CCTCAGGCGACGGGAGCCCCAAGGCAGGCCCGGCCGGGGCCTCCGCCTTCACCGACACTCGCAGGCCCCGTACGGCCGCCATCGCTGCCTGCCGGCCGCACCACTGAGAACCCGCCCGGACACTCGCCAGCTAGAGCGCCGCCGTCACCGGCCACCAAGGAGCCCCCGCTTCTACCTAGAGCGTCCCTGCTTCTGTCAGAAGGCTGCCCTGAGCGCCACCGCCCCCTGGTGGCCGGAGGAAGCCGGGGCGGGACCCAGTGAGGAGGAGGCGGGACCCAGCGGAGACCCGGCCTGAGCGGTTTAGTCTGGGACGAGAGTGCCAGGCCCTGAGGACGAACCCGGTGCTACGGGCTGGCCTTCGGGCCATCACTGTGCCAGACACTTCCGAGCGCTTGAGCCCTTACAGCACTGTAGGAAGGAGGTCCTGCTAGGACCCGTGTTTCACATATGAGGAAACTGAGGCATGGAAATTGACCCAGTGTGCGCATGCCCAGGGCAAACTCAGAGGTCCCCGGACACAAACTTGGAAACTTCACTCTATGTCAGCCTCACAACGGGGGTGGTTTCCCACTGCGCCACCAACAGACTCCCATAGTTTTTCATAAACTTAAGCTAAACCACAGGACAAACAGGATGGAACTCCTTTTTTTAGTTTTTTGAGAGATTTTTGCTACAGGGCACGTGTGCTCATCAGAGAGACAGAAAGCAATAAAGCATCCCCCCAGGGGATGGCCACACCACAATCCCTTCTCCCTTCTCTTGGGACTTTGGGCACACTCACACACGCACCCGTTTTAAGCACCCTGGGGGTCTGGGAATTGAACCTCAGTCAACACTGTGGGAGGTGGGAGTCCAGCGACCTAACCAGTACACCATCTGCTGGTCCCCATAGCATGGAACTCTTTAGAGAGCTGCTTTTGCTTGATAAGTGGGGCAGACTCTCTCTGTCTGTCTGTCTGCCTCTCTCTCTCTCTCTCTCTCTCGTCTCTCTCACTCATGGAAGAAATAAATAAACTTTAAAAATAAAATAAAGAACAGGGCTCCTAGGTTTCCATCAAGCAAATCCTTTGTACCTTTCCCTTTTGGTCATCTAACTCACCAGCACCCCTCTTCCTTCTTCAGTGCAGCCTGCTGACATGGGGCCACAGAGGACTTAGAAGGTAGTAAGAATAATTTTCAAAACTGAAAAAACATGACTCTCTTGGGCCAGCTGGTGACGTGACAGTTAAGGCTGCTAGATCCCACATGACTGACTATGCACTTCAAGTTCTGGACCCAGTGGCTTGAAAAACACACTGAACACATGTGCATGAGTGCCCAAAATCCCAAAAGGAGAAGCAAAGGAAAAAAAGATTGTAGCATGACACCCAACATGGCAGGTGATTTTTTTCTCTCTCTGTCTCTCGCTCGCTCGCTCTCTTTCTCTCTCTGGTGAGCACACACACCCTATGACAAAAACCTAAAAAAAAAAATTTTAATTAAAAATAAGAACTGGGTCCCACGTGACTGACCGTGGTTGGAATCCCAGCCCCTGACAGTTTGAGAAACACACCAGGTACATGCGTATGCCTGCCCCAAATCTCAACACGATGAATAAAAGAAGAGATTGCTGCATGACTATGCCCTGTTATGTGTGCTCTCTCCCTCTCCCTCTTTCTCTGCCTCTCTCTCTCTCTTTCTAGCAAGTGCAGGTACTTCTGGAAAATTGAGAAATGAAAAATTAAAAAGGACTACTGCTTAAGAATAAATGAGAAACAAGAGAGGGAAGATGGACAGACCTCAGAGGGGAGCCCTTCCTTAGCTTTAGGGTGTGTTGCCCAGAGAGGTGGGTGGATATTGGCACAGATTGTCTCAAAGAGGGAGAGGGGACCAGCAGTTAGTGTAATGGCCATGTTGCTGGACTCCCACGTTTTGCGTCCAGGACCCGGTGGCTTAAAACTCACGCCGGGTGCGTGTGCGTGCGTGCCCAAGATCCTGAGAGGAGAAGGGAGGAGAAGGGACTGCGGCGTGGCCATCCCTCCTGAGGAGTGATTTCTCACTTTCTGTCTCTCTGTCTCTCTCTAAAAAAAAAAATAAATAAATAAATAAATAAATAAATAAAAAGAGGGAGAGGGGCTGGGACCAGCAGATGGCATAGCAGTTAGGTCGCTAGACTCCCACATGGCTTCCAACTGCCATTCAAGTCCTGGACCCAATGGCTTGGAATTCACACCAGGCACATGTATGTGTGTCCCCAAGACCCCCCAGAGGAGAATGGAGTTGAAGGGATTGTGGTGTGACCATCCTCCCTGGAAGGTGATTTCTCAAGTTGGTAGACTGAGGAGTAGGCCACAGAGGGCCAGAGAAAGCCAGAGGTAACAGGGAAGAAAACAGGTTGAGTGGGGATCAGGTGGCAAGAACAGAGTTCCCAAAGGAGAAGACTTTATTTGTGTGATTCAGCTGAGAGATACTTTTCCCTCCCCTGGAGGGCACGTGAGCTTGCCAGAGAGAGACAGCAGAAAGACAGGGATAAGAGAAAGCACCACGTCCCCCTGCCATGGGGAACAGTCATGGCACAATCCCCTCTCCTCCATTTCTCCTTTCAGGATTCTGGGCATGCATGAACACGTGCCTGGTATATTTCTCAAGCCCCTGGTCCAGGACTCAAAACAGTGTGTTTGGCCATGTGGGATCTGGCTCCTGTAACCACCACACCATGGAGCTGGCCCAAAAGATGGTCTTCAGATGGTCTTGAACATAGTGGAGTAGTGATGTCCGGGTATACCTGTGAGAAACTCCAGTAGGTGAGGCCGTGGTTCTGGAGTCCTGGTCCAAATCTTATAGCGCATGGGCCAGATGTCAGACCACATGCCCAGGGTGCCTCTGGGGCTGTGGGCCAGGGAACGCTTCCTGGAGGAAGGGACTTGAAGATAGTGGGGGCCTAGGCAGTGGGAAGGCCAAGGAGGCTTGCCACAAAGCTGATATGGGTTGGTAACAAACTGGTCCGTCTGGTCTCAGTGGGCACATGCAATTGTCCTGGAGAGTGACAGGCCTCAGGCTTTGTCCTCGGGGTCTTAACTGGATAAATAGTGTGCCCAAGGCCCAGAGACCAGAGCCGAGTATGTCGGGTGGAGGAGAGGGCACAGGGGGAGTGGATGGTCATTTAACCTGGAACCAAGTGGCACAGACACTCTCAGAGGCCCAGACCAGCAGGAGGCTACAGGGATGCAGGAGTCCTCGCAGGCCAGGGTCTGTTGTGTGGTGAGCCAGAGGACGGGCCCCTGTTCACACTCTCATAGGCACACCCCCATTCCCCCCACATACACACCCTAGCTAAGAGTTCCAGCAACCCAGAGGGCAGCCCTGTAGACAGGCCTGGGTATGTGTGATGTGATGACCAAAACCTGAGAGGCATTTATATGGGTCCCCATATGTGTAGGTGTCCCTCTGCAGGAGCTAGAGCCCTCAGTGACCCTGGCACCCTTCCTCCTCACTCCTAGGCTAGACCCCTTAGGGTCATTGTGGTTGGGAAGAAGAGAGAAGAAAACAGGCAAAGAGTCCACGTGATCCAGAGCCCAGACATTCTCTGAGAGGTCCCCCAGCCTTGGCTGGACCCCCCTGGTGCCGACCTCTGCTTCCCCCTATGGTTAGGTCTGAAGGTACAGCCTCTAGCCTCTGATCTGTGCTGTGGGAGGGGCTCACAGAGTTCCTACCAACCAGCGTGGGAAGACAGGGGTGGGCAGGTGGGCAGGAGACCTGGGCTCTAACCTGGCTTTCCCCTGACACACTGTGACTCTGGGCAAGTCACGACTGTGGGCCACAGTGCTTCCTAGAGTGGTTGTCCTTGTGGGGAAATGACATCGTGCACCTGTGGTCCTGGTAAGCATTCTTGCCCATTGATCTGGCCTGTCAGCAGCCCAGGGTTTAGTGACCGTGTTGATGAACTAGACTGGGGACTTTTCCAGCTGCCCATAGGCCTCAGCGGGTGGGGCCGACTTTGACAAGCGGAGGCAGTGACTGGGGGAAAGCCATGCCCTGGAGGGACAGGTGGGCCTGAAGGGCAGCAGGGAGGCTGGTGGGTGGGGCATGGTCAGGACAACTTGCAAACAGACCAGCAGGGCCGGATGGCAGAGGCCCTGAACTTCAGGCCCCATGGGGACCTTGAGAGGTTCTGAAAGGGGTTGGGACATGGTCAAGTGGGTGCTCAGAAGATCCCCAGCAGCTAGCAAGGCATGGATAGGTGGGCAGAGAAACTGAGCCCAGGAAAGCAGATGCCGGGGGCCCAAACTGAGGGCTGTGGTGGTGGGGAGAAGGTGGTGATGAGACCGGCCTATCGGTCTCAGTGTCTGGAGCCCTTCTGCCTGGCTGCCAGCGCTCTTCCTGGAGAGGGCTTGGTGTAGATCCTCCCAGGAGCTCCACGGGACAAGGAAGCAAGCAGGGGAAGCTTCGGTCTCTGTTTCTCAGATGGAAAAACTAATCACCACACTGGGCGGCCTCTAGCTTGGCCTCCTTCCTGGTCTGCAGTACCAGACCCTCGGGTTGGTCACCAGTTTCACCCGCTGGGAGCTCTACCACTGAGCAAATATCAGTCATGTGGGACGTGCTGAGCCCACGGCCTCCAGGCCTGGTTCCAGCAGCCTCAGAGCTGGATTGTTTTCCTCTTCATGATCTTGTTTGCTGCGTACTTATTACGTGCCATGCCCTGTGCCGTGCACTTGGCACAAGGACTTCATTTACTATCCCAAGAACTCCATGAAAGGGCTGCTGATGTCCACATTACACAGGTAAGGACGCTGAGGCCCCTCCAGTGGCTGCCCAAAGGCCACAGTTATTAGGTGGCAAGCCTGGACTCAGGCTCAGGGCTGTCTGACCTCAAGGATGACTCCTTTCCTCATGCCCTGGAGGCCCATCTATGGGCAGAGAGCACACAGGGCCTGTGTCACAGGGACTCTGCCCCATGAGGGGCAGCTCCAGAGCCCCTATGAACCAGGCAGGGTGCCCTCGTGGGTAACCCACTGGCTCCCAAACACCCAGCTGTCTCCCAGAAGAGGCCATAGGGCCTAAACAGGAGCTGGAGCTGCTTCCTGGACTGGAGCCCCCTCACCCTCCTAAGCCAGCTCTCCCCCCTCCCTCTCTTCTCCCAAGAGCACCTCTCCCTACTGTCCTGCTCAGGGACTTTAGATGCCTCGGACTCTTCCAGCAAAGCAAGTAAAGCCAGCTGGTTTGACTGGTGAGAAAGAACATATATCCAGATGGAAAAAAATGTACACAAAGCTTTTTTTTAAAACTCAAGAAAGGGAACAGGCAGTTGGCGTAATGGCTATGTTGCTGGACTCCCACGTAGTCGACCGCGGTTCGCATCCTGGACCCGGTGGCTTAAAACTCATGCCGGGCACGTGTGCGTGCGTGCCCAAGATCCCGAGAGGAGAATGGAGGAGAAGGGATTGCGGCGTGACCATCCCCCCTGGGGGGTGATTTCTCGCTTTCTGTCTCTATGTCTCTCTCTGTCTGGCGAGCGCACGCACCCTATAGTGAAAATCTCTCAAAAAAACCCCAAAAAACAAAACTCAAGAAAGGGCTTTTATTGTTTTTAACTCACTTCCTTGGAAGTTAAATTTTGAAACACTCTTATGGAGTTTGTTCATCATTTGTGCTATATTCAGAATCAGCCATGCCAACCAAAACCCTCAGAGAGGGGTGAGTGCCCATCTGGGCTCTGACACATGGGCCATGGAAGCCCGGCTCACCTCTGTGCTTCCCCAGGGAGGATCCAATCAGCATCAGGCCCTGAAACCAGACCCTCAAAGAGCTGCTCAGGAGAAACAAGGTGATCAGTGATTGGCTGTGAATTCACCTTCCATTAACTCCATGAAAGTGTTCTTAAAAACAGAACCGAATTATTTCATAAGCCCTAGGGCACGCTGCCTTAATGCAGAGGAGCTGGGGAGAAAATGGGGACCCACTGACAATGGGCTGTGTTCTGCTCCTAGCCTTAAATAGACATATATAATAGAAACTATATTACAGATGCATGTACCGGTGCAAGACATGCGAGTGTGCTGTGTGCAGCAGATGAGCACGCGCATGCGTGTGCACATGGAGGCGCGGCGTACACCCACAGGCACAGGGGCATGGCAGGACACAGCCCTCCTCTGTCCGGCCTCTTTCTCCCTTTCCACACAAGTCCTCTTGTAACACGACACTAGTGCAGGCAGCTGAAATCCTTTAGCCCATGTTTTCAGGGGCTGTTATCTGAGTCATTTCCCTTTGGGGTCAACCTCTATGAGCATTTGGTCAGTAAATGTCAGCCAGCCAGCCAGTCTCTGATCCCAGAGAGAAGACGACGTCTGCTTCAGGAGGGCTGTGTCCACGCACACTCTAGCACTCCGGCTCTGAGCAGGCTGACTGTGGAAAGTCCAGGGAGGTGAGACAGTTGACAAACAGGGCACCTGCTAGTGTGCACACCCCTCCAGGGGTTCCATCCAGCAACGCCTCCATTGTCCTTCAACAGAGAAATGCGAGGGCACCTCCCAGACCAGTTGAGGAGGCCGGTGTAGGGTCCGAGACTGGATTCCAGTTATTTCCGCACATGCAAGGCCACAGCCCTGAGAGTCCACGGCACTCGGTCAGTGTCGGTCCCTGGTGTCTCTTCTGCAAACTCTGCTCTGGGGAACCACGAAGGGGAGTGAGGGTCGTAGGGAAGGTATGGTGCTCTTGGTTCAGGCCTTTGCCCAGAGCTTCAATTCAGCCCACTTTCTGGATGGTGCTGAGTGCAAAACACAATCTAGAAAGGTCAGTCCAGTCCACTTGGTAGCCAAATAATGGTGGGGTATGCTGGGATCCACCCAAAGCTAGGAAAGCTTGTTAGATATTCCCAAACAGGGCCTCTTTC
>NW_006204759.1:4103433-4109563 GCF_000334495.1 Tupaia belangeri chinensis
TCCACCCAAAGCTAGGAAAGCGTGGGAGGTAGTACCTTACTCATCATCCTACCTGCTGCCCCAGATTTAGAACAAAAGTCAGAGACAACGTGCACTCTCCAGTGCGGGCCCTTTCCCGCTGAGGCCCGGAAACACACTGCAGGTCAGGGCCTCATCCCAGCATTCTGAGGAGACACTCTGGCACCACTACCCTGAGGTGGGGAGGGCACAGCCCTCCCTGTGCACTGAGCCAGACCTGACGTCTCTGCAGTTACAGCAAGCCAGGCCTCTGCCTACCTTCTTGTTCCCTGCCTGCTGCCCTGGTTCTCGCCAGCCACAAGTAAGGTTTCTGAGGCTTCATGGGTGCTAGGATGGGTCAGGCCAGGGAGAGCCAGGATGAGGAGGAAGCCCTCGTGGGAGCCCTGTCCCCCAGAGCCCCAGATGACACACATTGCAATCCTGTCCCTGGACGTACGTGTGGAGATCATGCAGCACCACAGAGGGAGGGGGGCCGGGAGGGGGCACAGTCCCTGGCCCCCTGCCTGCAGGGGCAGCTGTCGCATGAGGGTGGTGGGCCTCTGGAGGCGCGGGATGAGCGTGCTGCTGGGCGGCCCTGGGCGCATGCAGGGGCTCAGGACGCAGCCTCGTCTTCTTGGACGCCAGGAAGCTCTGGGCTCTTGCTGCTGTCGCCACACCCTTCTTTCCTGCCAGGGAACACCAGGGACAGAGGGACTTCAGGGCTTAGAACATGCATTGAAGAGGACAACTCTTGCATATGTGCACACAGGCAGTTAAACCCTGTGACCTCTCAAATCCCCTCTACCCACCTCCCTAAGCTGGGTCTCCACTTGACCCCCTCACACCGTGGCAGCTGGCCCTGGCTGGTCTCCCTGCTCCTAGCTTCAGCCCACCACCTTCTATGGTTCTCCACTGCCCTGAGACGAAATCTAAATTTCCCAGCCTGGCCTCTAAAGCCTCTCATGATCCACCACAACTGACTTCCCAGTGTCGCTGCAGTATCAGCCAGGTTGGGGCCTTCACGTGACCTCATTCAACTCCCAGTGGATCTGGTCATTTTGTACTTTTTTGCCTTGTTCACAGGACAGAGTCTACCTATTACCAGTTTTGGGATTTTTTTTTCTGTATTCAATGGATTCCTGTATCTAATTCCACCCCAGCCTACACACATACAGACCTTTCTTTGTTTTTTTGTTTTGTTTTTGGAGAGGTTTTTGCTATAGGGCACATGTGCTCACCAGAAAGACAGAGACAGAGAGACAGAAAGCTAGAAATCACCCCCCAGAGGGGATGGTCACGCCATAATCCCTCCTCCTCCATTCTCCTCTCGGGATCTTGGGCACACATGCACACGTGCCTGGCATGAGTTTAAGTCACCAGGTCCGGGACTCAAACCATGGTCAACCACATGGGAGTCCAACAACATAGCCATTATGCCAACTGCTGGTCCCTGTTTGTTTTTAAGAGAGATTTTTGCTACAGGACATGTGTGCTCACTGGAGAGACAAAGAGATGGAAAGTGAGAAATCATCCCCCAGGTCATGCCGCAATCCCTTGTCCATTCTCCTCTCAGGATCTTGGGCACATACATACATGTGCCTGGAATAAGTTTTAAGCCACCGTGTCCAGGACTCAAACTGTGGTCAAACTATGTGAGAGTCCACTGACATAACCATAATGCCATCTGCTGATCTTTTTGCCACAGGGCGCGTGTGCTCACCAGAGAGACAGAGAGAGAAAGAGAAACAGAAAGCAAGAAATCACCCCTGGAGGGATGACCACACTGCAAGCCCTTCTCCTCCATTCTACTCTCAGGATTTTGGGCACACGTGCACACGTGCCCAGCATGAGTTTCAAGCCACTGGCTCTGGGATTATTTTTATTGAACTTTATTATTATTATTTAATTTGAGAGAGAGGGGAAGTGAGAAAGCAAGCCACTAAGTACAGGACTCAAACGCTGGCCATGTGGAAGTCCAGCAACGTAACCATTACGCCATCTGCTCGGCCCCAGACCTTTCTTTTTAAATAACTTCTGAATGGTTTTGATATCTTAAAAAAGAATGAATCCCACTTAATTTTTTTTTTTTTTGGAGAGGTTTTTTCGCTATAGGGCGTGTGCGCTTGCCAGACAGACAGAGAGAGACATAGAGACAGAAAGCGAGAAATCACCCCCCAGGGGTGATGGTCATGCCACAATCCCTTCTCCCACATTCTCCTCTCGGGATTTTGGGCATGCACGCACACATGCCCGGCGTGAGTTTTAAGCCACCGGGTCCGGGACGCGAACCGCGGTCAACATAGCCATTATGCTAACTGCTGGTTCCCAATCCCACTTAATTTTTTAAAGAGTTTTCCTGTAGTGTGCATGCACTTGTGAGAGATAGACAGGTAGAGGCAAGACCCTGCCACAGGGAAATGGCCACTCTGCAATCCGTTCTTCTCCATTCTTCTCTTGGGGTTTTGGACACATGCACACATGCACCGGGAGTGTTTTTCAAGCCACAGGGTCCAAGACGCGAACCTTACAGCCATCCAGGGCCTTAACCTCCACACTGCCCACTTAATTTTATTAGAGAATTTCGAAAGCTATCGTAAAGTGTACGGAGCAGTCTACCAAGGAGCAGTCACAGGAGCAGGTGTTGGACGCTACCCTGGCAGGACGAGGCCCCCTGTGCAGCACGGATGTACTTCCTGGCCCACTGTACAGAGCCTGGCGTGGTGATGCACACCTGTAGTTCCAGCCATAAGCGAGGCTGGGGCAGGAGGACCGCAACACGCGAGACCCTGTCTAAAACATCACACAGGCCCAGCCACGGTGGCACACAGAGAGGCCACTACTCGGAAGACTGAAAGCTGCATAGCAGGCCTGGGCTCAGCTCCTAAGCCAACCTGAGCATGCCAGGGACACCTGTGTATACCTGTGATCCTCGCTAATTGAGAGACTGAGGCAGGAAGACTGTGACATGGCAAAACTGTCAAATGTACCTATCTCTGTCCCTGTCCCTCCAGCCTCTGCCACCTCATTAAACACACACACACACACACACACACACAGGCCAGCAGGTGGTGTGGCAGTTAAGGGCACTGGACTCCCACATGACCAACTGTGATTAAAGTCCAGGACCCGGTGGCTTGCTTTCTGACTTGCCCCTTCTCTCTCTGTCTCACAAATTAAGTAATAATAATAAAGTTAAATGAAAATAATTCTAAAACACATACAACAAAAACAAAACACATACACATACCACACATTCACAAAAACTAAAAAAATAAGAAGCTCCTAAGTCTAGGAAGGACGAATGTTGGACTCAATGATGAGATATAACCCCCTCTCAAAATTAAACTTGGATCATGGAACTATAGGATTTTTCTTTTTTCTTTTTTGAGAGGTTTTTGCTATAGGGCGTGTGCACTTGCCAGAAAGACAGAGAGACAGAGAGACAGAAAGTAAGAAGTCACCCCCTGGGGGGATGGCCACGCCACAATCCCTTCTCCATTCTCCTCTTGGGATCTTGCCCCCGCGCCCAGGGAGTTTAAGCTACCCGGGCCGGGACTCGAACTGTGGTCAACTACATGGGAGTCAGCGACATAGCCATTACGCCAACTGCTGGTCCCAGAACTACAGGATTTTATAGGTAGAAAGTATTAAACCCAGTCGTCTCATAGTCACAGTCGGCCAGGCACAAAGTAGATACTGGAAATGTCTTTAACCTGCTGGTGACAGGCTTGTCTCACCACTAGGGGGCACTGGGCCACAGGAACTGAGAGTGACCAGACTTCCAGGTTGTGGACACAGTCCTGAATCTCCATGTCATCCTGGCGTGATTATTAATAGCTTCCCCTTTCATCTTGAGGTGGGCCTGTTTGGATGTTCAATTATACACAACCTCCCCCCACACACTACGCACAACCAGCACCAGAGGCCTGCAGACTGAGGTGAGCTCAGGAACCCTCCCCACTCCGATGCCAACAACCTCATTGAAGAGATGGGAAACTGCAGCTCAGGGCTGTCAGGCTTCTCCAGTCCCCGCATTGTGACATCCCTGAGTGCAGGGAGCAGCCATCAGCGTGTCCACTATGACAAGACCTGACCTCCTGGAAAGCCCCCTTACGAGAGAGAGGCCTCACAGAAACCTCACAGAAATCTGGACCCTTGGACAGACAAAAGTGAAGGGACTCTCCCGAGAGGCTGGGCAACATCCAGCGTTCTCCCCTCTGGGAGCACAGCTTCACCACTGGGCAAGCCAGGAGGGCCAACCCTGCCAACCCTGCAGCACCCTCCACAGGCTGGGGAAGGGCAACCTCTGTTCTAGGACATCCTGGTTCAGGAGCCCCGCAGATTCTCTCTGCAGGTCTGTGCACAAACTCCAGGCCTTGTTGGCATCCCAGACTGACTTCTTATATTGTAGTGAAAGAAGGTGGAGGGGGCCAGCCAGGTGGCATGGTGGGCAGGACAGCTGAATCCCGGGACCAGCAGATGGCGTAATTGTTACATCACTGCAGATTTAAAGCCCCAGAGGGCTGAGCTGGACCCAGCGGAGTTCCTGTGAGACAGAAGAGTCTTCCTGTCCTGTGGAGGAGCTGGGTGGGCGCCTCATCCCCAGGAGTGTGTGAGGCAGGGATGCTGGGCCCATAGCTGAAATAAGAGCTGGACCAGGGAGGTCCCTTCTAGCCCCACACAGCCTCAAGGACAGGGGTACAAACAGCACCCTATTCTCAGATCTGGCTGAGACCCCAGGCTCCAGGCTCAGCTAACGACTCTTGCCAACCCTGCCCTCTGCAGCGTTCTTCACAGGCCGAGGGAGGGCAACCTGTGTTCAATGACACTGAGAGTACTGGAATTGTCTTTACCCTGCTGGTGACAGGCTTGTCTCACCACTAGGGGGCACTGGGCCACAGGAACTGAGAGTGACCAGACTTCCAGGTTTGTGGACACAGTCCTGAATCTCCATGTCATCCTGGCGTGATTATTAATAGCTTCCCCTTTCATCTTGAGGTGGGCCTGTTTGGATGTTCAATTATACACAACCTCCCCCCACACACTACGCACAACCAGCACCAGAGGCCTGCAGACTGAGGTGAGCTCAGGAACCCTCCCCACTCCGATGCCAACAACCTCATTGAAGAGATGGGAAACTGCAGCTCAGGGCTGTCAGGCTTCTCCAGTCCCCGCATTGTGACATCCCTGAGTGCAGGGAGCAGCCATCAGCGTGTCCACTATGACAAGACCTGACCTCCTGGAAAGCCCCCTTACGAGAGAGAGGCCTCACAGAAACCTCACAGAAATCTGGACCCTTGGACAGACAAAAGTGAAGGGACTCTCCCGAGAGGCTGGGCAACATCCAGCGTTCTCCCCTCTGGGAGCACAGCTTCACCACTGGGCAAGCCAGGAGGGCCAACCCTGCCAACCCTGCAGCACCCTCCACAGGCTGGGGAAGGGCAACCTCTGTTCTAGGACATCCTGGTTCAGGAGCCCCGCAGATTCTCTCTGCAGGTCTGTGCACAAACTCCAGGCCTTGTTGGCATCCCAGACTGACTTCTTATATTGTAGTGAAAGAAGGTGGAGGGGGCCAGCCAGGTGGCATGGTGGGCAGGACAGCTGAATCCCGGGACCAGCAGATGGCGTAATTGTTACATCACTGCAGATTTAAAGCCCCAGAGGGCTGAGCTGGACCCAGCGGAGTTCCTGTGAGACAGAAGAGTCTTCCTGTCCTGTGGAGGAGCTGGGTGGGCGCCTCATCCCCAGGAGTGTGTGAGGCAGGGATGCTGGGCCCATAGCTGAAATAAGAGCTGGACCAGGGAGGTCCCTTCTAGCCCCACACAGCCTCAAGGACAGGGGTACAAACAGCACCCTATTCTCAGATCTGGCTGAGACCCCAGGCTCCAGGCTCAGCTAACGACTCTTGCCAACCCTGCCCTCTGCAGCGTTCTTCACAGGCCGAGGGAGGGCAACCTGTGTTCAATGACACTGAGAGTGGGGGGAAGGTGCCTCAGTCTCCCCCAACCCATCCTACCCAGAGAACAGCCCAGAGGCCTCAGCCCACCAGTACTTACATCAGTAAGTTTCCTGGAGCAGACATGGACCGCTCTTTCTTCCGAGCTTGGTGCTCAAACGCGCTCCCAAAGGAACG
>NW_006204759.1:4110025-4118505 GCF_000334495.1 Tupaia belangeri chinensis
GCTCTTCCTTCCGTGCTTGGGGCTCAAACGGGTTCCCAAAGGAACGCTTTCTCAGCATGGACTTAACCAGGATCTGGGGGGTGGACAGGTTAGCATGAGGGACATAGGCCCTGGGCTCTTAGACACATCGGGTGGCTCTGACTCCCCAAGGGCCCTGCTGAGGGTCTTCTCAACCAGCGGAGGGAATACTAGGCGCCGGAGCACAGAGGGGTTACAGTTGTGGGTGCCTGGGGAGCAGAGGGATGCAGAGCAGGGCATGAAGGGTCTGCAAGCCAGCCTGAAAGCACAGGACGGACTCAGCGGGAAGTGTAGCTAGGGACGACATGGCTGCCACAGGAAGGAGGGCAGGAGGAGGGCTGTGCCAGGCAGTGCAGAGAGGGAGCACCCCTAAGGCCTGGGGGAGATGCTCGGGGGCGGCAACAGCAAAGGCACTGAGGGCTGCCCAGAGAGGGGCGGCTGCCACGCCCTGGCTCCACCTTTGTCCCTGTTCCTGCCCACGTCAGAGAGACTCGCACACGCACACACTCACCCAGGCGCACCTCTGCATGTCTTCTCACTCACTCGCTCGCCCTTCCGTTCATTCCATCGACTATTTACCGAGCACCTACTGAGTGCCAGACACTCTTCTAGGCACAGGGTCCAAGTGAGGCAAAAGTTCTTGCCTTCGTAGAGCTTATAGTCTAGTTGGGGGACAGGTGATTAAAAGCGAAGACAAACCAGTAAAACACATGTCGGTATTTACATGTACTTTCCAAGGGCTAAGGAGGAAAACCACGGCAAGGAGAGGGGACGTGGTATGGCAGCGGGGAGGCTGCAGCTGTCGGTCAGGGCTGGGGAGGGCTCGCTTCTCACTGAGGAGGTGATGGGAGTAAAGGCCGGACGGAGGAGAGGAAGCCAGTCAAGTGCATGTCGGGAGGAGCCCTCCAGGCAGAGGGAAAAGAAGTCCCAAGGTCCTGGGGCGACCACCTCCATGGCGCAAGGCTGGAGTCGAGCAGATGAAAGGAAGGGAGTAGACAGCTCTGGGGAAACGAGGGGAGAGCGGACTCTCGCAGGCAAGTGGGGGCTGTGGGAATCCGAGTGAGCAAGGCCTGAGCTGAAAAGTGACAGGACTGTGTCATCCATATCCTGACCCTGCTGAGTGGAGTGTGAATGGCGGGGGAGAGGCAAGGGGACAATTTGGGTGGCTATTCTAGTGGTGTAGGAGAGACCACGGTGGCTAAGTGGCAGTGGGGACCCTGTGAGACTCAGTTGCTTCCAGGGACCCCATAGAGCAAAGCAAGCAAGCAGGAGGCAGGGATTTACCCAGCGTGGAGGGATGATGTGCGGGGCCCGAAGCCACCCAGCATCTCTCTGGGCCTATGCTTACCCTGGCCCACTCTCAGGCCAGAAAGGGCAGGGCTCTCCGTGTCCCCTAAACCCCCAAATGCCACCAGGGACATATCAATCACATTTCAATAACTTCCATCTGTTAACACGAAGATACCCAGAGGAAGATGAGGACAACTGAACTATGAGAAACCAGAGGGAGGAGCAGGTGGCGTCTCACCGCCTATACATGAGGGGTCCTGGGGCCACTTCTCCTATCAAAGGCCCTGCCACTGTCCTGTCCCTGGCACCTCGTACTGTGTCTGGACGGCAGTGACCATGACAAATGTCTGGAGGGAAGGAACGTTCCTTCGGTCGTGAGGAGCGCTGCTGCTCTGCACGGGCAGACCTAGTGTGTTCCTTCAAACCGTCCACTCTCCTCACCGAGCTTCCCGGGCCCCCTCCCACGGGGCTGAATAATGTGACCTTTTCCTCCATGGGCCTCCAGCAGAACCGAGACCTCAGTGACCTAGATTGTGACTGGCTGCCAGGTTGCCCTCTGACCCCCAAAGCTAAGCACAGAGCAAGTCTCAGGCCACGGACGTGCCCTCCTCGCGCCCTCCCAGGATAAGGGACATTCTGCCTGCCCCTCACCCTCTTACCACCGTGGTCCAGCTGGGGATGAGCTTGACCGAGTTCTTCACTTCCTCCTCAGTCACCTCCACCACGCTGCAGTGCTCCTCCTCAGAGGGAAGGGGCTCCTCCCCATTCCTGGTCACCCAGGGGTGCAACTGTGCAGGCCAGAGGGGAGGAAGGGGTCAGGAAGGGACCTGGGCATCCCACCAGCCATCTGCACAAGCCCCAAACCCAAACCCAATACATGTATGTCCTGGTATCAGTCTCTCCAGAAAGGGAAACTGAGGCCTGATTTTGCTGCCCCAATCCAGCTCAGCCCAAGACCCCCTAGCATCCCACCTTGATGTCTGACACCCCAATTCTTGTTTCAGGATTCTTGTCCAGCATCTTCAGGATTAGGTCCTTGAGCTCCTCACTGATCTCTGGCCTAGAGGGGGAGGGAGGACATTAGAGGAGGCCGCTGACAAGAATCCCTTCCTGCCCGTCTCTCCCTCCCTACTTTGTGATCAGAGACTACCCCGAACGTCACGCCACAGACAGCAAGACTGAGTTTCAGAGTGCAGGAAGGCCACCATGAAGGAAGCAGGCCTGAAGGAAAGCGTTTCAGAACAAGTGCGTGCACAGCAGGGCTCCATGGGTGCTGGATAACCCCTGGGTGGCAGAGAGGGTGAGGATAAGGTGAGAAGAGTTGCTTCGTGGGAGACCAAGGGCTTCACTCCCACTCACCATCCTACCCTCTTCTCCACCTGGCGGGTACCAGGAAAGATCCTCTCTTATTTCGCAGAGGAGGAAACTGAGCCCCAGAGAGGTTGCTAATTGCCACCCGGAAGAGTGTGTCCGGGACAGGAGACTCCCCCCCCCCCAAACACACACACACATATTGCTGGGACTGTCTGCCCAAGCCCCAGGCTTCTCTGCTCCCATGGTTCTTCAGGAGCCTGTCCATCTAAGCTGGGGTGAGGAGCCCACTGGGCACTGTTGCCTTTGCCTCCCTCTGTGTGGTGGGCACTAAGTCTCTCTCTCTTTTTTTTTTTTTTTTTGGAGAGGTTTTTGCTATAGGGCGCCTGTGCTCACCAAACAGACAGAGAGAGACAGAGAGACAGAAAGCGAGAAATCACCCCCCGTGGGGGATGGTCACACCACAATCCCTTCTCCTCCATTCTCCTCTCGGGATCCTGGGCATGCACGCACACGCGCCCGGCGTGAGTTTTAAGCCATCGGGTCTGGGACACCAACCATGGTCGACTACATGGGAGTCCAGCGACATAGCCATTACGCTAACTGCTGGTCCCAAAATCTCTTTTAAGGCTCCTGGGCTGGAGAGAAACAGCCCCCTGGCAGCGGGTACAGTGGGAGGAAAGGCTAAGCAGGAAATGGACAGAATGCCACTGGCACCTTGGAGCTCCCAACCCCATGTGGGGAACGTGGAGGTTCCCCTCGAGCATACGGCCTGTGTGGGTGCCACTGAACAGTGTCCAGATAGTAAAGGAGTGGCCTTTCCTGCGTGGGCTACAAACACGGACAGCGAGCAGGAGGGCCACCGTGACAGAATCAGGCCCAAAGGAGAGTGCTTCAGAACAAGCACAGCCTTCCGCTGGAGGCCCGTGAGTGTGCGACCTGGGGCTCCGAGTTCCCATCCGTACAACGAGATCCAACCCTGACATCTCCGAGATCCTTGGCTCCACACCCAACCCCTTCATCTGTTCAGGGCCCCCCACGCTACGGAACAGCACCCCCAATTCTCCACCACCAGTACGGAGGAGCCCCTTGGGTCCCCTGGGCGGACAACTCACTCCTCGGGAAACACCACGGGCTCATTCTTGATCTTCTTGTGCAGGGCCAGGATGTAATCATCAATGAACGGGCACTGCGGGGTGGAGAGGCAGAAGATGCAGGCCCAAAGCCTTGTCCCATGCTGGGCAACTGGCACTCACCCCTTGGTGGGTGGGGGCACCTCTGGGCTCCCTGACAGGTAGGAAGGACCTCGTCTAACTTGTTCAGCAGCAGGGGCTCGATAAATGTTGACTGAACGAATGAATCACCAAGGGAACTATGAGGCCAGTGCCAGAGCTGCTCACAGCAAAGTCTCCACTCTCAGGGCCTGGAGTTTGGGAACGTGTTCACGGAGCTCCCCTCCTGCACCTCCTGTGGTCTCTAGAGGAGGAGCACCTGTAGGCAGGGGTCTCAGCCATACCCACGTTGGACGTCCCCAAGGTCCAGCTTGACATGAGCAAGAGTAAAGGACAATATACTAACTGAATGAACAACTGAGTGAACAGAAGGATGTGCAAATGAATGGTGTCAAGGGACAGAGGGACACGGAGCACTCTGCGTGGAGAGGTGGCAACACCAGCATTTCCACCTCCCCCTGGGTTTCTACAGTCCTGGGACTCCACATGAATCCCTCCCAAGCAGACAAGAGACCAATAGGGAAAGCCTTTTCTCCCTCAGGCTTCTCTGGGCCAGACAGGCTCTTTCAAAGCCCACTTTATTGCGGACACAGGGGAAGGGCCTGCCTCCATCACCCCGTCCACGGTGCGGGGGTCTGGGCCTGTCCCACCCTGCTTGCTCACTCAGCACTCACCTTCCCGTACACAAAGCAGTACAGTGTCACTCCCGTGGCCCACACATCCAAGGCCTAGAAGGAAACATGCTCACATCAGGCCCCCAGCAGGTGTCACCCCTGCCCACCCAGCTCCAGTGGGCTATGGGGCAGGGCCTGCCGGGAACACATATTCGTTTAACTAACACTCCCAGGTGTTTGCTCCATGCTGGGTCGTGTGCTGAGCCCGGGGGACGCGGGATAACCAGAACGAGGCCCCTGCCTTCCAGTGGTTCTCAGGGACAGGCCCAAACCAGATGTTTCCAACGCAACAGGTACAAAACCTCCTTCATCCACAAGATCACATATGTAGCCCCCAGGACACAGGGGCACTCCAGAAATGCTGGCATCGACTGAACTTACACGTACTAAACCAGCTCTGGCTTCAAGGGGTCATCCCTTCTACTAGTAGTCCACAGGAGATGCCACCACCCCCCTTCTTTCTGACATTAGAAGTAGCTCCTGCTCACACCAAGGCCCTGTCCACACCCTCCCATGCCATTGCGACAACTCCTCCAGGCTCCCAAGCACCAATCAGGCTCCACCGCACCCCAGATTCTGATGTGTGCCTTTCATGTTTTCCCCGCCAAGGCCCCGCCTCTTCTCTCTGACCTCAGTGATTAGCAAGTCTCCACCTACATATCCTACCACAGAGAGATCTGAGCCCAACTGGGGCACCGAGCAACATTCTACAAAATAATAGGCTTGCTCTCTTCCAAAATGTCAAGGTCAGAAAAGACAAAGAAAAGCTGAGGTCTTCCTCAGATTAAAGGACATCTAAGAGACATGACACATAAACGTGATAAGTGATCCTGGATTGGATCCTGCGCCAGAAAAAAGACAGTATCGGGACCAGCAGTTAGCATAATGGCTGTGTCGCTGGACTCCCATGTAGTCGACCGCAGTTCGCGTCCCGGACCCCCTGGCTTAAAACTCATGCCGGGCATGTGTGCGTGCATGCCCAAGATCCCAAGAGGAGAATGGAGGAGAAGAGATTGCGGCGTGGTCATCCCCCCAGGGGGGCATGATTTCTGGCTTTCTGTCTCTCTGTCTTTCTCTCTCTGTCTGGCAAGCGCATGCACCCTATAGCAAAAACCTCTCAAAAGAAAAAAAAAAAAAGACAGTATCAAAACAACAGACAACATTTAAATAAGGTCTATAGGGGTCAGCCATCGGAGTGGTGGTTAGGATGGTTGGATCCCACCTGGTCAACAGCAGTGTCCAAGTTCTGGACCCAGTGGCTTGAGAAATACACCAGGCACATGTGCATGCATGCCCAAAATCCTGAGAGGAGAATGGAGAGGAAAGGACTGAGGCATGGTCACCTCTCCTGGGGGGTGATTTCTCAACTCTTCTCTCTGCCTCCCTCTGGTGAGCGTACGTGTCCTATAGCAAATCGTCTTAAATAAATAAGATCTGTACGTCATGTAACAGTCTTTATCAATGATAAACTTCCTGCTTGTTTTTGTTTTGGGCTCTAGAGCATGTGCGTTCACCAGGAAGAGAAAGAGAGACAGAGAAAGTGAGAAAGCACTCCCCGGGGATGGGGGGCAGTGTGGCCACGCTGCAATCCTTTCTCCTTTATTCTCTTGGGCTTCTAGGCATGCACACACACATGCCCAACATGATTTTTCAAGCCACTGGGTCTGGGACTCAAACCACGGGCGGCCATGTGGGAATTTAGCGCCTTAACCACCACATCACCCGCTGGCCCTGCACTCAGCTTGTTTTTTTGTTTTGTTTGTTTGTTTAGAATTATTTATTTAATTTTGTTACTATTTAATTTGCTATAGGTCATGTGTGCTTACCACAAAGAGAGAAAGAAGAGCAAGAAAGAAAGCTGTCAGGTCCAGAACTCGAACCATGGCCAGCCCTGTGGGAGTCCATTGCCTTAACCACCACACCAACTGCTAGCCCCCTGCACCCAGCTTGTTTTTGAAGCCACTGGGCCTGGGACTTGAATCATACAGTCAGCCATGTGGGATCCAGCCACCTTAACCACTGAAGACCTGGTTGGCCCCTGACCAGACTTTTAAATAGCTCTAAAACCCATAATATAAAAACATACAAATAAAGACAAATAATGTCAATTATTGGTGAACCTGGGTAAAAAGACATGTAGAATTTTGCTGTCACATCCTTACAGCTTTTCTATAAATTTAGAATTACATCAAGATAAAAAGTAGAGAAAAAAATTCTCCTACATCTGTGACCTTTTTCTTAAGCTCCACACCCAGACACATGTCCAAGTGGCTCTCAATCGTCACCTCTTTGGTGAGGAGTAGGGGGGTGCAGTGCATAGGTGGGAACGGGCATACGCCCAAGGGAACACACCAGGCTGCAGAAACCCCTTCCTTAGAAAGCTTCACCACCTGCCTCCGTCACTAGGAGAAAGCCCAAACTTCCAGGCCCTGTGAGCTCTGCCCCCTTCCGCGTGCCTCTCAGTTCTCTGTACATTCTCTGGGCTGCACCTCCTGCCCAAATCCTCCGCATTGTTCAAGGTCCAGTTCAAATGCTGCCATGTCCCAGATCTGAGGAAGCCTCTGATCTCCGCTAACCATGCGCTTTGCTGCCCGTTCACCACCCAGAAGAACAAGCACGGCCTGCTTTGGTTCTGACCTTTCCATAGTCCAGCCCAGACCCAGCACAGAGCAATAGGCAGTAAATACCTGCACGGGAGATTTGGGGCTGTTTTGCTGGAAAATGAGAGGGGGCCAAAGTTGGGAAGTCTGTCAGGCTTCAAGGAAAAGGCATATATGTCACTCCAAGATGCAAGGACCTTGGCACCCTTGAGCTGGAGACTGGGCTCCCGCTGCAAGCTGTTCCACTCCTTCACCTGAACCCAACCTGACTGAAGCCCTGTGACTTACCTTCCCACTGAAGCTCTGGCCGGAATCAGAAATGGCCTCGGGGGCCATGAATGCGGGGGTCCCGGCTGTGCTGGACAGCTGAGCGTCATTCCCCTCAAACTGGTTGCTGACACCAAAGTCGGCGATCTTCACATGCCCATCATCCCCCAGGAGCAGGTTGGATGGCTTGATGTCCCTGTGGATGATCTTCTGGCAGTGCACTGCAGAGAGACAGCTCAGTGCTGGCCTGGAGACTACACCTGGGACCCCATCTGGCTTGCTTGGCCAAGATAGCCCGGACATCCCAGTTCATGCACACTCTCATCTCGTGAGGACTCAGAAGAGGTCACCAGGGCCATCTGCTCCACTGTGCAAGTGAAGCCACTTAAGCCCAGCCCAGGCTGTTAGCACAGAGCCAGGACTGTCATCTCAGGAGTCGCTGGACTCCCAGTCCAGTGCTCTGTCCACAACAGGCATGTGCTGGTGAGGGAAGAGGTCAGAGGAAATTGGGGAAGGGGGTTTCTTTCTTTCTTTTTTTTTTTTTAAGAATTATTTATTTGGGACCAGCAGGTGGCGTGGTGGTTAAGATGCTGAACATTCCCACTTGGCCGACCACAGTTCGAATGCTGAACCTGGTGGCTTGCTTTCTCACATTCTCTTTCTCTCTCTGTGTGTCTCTCTCTGGTCAAATTAAAATAAATGAATGAGGGGACCAGTAGGTGGCGTGGTGGTTAAGGTGCTGGACACTCCCACATGGCCAACCTTGGTTTGAGTCCCAGACATGGTGGCTTGCTTTCTCACTTTCCCTCTCTCTCTCTCTCTCTGTGTGTGTCTCTCTCTGTTTAAATTAAAATAAATGAATGAATAAATAAAAATAAACAATTAATTTTTTTGTTTGTTTGTTTGTTTGGCTTTTTTGGAGAGATTTTCGCTATAGGGCACGTGCGCTCGCCAGACAGAGAGAGACAGAGAGACAGAAAGCAAGAAATCACCACCCAGAGGGGATGGCCATGCCGCAATCCCTTCTCCTCCATTCTCCTCTCGGGATCTTGGGCACGCACACACACACGCCTGGCATGAGTTTTAAG
>NW_006204759.1:4118527-4123829 GCF_000334495.1 Tupaia belangeri chinensis
AAAAGAATTATTTATTTAATTTTATTCACTATCATTATTTTCTTTAATTGGACCAGAGAAAGAGAAAGGGAAAGTGAGAAAGCAAGCCACCAGGTCCAGGACTTGAACCACGGTCAGCCATGTGGGGGTCCAGCACCCTAACTACCACACTACCACAAACCCCAGGAAAGGGGGTTTCTCCCCAGCCCATCTCTGCCCTCCCCATAGAAATGTTATCTGTGGTCCAAAGCCTACCCAAACCTTTCCTCGGTTCCATTCCTTACCAGATCCGGTCTGAGATATGTCTGCTCCAAGGGCTGAGGTTGGACTGCCGGGCCCGTGGTATCCTATGGAGACGCTGTCTCAGCCCTAGCCATCTGAACTGATAATGTCTCAGAGAGGGAGGGCATCCCTGGGCCTCAGAACTACCAAGGCGAATACGGCTGGGGTGAAGATTAGCCTTTGGTAGATGAAGTGGAATCGGAAATGGCATGGTAGACTGGGGCCTGCCTCACTTCCTGTGTCCAGTAGCACTAGGAAGGGACAGGCGGCTCAGGCTGAGATGGTCAGAGAGGTCCCTAAGAGAAAGAACTAACCTCACCTGTGGCTACCACCCGTGGGCTCCCTCCTCAGCAAATACCTTCCCCTGGACCAGCAGACCCCAGGAGGCTGGAAAGGAGATAAGACAGGGAAGAGAGGGGAAGAGCGAGGAGGAGCAGAGGAGGGCTGGCGGTAGGAGCGAGAGCCACGTGGCAATCAGCGAGAGCCACGTGGCAAGCAGCAGGAAGCCAATGGTCCTTGGTAGCCCACTGTGCACGAGGCACACACAGGGCACGTGACATCTCCCCACGAGAGCAGAGGATCGGGGCTGTGTATCTAGCCAGGGAAAGTGGTTACAACGCCTCATCTCAAGTCTAGCCTCTCCCCTAACTCCAGCCTCTCTATCCTCACATTGGTGGCTATCCAGGAGACATCTCCATAGGTGGACATCCATCTGCACATACGTATCAACATGTATCTCAGGCCGGCCTCAGAGCCTAGTGGTGAAAGGAGCCAAATCCCATATGGTCGTCTGTGGTTTGAATCCACTCTGGCAGCTTGAAAAACATTCCAGGCATCTGTGCATGCCCCAAATCCCGACAGGATAGAGAATGAGGGTGCTTTCTTCCCCTCCTCTCCTTTTCTTTTCTTTTCTTTCTTTCTTTTTTTTTTTCTTTTTTCTTTTTTTTTTTGCTATAGGGCGCATGCGCTCGCCAGACAGAGAGAGACAGAAAGTGAGAAATCACCCCCTGGGGGGATGGCCACTCACCATTCTCCTCTTGGGATCTTGGGTGGGCACGCACGCACACATATATATATATATATGTGTGTGAGTTTTAAACCACTGGGTCCGGGACGTGAACCACGGTCGACTACGTGGGAGTCCAGTGACATAGCCATTACACAACCGCTGGTCTCCCGCTCTCCTCTCCTTTTCTCTCTGTATCTCCCTGGTCAATGCATGTACCCTCTGGCAATTAAAATTCTTTTTAAAAAAGATAACTCAATTGGGGACAGCAAGTGACATGGTGGTTAAGGCTCTGGACTCCCACATGGCTCACTGCAGTTTAAATCCCAAATCTTTGCTTTCTATCTTTCTCTCTCTCTCTCTCTCTGCTGAATGCACATGCCCTATAGCAAATTTTAAAAAATAGTAATAACAATAAAAAATAAAATGAAATAATTCTTTTAAAAAGTATATATATATACACACACATACATATATATATTAATCTATCACAATAATATGTCTAATTCAGAACATGTTTTCTCTGCCTGCAACCCCCACCACTGACAAAAACAAACAAAAGACCCCTGCTTCTCCCCAAGTCTTTCCCACTCAGCTGAAGATCCATTACTAGCTGCAAACACCTCCTTATCATGCTCACCCTCTTCCTTCTCTCACACCTCACGTCCAATTCCTCAGCAAGTCCCGAGAGCTCAACTCTAAGATGCATCCCAGACCCGATGGCTTCTCACCAGCTGCACTGCTGTACTTGCCCCGTTACTGAGAATCCGGCCGGACCTCCCCGTCAGGCCCTCTCAGGGGAGCCTCAGCTCGCTCATTCTTCTTTTGTTTTTCAGGTGTATTTATTTACTTATCTCATGAGAGAGTCGGAGGAAGACAAGCCCCTTCAATGGGGTCCTGTGCTCCAGTCCTCCCTCAGCCCTCCCAGTCAGGCAGGCTGACCCGGGAACCAAACCCCAGTCTTCCATATGGCTCCAACACCACAGAGCGGCACCACTGCAGCTGGGCCAGCTCTCCCTTCTCGGGGCCAGAATCTCAAGGCCGGTTCAGTGCCCCAGTGCTCCTTGCACCTGCCTGCCCAGCCCCTGGCATTACCAACCCCCTCCAGGGGAGCATTTGTGATTAGCTGGGTCCTGACCAAAACTCAAACGAGATGAGCTAGTTTGGGTGGAGGGTGGGGTGTGCAGGGGGTGGTTAGGAGGTGACAGATCACAGGCCTCAGCTGGAGAGCGGCCCAGAAAGGAAATGGGTGGAGCCACCTGGTACAGGGCAGAGCTAAGCTGGTGCAGGGCTGTTCCTGCCACTGATCATACCCAGGGCAGGATGTCTCCTTCGCGTCCCAGGCCCCTAGGCCCTCGTTAGGGACTTTCTACAAAGCTCTTCCCACCTGTGCCTCAGTTTCCCCAAATGTACAAAGTGAATATTTATGTGAGGGCATTGGAAAGGCCTGAGCAGGATAAAGACAGTCCTGCTCCTGTCACTCCAGGTCAGACCTCAGCTGACTCCCCACCCTATTCCCCCAGGAACAGAAAACACTCCCAACAGGCTAGCTCCATGGCCTAGTGGTTAAGGCAGCTGGATCCCACATGGCCGACCATGAGGTCTGAGGCCCTGACCCAGCACCTTGACAAACATGCCAGGCACACATGCAAGTGTGCCCAAAATCCCAACAGGAGGGAGAAATGAAGAGGGATTACCGCATGGCCACTCCCCATGGGAGATGCTTTCTCCTCTCTCCCTCTGTCTCTTTCTAGTGAGCATGGGTGCCCTCGAGGGGAAAAATGCTCCTGGTAAACCAAGCTAAGATGTTGGCGAGATGGGCAGCACCCCTGGTCCCTAACTTAGGGCAGAACCATAGATGTCAATCACTCTGGCTGGACACCTCACCTTCTTCCCTTCCCCTCCCCACTGTCACTGCCCTAATCCAGGCCTCACCATCTGTCACTTGGGCTACAGACACAGCCCCTCCCTCGCCCTCCGATCCAGCCACCACACAGCTGCCAGACAGAGCTTTCTAAGACGCAAATCCCATCATGCCCCTCCCCTGCTCAGAGCGCTCAGAGCCTCACGATGCAGCAGGATGAAGTCATCAGAGCGGAGTGCGTGGGGCCCTGGACAGTGTCTCCAGCGTCGTCCTTCGCTAACCACCCCAGTTCCAGAAGTCCACTGTATGCTTCAGTCAGACTGAACTTCTCCCTGTCCTGGGATAATATGCTCTCTACTCCCTTCTGTGCCTCTGTCTGGTATACTGTCTTCCACCCCCAAAACCTTGCCAATAAACTCCTACTCACCCTTCAGGGCCCTGGTCACAGTGGCTCTTCCAGGGAGTCTCCCCAGCCCCTGGTACGCTAACAGACTCTGTGCCTCCCAGACCTTGGCAGGCACCACATGATATGAGGGACTTCAAAAAGGTTGTGAAAAAATGGAATTAAAAATACAAGTCTAGGGGACAGTAGGAGGCATGGTGATTGGGGTGCTGGACTCCCACATGGCCGACTACGGTTCGAGTCCTGGACCTGGCAGCTTGCTTTCTCACTTTCCCTTTCTCTCTCTCTGTGTGTCTCTCTCAGGTCAAATTTTTTTAAAACTAATAATAATGAACTAAATTAAATGAATAAATAACTCTTTCAAAAATATACATTTATTTTGAAAATAAAATAAATGAAAAATTTGAAACCCATACGTAATTTTTCCTAATGTGCATTTTCTTTTCTTTTCTTTTCTTTTTTTTTTTTTTTGAGAGGTTTTCGCTATAGGGCACGTGTGCTCGCCAGACAGACAGGGAGAGACATAGAGACAGAAAGCGAGAAATCACCCCCAGGGGGAATGGTCACGCCGCAATCCTTTCTCCTCCATTCTCCTCTTGGGATCTTGGGCATGCATGCACACATGCCCGGTGTGAGTTCTAAGCCACCAGGTCCGAGACGCGAACCGTGGTCGACTACGTGGAAGTCCAGCGACATAGCCATTACAATAACTGCTGGTTCCCCCTAATGTGCATTTTCTATGAATGTTTTAAAGGCCCCTCCCCTAATATACTTTGTCTGCTCAGGTTCCCATTCCTCCAATTAGGCTGTCAGATCTCTGAGGGCAGGTCTAGGTCTTTGACACCTCTGTGCCTGCAGCCCGCACTCAGGAGGTACTCATACATGAATGAATGAATGAGTGAGTGAGTGAGAGGATAAGTAAATTAATTTCAGAGATAGAGCTTAAGCTAACCTCCTTCTTGCCTCTCATCCATCACTCTAAGGCCCCTCTCAGCTGAACCCTCGCAGACAGCACCCCCAGGGCCCCATGCCAAGACAGACTCCTCCAGAGCAGCAGGACATATATCCCTTCCTTCCCACATCTCTTGAGGCCCTGAGGAGAGGCTAAGCTTGGCTAAGAACTCAGCAGAGAGAAAGAATAAACACCGAAGGTGCAGGCCGACATACAGGTGAAGACCAGGTGCTACAAAGGACCTAGTCAGTGCATGCAGGGCGAAGTCTCCCTTCACCGCATCCTGTTCAGGCCCCAGGGAGGGGGGGAGGGCGGGCAGACAGCTTCTTGCCCCGCCCACACTGGAGCTGATTGGCAGACCAGCGCTGACTGACAGGCACTGCTTAGAACCTGCTCAGCCTAGACCCTGCAGGCTCCCATATCCCCAGGCCTCAGTTCCAGAGGGCAGGCAGCCCCTCACTCACAGTACTCTAGGCCCAGGATGATGTCCCGCAGGTAGAGGCGAGCTTGCTCCTCTGGGAAAGGCTTGTCACAGGGCACTTCCATGACTGGCCTATGGAGAAGGATGGGGGAGAGGTGTTCACCTTAATCAGGATGAGAACAAGGTGCAGGCAAAGGGTTACAGGGGTGGGCCATGTAGGCCCATAGGGACGTCCGGGAGCCCCATGCTCACAGGGGTCTCTAGAACCCAAGATAAGAGCTTTTCCTCCCACATAATGAGAATGTGAAAATACACAGACATATATAAATATCGCTTTTCAATGTTTCAGTCCTTTTCAAATCAGCTTTATCTTGCTGTCTGATTGTCTCGGCATT
>NW_006204759.1:4123860-4126279 GCF_000334495.1 Tupaia belangeri chinensis
TTCTAAGTATGGCATTATCTCTGGTCAAACAATTGCAAAGATGCCACTGAGGGCAGTGTTGTGCACATGTGGATCCAGAGCCAAAAGATGATTAAATCTAACTAGTGAATGGCAATTGCCTTTTTTTCTAATAAAGTGAAATATTTCAGGATATATCACATGTAAGAAAGATACATATTGTTTTTATTTTATTGCCAGAAGACCTGTGCTCTGGCTAGAGAGAGCTAAAAGACAGAAAGAGGGAGAAAGCACCTCCAATGGGGTATGGTCACACCATATTCTCTTCTCCATTTCTCCATCCTATTGGGATTTGAGGGACACACACACATGCACCTGGCATGTTTTTCAAATCACAGGGGCTAGGATTTGAATAGCAGGTGGCTATGTGGGATCCAGCTCCCTTAACCATTAGGCTACAGGGCTGGTCCCATATTGTTTTGTAAAACTCTGGTTTCAGTTGCAGATATGGATAGCAATATAAAAATGCACTGCTTGCTTTATTTATTTATTTATTTTTAAAGAGATTTTTGCAACAGGGCATGTGCCCTCGCTGGAGAAACAGAGAGACAGAAAGTGAGAAATCAACTCCCAGGGGGAGGGCCACACTGTAATGCATGGTGTGAGTTTAAGTCATTGGGTCCAGGATTCGAACTGCTGTTGACTACGTGGGAGTCCAGCACGTAACCATTACACCATCTGCGGGTCCCTGGGCTGATTACTTTAATAGAGGTCAAAACCCGTGAATCTTAACGCAATACCACTCTCTGTCCCTTTCCCCAAATTGGCCTCTAGGAAGCCCCCCCAGGCAGAGAGTTACAGGCTGCATCCAAGACCTTGGCAGTGTGGGGTTCTCGCCCACCCAGCCCTGTGGCCACTACACCATGTCAGCTGCTCTGCCAATAACCTGAAAAGCTAAACAGGGCAGACGTGTCAAAACACTAGCTAGGCTCCATCAATAACTTGCTGTATGGGAACCAGCAGTTAGCGTAATGGCTATGTTGCTGGACTCCCACGTAGTCGTCCGGGGTTCGCGTCCCGGACCTGGTGACTTAAAACTCACGCCGGGCGCGTGTGCGTGTGTGCCCAAGATCCCGAGAGGAGAATGGAGGAGAAGGGATTGCGGTGTGACCATCCCCCCTGGGGGGTGATTTCTCGCTTTCTGTCTCTGTCTGTCTGGCGAGCGCACACGCCCTATAGCGAAAACCTCTCCAAAAATAAATAAATAAATAACTTGTTGTATGACCTTGGGCAAGTCACCTAACCCTCTCTGACTCTTGACTTTCTCTCTCATTAATGGGAGCAAGGGGAGTCCCACCCACTCAGTTCATAAGCTGTTGTAAAGCTGAAAGAACTCTTTGTGAATTGAATACAGGTAAGAGTCAATTCCGCCTGAAAACATTTTCTTTCCCTTTGCCATCCAGACCTCTTCCTGATTCTTCTGGAAAGCTACCCCCTCTTCCAGAGGCCTTTCTGACTAGTCCAGCCCCACTGACCCCCACGAGACTTCAAAGAATGGTTCCCCCTGGTCTCTCACTGACCCCTGAGCCCACAGCTCCTCAAAGGCAGGCTCTAAGTCTCTGATTTCTCCTAGAGTAGTTGACCTTTGGGCCGGGGCCACAGGACGGGAAAGGAAGACCTGGATCAGAATTGACCTGACTGATCAGGATGGGGAACTCACCCCTTTCTCAGGAGGTCAAACACTGAAAGAAAAGAGAAGAAGGTGAGGTGTAGCCAGGCTTGGCAAAGCGGCTAATGCCCAGGTCCCCCATCCCCCTGCCCACCCGCTACCGTGCCGGGGAATAGGAGAGGGGCAGGCGTGCTCAGAGAGGGGCAGCACAGGGGTTCCAGATATCAGAGGATGTATACGGGTGAGAGTGGGGTCTGCTATGGCCCTTCCTCCTCTGGTCTTCGGGTGCCAGGTGAGGACTGCCAGCTTCAGCATGGCCCCCTTTTATAGGGTGGGGAACTGAGGCTCAGAGAAGGGGCAGAATTTTCCTGAAGTTCATAGACAGGCAGGTAGAGTGGGCCGTGGAGAATGCGGCTGGGGCCTCTAATTCCTAAGCCAGTTCTCCTCCTGCCCCATTCTCGGAGGCGCCTCTCAGCCTAGGCCTGAGCTGACACAGGAACTTAAACACTATTGATGTTAACAAGGAGAGTAACTGCTGTGTTTTGCATATACAACGATGCTTGGTTCATTCCTCACACCAACCCTATGTATGGGGTAGAGACCATCATTGTCTCCGCCAGAGGTGAGGAAACTGAGGTAGAGAGCCACCTGACAGGACGCAGGAACTCACATGGAGTGCTTCCAGCCTCTACCTGAGGGCAGAGCCCGGATCTGTGGGCGCGGGCCTGGCTGCCCAGTGCGGGGCAGGGCGTCCTTTGTTAATCTAGCCGGATATTCTGGGTCTGGTTCAGC
>NW_006204759.1:4126620-4138050 GCF_000334495.1 Tupaia belangeri chinensis
GGGCAAGGGGATTCAGGATTTCGAGAAGGTGTTCTGCCTCTGCCCAGGTAAGTGCATTCACACAGCCCACCCGGAGGTCACACGCGTCTGCAGGGAGCCCTCGAGCCAGCCCTACGTGAGCTGCTGCAGAATGCGCTGGGTCACTCACCCAGATAGAGATTGTCCTCGGCTGGGTCATCCAGGACCTGGTCAGAGGGAGCAGATGTGGGGGTGGGGCTCGAGGAGTCATGGTGGGGGCCCCGGCCTCCTTGTCCAGCCCCAGGACCCCTAGCATGCTCTGTGGCCACCCCAGACAATGGAGCAGGAACTCTACGGGTACCAGACGGATGGGGCCTCAGAAATCACCGCCCACAACCCAACCCACCCCACAGCATCCAGCCCTTCTGCCCCCGGCTTGATGAAGGGCTCACTTCTTTTCTCTGGTGTCCCTTAGCCCCAGAACTTGAGAACATCTCTGACCAGCCAGAACGGACCCCTAAAGCCTCCTACATCCTGTCCCAAGATGGGCCCTGCCCTTGAAGGCCTCAGCCACATCTGTTCCATTGGTGGGATCCCCAGCTCTGAGTATCCCAGCACCAGAAGCTGCCCCCACAGGGCTCTCTGCTCCTCCTCCTACCTCGATCAGTTTGACCACATTCACGTGGTCCAGCTTCTTGAGGATGGCTATCTCCTGGTACACCCGCTCCAGGGGCAGCAGCTGCTTGGCCGGTCCTCCCTGGGTAGCCTGGGCCCCTCTCGGGGGAGGGCGACCTGTGACCAGGAAGGGGAGTCAAGCCCCTACTCTGGGTGACTGAGCCTCACCACAGCTCTACAAACAGCTGCCAGCGAGACCCTTGCAAGACTGTAGTCTTAAACCAACACAGCAAGCACATTCCATGCCCAGGCCTCTGCACGTGCTGACCCCTCCCCATCCCGATCCCTAACCCACACTGGACAGGGACCCCTGTGTCCTCCTTCTCTGCCCCCAGGCCTGGAGCTCCCAGGGAAGGACCAGATGATACATACGTGGAAAGCCATACTGCTTCAGTAACTTCTTTTTGGAAAGAACTTTCATTGCCTAAAGAGGAAGGGGCAGAAATGTCACTGGTGGGGGCTAGCAGGTGGCACGGTGGTTAAGGTGCTGGAATTCCTACATGACTGACTGCTGGTCAAGTCCCAGACCTAGCAGTTTGCTTTTTTGCTCTTTCTCTCTCTCTCTCTTTCTCTGGCAAAACACATGTGAAAAAAATAATAATAAAAATAATAAATAATCCTTTAAAAAAGAAAATTAAAAAATAAAAAAGAAATGTCACTTGTGTCCAGACACATGGGGCTAGGCCAGGCTGGTTACGTACCAGAAAGGTACGCTGGGCATCTGCCACTGGCACTGAGGTCAGAGGCGGTGAGTCTAGGCCTTCCTCTATTGCCCCTTAAGCCATTCTGGAGTTCTCCCCTTGGAGGAATCCAGCCTGTGCTCCTATATCCCCAAGGTCAGGAAGCTCATTTCCTTCGCATACCCCTAGGGACAGGCAAATCACTCCCTTGGAGGGATCCTTGACCTTTATCCTCTGGGCACACCTGCTGGCCCACCCTCCAGTCTCCTAGGGGCTGGTTGAACAACACCTCTGTCCCACCGCCAGACTCGGCCAGACTCACGTAGTGTCTGTCTTCACTTTCGTTGTAGGCCAGCCTCACCACACCGTAGGCACCCTGCAAACAGACACTGGTTAGCCCTGCCTGGGCAGGGCAGCTTCCCCCAGGACTGCTCAGGACATGGAGAGCCCAAACAGCTCTGTCCTTCCTCCTGCATCCCTTCTCCACCCCCAACACCAGCGGGCTCATGGGCATAGATTTCAGGCAGAAGTGGGGGATGGGACTCCTGTGCTCTCGCCACTCAACATAGCCCCATGCCTTCCTCAGTGCCCCCTGTCATCCACCAGGAACTCTGGGGAGTCAGGAATCAGGAGTCACCTCTTACCCTCCCCTGGGTACTTCCTATAGAGGACAGCACTTTCCTTCCCTCCAGCCGGGGGCTCCTGGATCTGCCTCACACTCCCACCCACACAGCAGCAGGAAAAAGCAGAGGATCCTGAAGCCCCCACAGCTCTTGGCCCACCCTAGCCCTACCTTGCCAATCTCACTCTGTAGCTTGTACTGGTTCAGCTGCACACAGTCCTGGGGGAGGGAAAGGGGGGAGCATCAGGTACAGCTTGACCCAGAGGTGGCACTGCTTCTACCTCAGGAGCCCAATCTGGCCTTAGGCCCCTCATCCGTGGACCTCTAGTCTTGCCAATCCTTCAAGTTCAGAGAGGCAAACCTGGTGGTGCCATCACCATCGTAAGAGACGAGAGGCCTTGGGAACGTGTGGCAACAGGACTGGTGAAGCCACGCTATGCTCTGCTCCCCAGGAACAGGAAGTGGTGAAGGAAGGAGGCACTAATTCCTGTCTGGCTCTGTGAGAAACCCGTGAGCAAGTATTTCCAGAGCAACAGAATGAGAAAGTCTAGATTGCACGGACAAGAAAGATGAGGGAGTCTTAGGGGTGGAAGAATAAGAGCCTTGGTTCAGGCATGAAAAGCTTAGCCTCTGCAATCTGTAGACGGCTCAGTACCCAAGCTCACGGTCAGCTCTAAGTGGCAAGGATGGGGCCAGCAAGAGCCCAGGGGTCAGAAGCTTCTAAGCCAGGGCAGAATCTAAGAGACAGGATTAGAGGTGGGGACTTAAGCTGGAGAAGACTTAGGGACAGGGGGACATACCATCTATTTTCAAATCTCTAAGAGGACTTCTTAGGGACAATGGAGGAACCTATTTCCTAGGCCTGCTGGGTAGGGGTGGGAATGGCAAGACACAGGAGACAGCCTTTGGTCCATCCAGATGGAGTTCCCCAAGGGCAGGAAAAGACCATACTGTTAGGCAGTGAGCTCCCCAGCTCTGGGAGTAAGCAAACCAAGGCAATACAACTGTGTGGCACAGAGGGGGCCAAAAAGGGTCTCCACTAAGGCCTGCAGAGAGTCTCATAAACAACCCCACCGACCTCTGCATCTGAGATGGCCACGTGGTGGGACTCGATGGTTGGCCTCCGCCAGGCCCGTGGAGAAATGTGGCTGGCAGGCCCCGTGGCATAAGGGCCAGCCTGGGCTGCCAGGCAGCCTCCTGCTGGCCGCTCCTGCAGGGAGAACTTCCTAGCTGAGAGGCTGGGCCGGGCTGGGGGGAGTCTTGATGCACTGCCGGGGATCACAGAGGCAGCTCTGGCCCGTGGTGGAGGGTCCACACCGTTCCTGGCAGGCTCTGAGCCACCATCCGCCTCCTCCAATGGAGCCATGTCGATGGCTGCCACTCGTTCCACCAGCTCTGCCCGAGGGTCCTGGCAGCAGATGGCCGGGCCCCCCTCCATTGCCTCGGTAAAGGGGGTATTCTTTGTAGCCTTGTCAGAAACCTAAGGAAAAGAGGACAGAGAAGAATTTACTCCTGACCGTCAGGCTGGCCATGGGGCAGGAAGGTCAAGCCTAGGCCTTCTCTGTCTGCAGCTAAAGCTACACAGGAGGTCCCACCTCCACGCCATTGCCCTGGTCTGTTAGTACCCAAACTCCAGCCTGTGTACTAACAGACCGAGCTGCAGGAACTCGTCTGGTTCTGCTGACCCCAGCCCCCTAGACCTCAGAACCCTACCTATACAGCAGGCACTTCTGCCAAGCCGGCTTCATGGAGAGGCAAAAAAATCTGACATCCTGGAGTTAAGACAGATGAACGTGGGCAACAGCCCGGAGGCCAGCAGCACAGGGAAGAACGAGGCCTGGGGTCGGCCCGGTCCCACCCTACATGCAATCCAGAGCCTTACCAGCCCCAGCCTGGACACCACAGCATTCCAACACTGGCTCCTGGAAGCAGAGCTGGGCACGGATGCTGCAGGCTCACTCACCTCCTCCAGGGAGGCCTCTGATGTTCCAGCCTACCACCCCCATCTCTCTCACTGCTTCCAGGAAGACGTCCTCAGTGCTCCAGCCTCTCTCACCTCCTCTCACCCTTCAGGAAGGCCACCAGGGCTGCAGGGCATGTCTCCCATTACTCCCTTCCCTACCCCAGCAGAGCCTTCGGCCCAACACAGGGGTCCACAGGGGAGGGCTGGGACTTTGGTGGTTGTCGAGCTAGACATCATTGCACTAAAGGTCATTCCTCTCCTGGGTCTTCCTTCCTTCCTTCCTTCTTTCATGTGGCCAAAGTGTTTGCCATATCTGCTCAGGCTGAGGTGTGACCCTCAGCCCAGCCTCGTGCCACCCCAGACCTAGTCTGTTCTGCGTCCTTAACCAGGCCCTAGGCCAAGGAGTAACCCAGCGCCCGAGACTGAGCAGCAGCCTCAGCCCTCACCTTCCGTCAGGACCCTGAGATACTGCTGACCCTGGCTGAACCCTGACACTCACACCAGGACCCTCTCACCCCAGGCTGAGCACTGGCTGCAGCTAGAGGCCCTTTCCCTTTCCCTGCATGGGCTCAGGAAAAGGAAGTGAGTGGCCTCCTGACCGTTTGTCCTTCCTGTCTGGTGGCAACTTCTGCCCCCACAGCAACTCTGCAACCATGAGTCTAACGGGCACTGTGCCGCTCTCACCCCTCATTCCCTCATCCCACTGCTTTGACAGATGTCAAGGAGGCAGGACCGGCTGGGGTCCACTGCTGAGGAGGAGCCTGGGCTGGGTTCCAGTTCTGCCTGCAACCTACTACGGGGCCTCAGCAGGCTTCATCCCCACGGAGCCTCAATCTCCCATCTGCACAGTGGCCGCTGCCCCTTCCCTACTACCGAGATCCATGGCAGGGCTTAGAGGCATGTGGACTGTGGCTGGAGGTGGGACCAGACCCCTGTGTCTGGCTGTCAGTGTTGAAGGAATGTAAGCCTGCAGGTAGTGGAGCTAATGGGGGCAGAAAGGGGGAAGATAAGGCTGGACTTATCAGGAAGGACTCCTGGAGATGAGTAGGGCTGGTGCACCAGGGAGGCCTCCCTGGATGTGAGGCCAGATGAGGCCTACCTGGAAGAGGTGAGAGGGACCAGTGAGTGAGGCTGCAGCATAGGAGGGCCTCTCTGGAGAAAGTGAGAGGGAGCAATGAATGAGGCTAGAGTGTCATATCAGGGAAACCTCCCTGGAGGAGGTGCGAGGGAGTAGTGAGTGGTGTTGGTGTTTCAGAATGCTTCGGCAACCAGATGGCCTACAGGAATAAGGAAGCCTAGGCTGAGAGGAGCCCTCCAAGCCAGCCCAGGCTCCTCCTTGTAGCCCTCTGCTGCCCCTATGCCCCCCACCACTCTACGGGCCTTACTTCTCCCACCAGAACGTAAACTCCATGAGATTAGGGCTCTTGTCTGCCTTGTCTCCATAAGATCATGGGTATCTTCAGCAGTGCCTGGCACGTAATAGGAGCTCGATAAATATTTGTGGAATAAAGGAGTGGTTGCCATAGTGATCATTACAACCCTGCCCCTTGGACAGATGGGAAAGCAGTCTCAATAAGCCTCAGGCCCCAGAGGATGAACTGCAGTCAGGAGCTCCTGTCCTCTGGCCCCAGCCAGGGACCAGGGGCCTGGGAGCCACCACAGGCAGAAGGCACAGGCTGCCAGAGCCCATGGAATTTCCATATGATTTCCCTGAGGTTCTATCCCAGCAAGGGTCATCCTCCTTTAACCTTTAACTCCCTTCCCCTTGTTTGCAGATGGGGAGAGTGAGGCCAGCCAGGGGCAGGATGGGCTACCTGGACCACACAGCAGGGCAGGGCAGAAGCCTCACTGCTCGTCTGGGGCTGGGGACCTGGTTTAGGCTCAGCTTGGAAGCCAGGCTGCCCACCCTCACCAGCTGCACCTGTGGGCAGGTGACATCACCTTTGTGCTTTGGGTTTTCCTATCTGAAGGTGGGGCTAATAGCAGGTCTCACCTCACAGGTGACCGTGAGGAGTAGAGTGAACACCCTGAGGGACCCAGAAAGGGCCTGCCATTAAGGAAGCTCCGTAAAAGTGAGTTGTTGTGCTGCTGTTGTGATCGCCTGGGACACGCTGTGGCCCAGATGGGTGCGCGGGCGGGCAGGCGGCAGCAGGCGGCTGTGAGGGCTGACGTCAGGCCCTCCAGCCCTCCCCCCCTGCTCTCGCCTGGATCCAGTTCAGGTGACTAAGCTGTCTGCCTGCAAGGGAGGCGGCCGGCCCCTGGAGGCCCGAGGTTCTTGCCGCGTGTCCGGGCGATGGGGCCTGGCACTCGAGGCTGTGCGTGTAAGGGCATGTGTCCACATGTGAGAGAATGTATATGAGCAGTGCCACAGGCCTAGGGTGACAGCATGTCTGTGTGCACTGTGAATCTAAGCATGGGAGTACATATGCCTGGAGAGAAAAATCTCAGCGTGGTCCATGCGTGTGTACAAGTGTGCTTGTGTGCACGGTGTGCTTTATGTGCACATGTACAAGTGTGCTCGTGTGCACCGTGTGCTTTATGTGCACATGTACAAGTGTGCTCGTGTGCACCGTGTGCTTTATGTGCATGTGTACAAGTGTGTTCGTGTGCACAGTGTGCTTTACATGTGTGTACAAGCGTGCACTGTGCACTGCATGTTTTACATGCATGTGTACAAGTGTGCTCATGTGCACTGTGTGTTTCATGTCTGCAAGTACATATACCCCAGCATGTGCGGGGGTACCCCCTTGAGGACCATGGGAGCCTGATCCTAGAGGTCAAGTATGGACTTCTTAGACTCTGCCCCTACTGTCCTTGGGCTGCCTCCAGAGCTGGGCTGGGCTGTGTGTCCCAGGCAGAGTTCAGCCTTCTTTGGGGGCCCAACGGGGTAAGGCAGTTTAGGGGACAGGAGGCCCTGCAAGGCCTTTCCTAAGCTAAGATCTCAGTAGACCCTAAATCGAAAACGCCTCAGTAGTCACCAGGGGCCACATGGGCAGACAGGGAGATGGGCAGACAGGCTGGGGCCCAAGCCCAGAGCACAGCATGGACTTCTATGGGCAAGGGAATTAGCTGAGTCCTGTGGCCAAGAATGGTCCTGCTCAGGACCTCCCTCACAGGGAAAGCTACTCCAGCCCTGTCCCCCAGACTGGCCTGTGCTGCCTTGGACAAGTCATGAAACCTCCTGGAGCCTCCTTTCCTCATGTGCGAACCGGACAGATGGCCACCATCCCGCCAACTCTCAGGGCCACAGAAGGAAGCAGGTGAGGTCATGGACACGGTGTGGGCAGGAGCAATGTGGGGCTCGGATGCGTGTGCATCTAGCAGCCACCAAGACAGCCCTGAGGTGCACAGTATAACCAGACATCTGTCACTGGCTCCAGGATGGCTGGACAGCTCCACCCACAGGCCTCTCCTCCCAGGCTGTGCCCACCTCCACCATGGGTCTGGTCACTCCCACAGGGTGTGGGCCCCTGGCTTCAGATGCCCGTTTGGCCTGGCCTCCTTCTCAGAACTTGCCCCAACCACCCCGATACCTCAGAGGCCCAGAGCAGGACTGAGCACCTTGCTATCACCCACTCTGGTTCAAGCAGCCCTGCCAAGGCTGACTTCAGGCCTGATTCCAAGGCTGAGGCAGGGAACCAGCCACTGTCTAAGCAGACAGCAATGAGCAGCCCTGGGCAGGAGAGGACTGGCCAGAAGGGGAAGCTGCAAGGAGGCGACAGCCACTGGGCCAGACACAGAGATGGTCCCGACATCTCTGGGCCGCCTCACTGGAGCCGTGTTTATGCTCCTGACAAGTGTCTGGATGGCCCTGGCAACCAGTGCCCTCTACCGCTACCGCTCCCGCCCCCGCCCAGGATGACTCAGTCCCCTCGAGGGAGGCCCAGGCGTCTGGTGCCAAGTCATGCTTGAGGATGCCTGCTGTGAGGACGCCCCCTCCAGCCATCCCTGGGGAGCCCCCAAGCACCGGGGTGGGCTCTGTGCCTGACTCCGCGGTTACCACCCTCCGATCCTCTCAGACCGCCCATGGAGGCAGATGGTCTCCAGGCCCCAGCCTCTAGTTCTGCTGCTCATCCTGCCTCCAGGACTGTGGCTCCAGTTCTACTCTTTCTAGCAAGCTGCACCCCCACCCCGTATTCCAGGGCAGCTCAGATCCAACAGTGCCCTGATTCGGTTTGGCATCTCCCCCTAAACCTGCTCCTCCTGTCTCCACTACAGAGACAGGTAACACAGCTTCCCAGTTCTTCCTGGACTGGGGCCAGAACGCCAGAAGCCCGCCTTATCTCGTCCTCCCCATCCTTGTTCCTCCCCACTCATTCTCCACTCCGGCTGCAGCTTCTCAAACTGCACTCTTCTGCTGCCAGGCCTTTGCACAAGCTGTACCTTTGGCCAGGAACACACCTCCCTCTCCTACAACCCAGACGTCACCATCTCTGGGAGCCCTCCCTGATCTCCACTGCTGGCTGGGCGAGCTCACCGAGCTGAACCTTTTAAAAAGTGCAGATTCGGGGACCAGCAGGTGGCATGGTGGTTAAGGCGCTGGACACTCCCACATGGCCAACCAGGGTTCGAGTCCTGAACCTGGTGGCTTGCTTTCTCACTTCCTCTTTCTCTCACTCTCACCTCTGTCTCTCTCTGGTCAAATTAAAAAAATAAGTGAATGAATAAATTAAAAAAAAAAAAGTCCAGATTCAAACCCCCACTTGTCTTTCCTACTGCCTCTGCCTCATGGGTTTCCCTGTGTCCAGGCTCACACTCACCATGCCCCACCCCTTGGTCCATAGCACTTGCAAAAGTGGCTTCCAATATGCAAATATGGTCAGAGTTCTCTCAGACCTGGCCTTCCAGGAGCTTGGAATCTGAGAGACAGAGGAACCGGAGACCTAGCCTCAGATGGCGGCCTCGCTGCTGGGAGCAGCCAGCCACACCATCTCCTGGGATGCAAACCCAGAGCCATTCATTCATGCCACAAATATTCATGGAGCACCTGCTCCAGGCAGGTACTATATGCTAGGTGCCAGAGATAAAGCAGTGAACCAAAGAGACAAAGTCTCTGCTCTCACACAGTTTAGTTTTCAGAGAAGGCAAGATGCAACAAACTAAAAGCCAGTAATTAATAGGTGGTATGTCAAGTGATCTATGCTATGGAGAAAAATACAGCAGTCTAAGAGGGGATTAAGAGTGAAGCGCCCCAGTTGCCTAATGGATAAGGCACCGGCCTCCTAAGCCAGGGATTGTGGGTTCGAGTCCCACCTGGGATAATAAGTGTGTTTCTATGCAGCAGTTAAATTTGGGACCAGGAGTTAGCGTAATGGCTATGTCACTGGACTCCCACATAGTCGACCGCAGTTCGCATCCTGGACCCGGTGGCTTAAACTCACGCCGGGCGCATGTGTGTGCGTGCCCAAGATCCCAAGAGGAGAATGGAGGAGAAGGGATTACAACGGGGCCATCCCCCCAGGGGGTGATTTCTTGCTTTCTATCTCTCTGTCTCTGTCTGTCTGGCGAGCGCACGTGCCCTATAGCAAAAACCTCTAAGAAAAAAGAGTAATGGGGCAACCAGCAGTTGACATAGTGGCTATGTCACTGGACTTCCATGTAGTTGACTGCGTTCAAGTCCCGGACCCAGACCTGGTGGCTTAAACTCCCATCAGGCACGTGTGCCTACGTGCCCAAAATCTCAGGAGAACAGAGGAGAAAGGACTGCATCCCCCCTGGGGCATGATTTCTTACTTTCTCTCTCTCTGGTTCTCTGCCTCTCTGGCGAGCACAGGGACCCTATAGCAAAAACTGCTAAGAAAAAAGAGTAATGGGGCAACCAGCAGTTGACATAGTGGCTATGTCACTGGACTTCCATGTAGTTGACTGCGTTCAAGTCCCGGACCCAGACCTGGTGGCTTAAACTCCCATCAGGCACGTGTGCCTACGTGCCCAAAATCTCAGGAGAACAGAGGAGAAAGGACTGCATCCCCCCTGGGGCATGATTTCTTACTTTCTCTCTCTCTGGTTCTCTGCCTCTCTGGCGAGCACAGGGACCCTATAGCAAAAACCTCTCCAAAAAAAAAAAAGAGAGAGGGGGGGGGCAGCAGATGATGTAATGGTTAAGGCACTGGACTCCCACATGACCAACTGCGATACAAGTCCTGGACCTGGAGGCTTTAAAATCAAACCCACGTGTACGTGCCCAAAATCTCAGGAGAACAGAGGAGAAAGGACTGCATCCCCCCTGGGGAATGATTTCTTACTTTCTCTCTCTCTGGTTCTCTGCCTCTCTGGCGAGCACAGGTACCCTATAGCACAAATCTCTTTAAGGCAGGGGAGCTGATGGCTGGAAGGTGGCATGGTGGTAAAGGCCAACCACAGTTTGAGTCCTGTACCTGGAGGCTTGCTTTCTCACTTTCCCTCTCTCTGTCTCTCTCTGGTCAAATTAAAAAACAACAGTAGTAATAAGGGCCAGCAGGTGGTGTGTTGATTAAAGTGCTGGACACTCCCACGTGGGCGACCACGATTCGAGTCCCGATCTGGTGCCTTGTTTTCTCACTTTCCCTCTCCTTCTTTGTGTTTCTTTCTGGTCAAATTAAAATAACAAATAGATGGATAAATAAAAATTAACAAGTAATTATTTTTAAAAATAATAAGAAGAAGATAAAATAACTCTAAAAAATAAAGAGTAAGGGGCTGGTTTGACAGTCTTTCAGATGCAAGATGTGTGAGTAAGAGGGCAAGCAGTGTGGCCCTCTTCTGGGGAGGAGTATTTCAGGCAGAAGCATCAGCAAGTGCAAATGCCACAAGGTGGACAGGGCTTGCTCTGTCTGGGGTAGCAAGGAGGCTGATGTGGCTGGGTGTGTGTTCACCCGTCAGAGATCCTACATGTGGAGAGAAGGCCCAGGTACTCACTGTGCTGGCTCAGGGACGGCTTCATGGAGGAGGTGGCATTTACACTCTGTTTTGGGGGCGAGGGGATGGAAGTTCACATTGCCCTAGCAGAGAGCTGCTTTCTAGCTGGAACTTAGAGCTGAGGGGATAGAAGGGGAGCTTTGTGGATGGAGACCAGGAGCCTCCAGGCCAGAGGAGGGATTTGAATAGGGGAGTGGCTCAGTGGGAGGAGGTTGAAAACTCCTGCTGTGGGGACTGAGGTGGGAGATCAAGAGGAGGCAGAGGGTCCCCAGAGCATGTGGACCTAGAACACTTTTAACAGGCAGTTAGATGCTCAGTCCCGTGGTGCTTAGTCCCTGCGTGCTGAATGAGGAGTGCAGGGCTGGGTGTGGGAAGGGGGCAGCACCTCCTCCCTGGGATGCTCGAGGACACGGTTCTGTGCTTCTCCCACTTCCCTATCCCACCTGGCAGATGACTGGCACCCGCCAAGGCAGTCCAGTGACCTGGGACATAACCTCGGCATACGTTCAAGATGCGCTCACACATCCCTCCCTTGACAGGCACACGCCCGTGTCCGCGTGACCCGCCCTCACACACCACTCCATCCTGTCACACACACAGTCACACTCCAGTGTCCACGTGACGCACGCACACCC
>NW_006204759.1:4139057-4139518 GCF_000334495.1 Tupaia belangeri chinensis
AACCCGCAGACCCCGCCTCCACCGCCCCCTCCCCGCCCCCAGCCCGGGGAACACTGCGCAGCGAAAGCCACACGCCGCATCCGTCCCATTCATCTCCCCCGCCCCCAGCTCTAGAAGAAGAACTGCCGGAGGACCGTGGGAGGAGCGCTCCGCAGAGATCCACACGTGGGTGCACCCGTCTGGGCCCGCTCCGCATAGACACGGCCTCCACTGAGAGCCGGAGCGGAGTAGATAGCGCGCCGGGTCGCAGTCGTGCAGGCGAGAGCTAGAGAAGAGACGCAGATGGCGGGGCGCCGGCGTGGATGTGGTCCCGGCTGCTGGCGCTGACAGAAGCAGATTCCGGGAGACACCCGGCCCCGCAGATAGAAGGGGGAGGATCCCCGCATGGACCACCTCCCGCCTGCCCTCGGAGACTCGGCCTCGCAAACCAGCCCCTTCCCCTGAAGGCTCCAGGCAGATGT
>NW_006204759.1:4139722-4139952 GCF_000334495.1 Tupaia belangeri chinensis
CCCCTGCGGCGTGGCCTTTGCCTCGTCACGCCCCCGGCGCGGGGATGCTGGCTGCTCCCGGTCCCTAGAAATCTCTACAGGCAACGGCGTGAACCCCTTCTGTGGCCTTGAAGGGCACGGTGCTTCACCCCAAACGCTTTGACCTCTTGTCCAGCCCCGCTGGGGCATAGCGCCCCCTCCGTCCAGGGGTAAGGGGAGGTGCGTGCTAGGGAGGGGCAAGGCGAGCAGGA
>NW_006204759.1:4141719-4141994 GCF_000334495.1 Tupaia belangeri chinensis
CCCGCCGGGGGTGGCGACTCGAGACGGGCCCCTCCCCCTGCGGCGGGGCCTTTGCCTCGTCACGCCCCCGGCGCGGGGATGCTGGCTGCTCCCGGTCCCTAGAAATCTCTACAGGCAACGGCGTGAACCCCTTCTGTGGCCTTGAAGGGCACGGTGCTTCACCCCAAACGCTTTGACCTCTTGTCCAGCCCCGCTGGGGCATAGCGCCCCCTCCGTCCAGGGGTAAGGGGAGGTGCGTGCTAGGGAGGGGCAAGGCGAGCAGGAATCGAACTCCG
>NW_006204759.1:4142111-4151855 GCF_000334495.1 Tupaia belangeri chinensis
GCAGTGATGAAACGCAGACCTGGAGTAGGCTGAGGGTGAGCTACCAGGGCCTTGAGTGGCAGGTCCAGTTTAGCTCCCTCCAGGGTCTCAGGTCCGGAGGCCAGGAGGGGTTTAGCATAGAGTATTGGGTCTCCAGGGTCTCAGGTCCGGAGGCCAGGAGGGGTTTAGCATAGAGTATTGGGTTCGGGGTCAAACTCATGAGTGGAGAAGGGCTCTGTAAGCAGGCTGCAGAATGGCCTAGCTGGGGCAGAGGGAATGGAAGGAACTGGACAGGACATGGTGATTTTCGTGGTGACAGTTCCTGCGGACCCTGCCCCAACCTCTCCCTGGCAGCTCACTATCTCTTGTTTCATTTATGCTAACTTCTGCACTGTGAATCTTCTGGCCTCTCGCACCACCACTTGGCCCAAACAGAGCCCCTTTTCAATCCTCCAGTCCTGGCCTCCCGTGTCCCTACCTCCAACTAAAACCTAGTCACCTACAGCCCACCTGTTTCCTGCCTCAGGCAACCACCAGGCCCGGCTGGATGCCTCTTAACTCTCCCTGGAATCCATCCACTTCTCCCACCCTGTGCCCCTCCCTGAGCTCAGGCCACCACCATCTCACACCTGTTGGCTGCAGCAGCTCCTCACTGGCCTCCCATCTCCCTACCCAGTCTCACCTCTCATTGCCTCTCCACTGGCAGCCGGAGAAGTCTTCCAAACTTGAAAGTCCAACCAATCAGCTCCTACCTAAGAATCTACCACTCACTACTTTGAAGCTATATCCAATCAAGCTTCTGTAACCTAACTAACCCACTTCTAGCCACCCACCTACCTGACTCTTACTCGACTTCCAGAGCTTAGTTCCACGTCCCTTCTGCCAGGAGACCTCCCCCATGATCTTCCCGCTGCCCAGGGCTGGCTAGTAACTGCTCTTAGGGACTGCCTTGTGCCCAGAATTTGTATATCTGCCTGTCCCCTAGGAACACTTTGAGGGCAGAAAATGTGTGATTCATCCCGCACATACCAGACACATGGCATAGGTGCTCAGTATCTGTTGAATAAATAACAAATCGGATAGTTTTTTTTTTAAAGATTTATTTATTTATTTATTTATTTATTTTGGAGAGGTTTTTTGTTATAGGGCGCGTGCGCTCGCCAGACAGAGAGAGAGAGACAGAGAGACAGAAAGCGAGAAATCACCCCCCAGGGGGGATGGCTACGCAGCAATCCCTTCTCCTCCATTCTCCTCTTGGGATCTTGGGCACGCATGCACACGTGCCCGGCATGAGTTTAAGCCGCCGGGTCCAAGACTTGAACTGCGGTCGACTACATGGGAGTCCAGCGACATAGCTATTACGCTAACTGCTGGTCCCAATTTATTTATTTATTTTTCAATTCACTAGAGAGAGACACAGAGTGAGAAAACTGCCAGGTCCAGGACTCAAACCATGGTCAGCCACGTGAGAGTCCAGAGCTCTAACCATCATGCCACCTGCTGGCCCCTAGTTGGATTGTTATTAATTGAGAGTTTGGGTCTGTGAAGCTGGAGCTCAGGAAAGAGAGCTAGACCAGGGAGACAGTTTTGAGAGACCTCAGAAAGAACCCATAATTGTAAAGAAAGCCATCGGAAAAAGATGAGATCACTCAGAGCCAATAAAGCAGGAGGGCAAGGACAGAACACTCACTTCTAAGAGGGAATGCATTCATTACAAGCAGGACCAGAAAGTTGATGTAGGTAACAGAAATCCCACATTCAAGCCTCAGGGAAGACAGTTCCAGACTGGTAGGGGCAGCTGTGCTCTGCAAGACCTCCCAGATGTGGCTCCTTCTACCCACAGCTCCAGCAACCTATAGGTGTGGCTCTTGTCCTCATGGTTTAGGATACCGGCTAGACTCCAGCCATCTTTTAAGGAAAATATCAGAGAGTGTTGTGACACTTCTATACACATCCCATTAGACACATGACCAGATGCAGCTGCAAGAGGAGGCTAGGGGATGCCACTCGCATTCTAGGCAGCCATGTGCCTGCCAGGAACCAAGGTCATATCGCCACAGGGAGAATAGATATCTGGGGACAAATAGCTGACCCCAGCATTGCAAGGGTAGACAGGGTGAGGAGCAGAGCACTACTGTGTGCCAGGCTCTGAGCTAGGCACGTTGCATTTTTTTATCTTCCCCCCACCCTGGCAGAGGCTGTTATTATCCCTGACTCATGAGGCGGCTTGGAGAGTTAAGCAACTTGCCCAAGGACACACAGTGAGCTGTGGCAGTGGAAACCTGTCTTTTCCCGTGCATCAGGCTGGCTGAATATCAGGAAGAGGGCAGGTCCTGATTCAACAAAGAGGGCTTGGACACCAGTGTCTGATGCTGACAGGCCAAGGGTACAGGCTGAAGCGTCGACTTCAATTTGGCAAGAGGACAGTGCTGGTGACCTTGGCAAGGGCATCGAGAAGGGGCGGGAGTGGAGGCCAATCCAATTGCCGAGGAAAGTGTGGACTGGTCGTTCTGGAAGTGTGGCAAAGGAAGGGAATGTGGGCCAGGAGGAGGCAGAATAGGGAAGCAGGTACAGGAGTGGGAGAGAGGGGCGGCCTCTGCTGGGAGGTTTCCAGGGATAGAAGAGTGGGGTGCAGAGGGGGAGCTTTTCTGCTTTTCTGCTCCTTTAGGAGGAGAGCGGGCAGGAAGTGCAAAGACAGGTGGGTCTGGATGAGAAAGGGAGGGCAGAAGAGGGAATTCCTGTAAAATCTGGGCCATGGTGCTTGGGCAGAAGGCCAAGGGCTTGAGGGAAAAGGGAGGAGTCTCCCATGCTATCCTATCTGGTAGCCACTAGTTACATGTATATTTTGTGCCTTTGTTTTGTTTTGTTTTCAGTTTTGCTATAGGGTGGGTACACTTGCCAGAGAGAAACAGAGAGAAAGTGAAAAATCAGCCCACAAGAGTGATAGCCAGGCTGCAGTCCCTTCTCTATTTTCCTCCTGGGATTTCGGCCATACATACACATGGCCATCGTACTTTTCAAACTGTTGGGTCCGGGACTCAAACCGTGCAATTTGCTATGTGGAATCCAGAATCTTAACCTCCATGCCACCTTCCGGCCAATGCTTTGGGCTTTCTGTTTGTTTGGTTACTTGTTTTTAATTGCCAGAGGACGTGCGTGCTTGTCTAAGAAAAACAAAGATGGATAGAGAGAGAATGCATGCCCCCTCCCTCCCCAACAAGGCATGGTCATACCACAATCCTCTCTCTTCCATTTCTCCATCGTGTTGGGATTTGAGGTGCACACATGCACCCAGTATGTTTTTCAAGTGCTGGGGCTGAGACTTGAACCACAGTTGGCCGTGTGGGATCCAGCTCCCTTAACCACTAGGCCATGAGCTGGTCCCACATGTGACTATTTAAATTGGTTAAAAGTAAATAAAAAGTTTAGTTCCTGGGCCAGTCAGTGGCCTGGTGGTTAAGGTGACTGGATCCCACATGGCTGACTGCACAGTTTGAGTCCTGGGTCCACTGGCTATGAAAAACATGCTGGGCACATGTTTTTCTTCCTAGAGAATAATGGAGAAGGGATTGCAATGCGGCCAAACTCCCTCACAAGTGCTTTCTTGCTTTCTCTCTGACGAGTGCATGTGCACTATAGCAAACTAAAAAAAAAAAAAAAAGTAGAGGTTATTGAGAAAAAAATGAATCCACACAAAGTTCATGCTCTTAGCGCTTTTGAAAGACAGGAGGCACTAGAAATTTCAGATCACGTCAGTGCATAAAGCTGAACACCCCTTTCCAGCAAAAGTTCTGTTGAAAGACGTGTGGAGAGCTGGGGGTTTGGGGAGTGGTCTACAAATTTTGCTCACACTGATTCTAATCTAACCAGAGAATTAGACATACTCTTGTGCCTTCGGTATTCATTCTATCTTCCTGTGGCTAGAAACCAAGTTGCCACCATTTTTCTTATTCTGGGCAAAGTTGATCAGTTTTTCCTATGTTAAAATGCCACCTTTATATATATTTGTGAGCTGTCTTTTTATTTTTTTAACCTATTTTTTTCTTGGATATTTAGTTTTCTCTTTTAATTTTTGAGAGATCTTTATATCTTGGAATATTAGGCCTTTATCTGTGTAAAGTGTTATAAATATTTTCTCTCAGGTTATCATTTGTCTTTTGAGTTTGCTTTGTCATGCTATTTTTTTATGTAATCATATTTATCAGTCATTTCTTTTGTTGCTTTTGGATTTTGAATACAGAGATGTTTGCTGACTTCATCTAGGTTTTCTTCTGGTACTCAAATGGCTCTATTTTGTCTTTATATTTTGGTAAATCTAGTTTTAAATGTGAATCTAGATGTAGATGTATGAGAATAAACTTGAAATTTAAGTTTATTCTCATATATAGTATAGGTTAAGCTCTAATTTATTTTTCCTCTCCAAATGCAATTTAGTTTTACCAGGCCATCTTTGCCCTAGTTTTGATATGTCTATTTATGGACTTTCTATTCTATTGGAATATTCTACTGGACTTTCAATTTCGATTTTATTTTATAGATCTGTCAACTCATGCCCTGGTTCTACACTGCTTCAATTACAGAGGCTTTTATTTTTATATTTTTGTAGGGGTTTTTGCCCTAGAGTATGTATGCTGACCAGAGAGAGAGACAGAGATAATGGGACGGAAAGTGAGAAGTCACCCCCTGGGTGATCAAGTCAGGGCCTCAAACCAAGGCTGGTCAAGCCCAGCGATGTAACTGCTAAGCCATTTGCAGGTCCTCAGAGGCTTTATAATATGTTTAATATCTAATAGGGCTAGTCCTTCCTAGTGAGAGGGCATTTTATTTTGTAGCTAATATGTGTGTAATAATTGCTGTGTTTCTTCTATGTGTTTTCTTTGCTATATTATTTAAAATTTAATTTTAATATTTAAAAAAGTTTATATTAGTTCTAGTATTTCCTTTTATGCACATTTTCAATACCCTGTTTTAAAATTACTTTTACAGGACCAGCAGATGGCATAATGGTTATGTTACTGGAGTCTACGTAGTTAACTGCAGTAAAAGGTTTAGTTTCTTGGTTGCACTGGTCACATTCGAAAGTGTGTGACGGCCACCTATGGCTAGGGGTAGCATGTTGGGCAGCACAGAGAGAGCACATTCCAGCATTGCAGGAGGTTCACTAGACAGCCCTGGTCTAGACAGCTTGGTCACGTTGGGTGCCCAGAGCCCCTTCCTGGCCTACCTAGCGGTCATGTCCACAGCAGGGCCCCTGGAGAATTTGCACTGGTCACATTCGAAAGTGTGTGACGGCCACCTATGGCTAGGGGTAGCATGTTGGGCAGCACAGAGAGAGCACATTCCAGCATTGCAGGAGGTTCACTAGACAGCCCTGGTCTAGACAGCTTGGTCACGTTGGGTGCCCAGAGCCCCTTCCTGGCCTACCTAGCGGTCATGTCCACAGCAGGGCCCCTGGAGAATCCATTCACACTGTCTCCAGCTGAGACCCTCCTCCCATTTTTGGCAGTCCTTCAGAACCCCTTCCTGAGACAGTTGCCCCTGTTTCATGAGGCCACTCCTGGGGTTCTCTACTTGTCCCGGGACCAGGCCTCTGACTGCCATGGAGGGGGAATTGTGGAAGATGGGAAGAGGGCTGTGTCAGGACAGTGGCCCATGGACAGAGGTCAGCCAGCTCGTGACCACCTACTGACAGACCCAGAGACTACTCAGCTCAGCCCCGTGTCCCCCAGGTGGGCACACTGAGCTTAGAGAGGCCTGGCAAGGAAGCACAGAGGCAGAGAGACCCGTCCTCATTCATTTTATTGCACTCCACCCTCACTTTCCCCAGACCCTGTGTTCAGACAGAGCCAGACAAGCCTTGGGAGCTGGGACTGAGCCACAAGGCATGGAGCCTGAGTCAGCTCGGGCCCCCACCCCGACCCGAGGTAGCTGAGTCATGACTAGAAGGGCCAAACTGGCCTGACACGCTTTGGGAGAAGCATTCCCCGTGGAGGTGACATGGCATGGACCAAGTGTCTGAGCTTGGGAGTGGAGGTGTGTTCAGGTGGTTGTGTTTACCAGGCCAGAGTGGTTCAAATTCGGAATGGCTGGAGGTGCATGTGGTGCGTGTGCATGTGGGCGTGTGTGCATAAGACACCAGGCGGCGGGTGAGCACACTGTATACATGCTGAGGGTGTTGGAGACCCTGCTCTGTGCACACACCTGCCAGGTGGCACAGGCCCAGGGCTGCGTCTGACACCTGATCAAGAGCCTAGAAGCAGAAAGTTCTAGAACAGCAGTTCTTAAATTTAGGTCTTCCAAATGGCCTATCCACGCAGATCACATGGCTAGCCCTGAAGCCTCCCATTCATAAAAAGCTCTGCACTGCCCTGTGGATAATCTCCCAGGGAAACCGGAAGCCAGTAAGAAACAGGGCTTACAGAGCTGTCCAACAGAACTTCCCGCAGTGATGAAAACACCCTGTACTACCCAGCACCACAGCGACTAGACAGCCACGTCTCTACTGAGCAGCTGAAACGTGGCTAGATTGGCTGAGGAGCTCAATGTTTGTCTTAGTCGATTTTAGTTCATTTAAATTTTAGTAGGCACCTGTGACTCATGGCTCCCATGTTGGAAAGCCCAGACCTGGAAAGGCAGTGGGACAGGAAAGGCAATGGGACAGCTAGGGAGGACCGAGAGAGAGGTACAGGTGTGTGAGAGGGGCTTTGCATGCCCACCGCCCTTCTAGACCAGGGGTGGCTGACACACAGGTGGGGCTCCCTTCGGGGACTGTGGAGCTGGAGCCAGAGCCCAGAACTACCCAGGTCTCTCTCAGTGTCCACCCTGAACTCTGGCAAACTGGCATCTGCCTGACTGAGAGGGTAGGAGACTTCGTGGGGAGACCCCTCTGCCCTGGCCAGGACCCACCAAGCCCCTGTCTAAAGCCTCATGCTGCATCCAGTCAGGAGTCAGGGGTCGAGGGTCAAGATGTCTTCATGTTCTCCTGCAGGCCCAAGGTGGAGCTGGTGGCTGCAAGGTCACGTTCACCCTGTACATGCACGGGGAGGGGACCATGTCAGCCCTGTGGAAGCAGCTGCCTGTACCCCCTCAACACAGATACATAGGTCTGAGGACTCCCAAGGGCTGGGCTCAGGGTTCTCACCTCCTCTGGCCCCATGTCCTCTGCGTACTTGAACTTCTTCTGCTTGTAGTAGTGTCTCTTGGGCAGGATGTGGAGCAGCAACAGGTCACAGAGAACCGTCGCCTGAGGCAGGAGCAGGTGGACAGAGCCTGAGAATCTGGGGGTCAGAGCCTGGGAATCTCGGCTTCCACTGACTGTGTGGTCCTGGCTGAAGCCTACCCTAGCTAAACCTCTGTTTCCTGGAGCCAAAAATGAGGCACTGCAGGGCCCTGGGGGGACAAAGAAGGTCCCATACCTACTCTGTCCTCTCCTAGCTGTGAGCCTCAGTTTTTTCAAATATACTGTGGGCAGCTAGTGGACAGCTATGGTCCAGTTTGGGGGTCAAGTACCTGTTGCTCCTACTAGGACGTGGAAGAGGAGAGCCCAACCCCAGCACAGCGACCCAGTGACCCCAGCACTTACCACCCCGAAGATGCCAATCCCAGAGCCAATCGTGGTCATCGTGGGGATGATGTCAAACTTCCCAGCCTGGTGTCCGGGTCCAGGGAAGAAAGGGTTAAGATTCAGGAGGGGCCCAGATGGAAAAGTCCAGGTCTGCGATGGGGCCCCTGACCCCTTAACTGAACTATCCCCAGTGCCTGCTGACTCTACATGGGGACCAGCTGCCAGGCCTGGGTTTTAACCTTGGCTCTGCCTCCCTGGACCCAGGCAGACTGTGGGAGAGGCATGGTCAATGACTGAAAAGCACTGCCCTCAGTGTCACCCATGCCCCATTGGCTGACTCTATGGCACAGCAATAATAAATTTCTCAAGAGAAACCAGATCATACATGGCAGCCATGTTTTGAACCCCCAGCCTGGTATGCCTGAAACATGAGTGCCTAAGATCCAGTGGGCTGGAGGAAAGGGATCTCTGTGTGCCCAGACCCTGTCGAGAGTACTCCTTCACACACACACACACACACACACACACACACACACACACACAGAGTCATGTGCACATACATGCTTTCTATCATAAATTTTAAAAAATTAAACAGAAAAAGGAGGTAGAACTATTGAATGGACTCTACCGAACTTCCGGTCTCCCCGTAACGACAGATACCCAAGGGCACTCACAGGAACCAAGGATGTCTCAGCTGGTCACTCACCTTGCCATCCACCAGGATGTCAAAGCGAATCCCAAACACCTTGAAGAGGTGACGGTGGTTGGTCCCATTCTCCACAAAGTGCCTGGCAAACCTTGGGGAAGGGGTTGGTGGCAGGAGGTGAGGCAAGAGCATGCGGAGCAACCGGGATGGGGGGTCCCTTAGAGGTCTGTGATTCAGCCCCATCCCATTCCCAGACGGGATCCCAGGCTTCATTCCAGGAACGTTGCTCTCAACTCCTGCCTCAACTCCTGATGGACTGAGACCCAGGGGTGAGAAGACGTGGGCCTCCAAGGGCTTACTCTCTGCTGGCCATCCAGAAGAACAGAGGCCTCCCAGGGTCCTCTGGACCTCTCTGAGGACACTTGCTCAGCCCCAAAGGGTTCTGGGAGTAGAGAAGCCCACAGAACCCCAAGGAACTATGTGCTGGGGGGGACAGGGTCCTGGCAGTCACCTGAAGTTGAAGCCTTTAGACAGACTTTTCTCTTCATACAGCCCGTGGAACTCATAGATGGGCTTGCAGTGTCTCACGTGCCAGTCTAAGTCGCAGTTCCAGTCGATGGTGATGCCGACCACCCCGCCCTGCCAGGGATAGGGGAGATTTCACGTCAAGAAACCGTCTCGCAGCTGGTGCCAGTACTCCCTCAGTGGGGGAGAAAAGAGAGACACTGCTTTAGGGTAAAGGTCCTGTCACCCTCTCTGGCCTCACCTGCCATCCATCACACGCCACACTCTGGTTTTCTAGAATTTTCCAAGTTCCTCCTACCTCAGAGCCTTTGCACATGCTGTTCCCTAGTTTTTCACAAGGTTGGCTCTTTCTCATCCTCTGGTTACTTCCCCTGCAAGGCCTTCCCTGACTCTCATTCCCCAATCTGAAATATGTCCCTGTCATTCCCCTTATATGCTGTGTGTTTTCATTTGGAACATTCGTCGCTTTGTAATCATATGTTTATTTTGTGTAATTATTTATTAACCTATCTCCTTCAAGAATTAACTGTAAGCTCCAGGAGGATGGGGCTGTCTCTCTCTCTCTCTCTCTCTCTCTAAGTTTTCGCCATAGGGCACATGCGCTCATTGGAGACAGAGAGAGACAGAAGTGGGAAAATGAAAAATCACCCTCCAGGGGGGATGGCCACATGGCAATCCCCTTTCCTCCATTCTCCTCTCGGGATTTTGGGCATGTATGCAGCATGATTTTTCAAACCACTGGGTCCAGTTCTCAAATCATGGTCAGCCAAGTGGGAGTTCAGTGCCTTAACTGTTACGTTACCTATTGGCCCCAAGCATGTTAACTTTTAAGTTGCATTATTTATTTTGAAGGGATTGTTTTATTTAACTTTATTTATGTATTTATTTTTTAATTTGACCAGAGAGGGACAGAGTGGGTGGGGAACAGTGAGAACACAAGCTCTCAGGTCCAGGACTCAAACTGTGGTTGGCCATGTGGGAGTCCAGTGCCCTTAACCACCATGCCACCTGCTGGCCCCAGAATCCCATC
>NW_006204759.1:4151923-4170605 GCF_000334495.1 Tupaia belangeri chinensis
TATTTTTAAATTTGCCCAGACAGAGACAGAGAGAGGAATGGGAAGTGGGAAAGCAAGCCGCTAGATCTGGGACTGGAACCAGGATCACCCATGTGGGAATCCAGCGCCTTTAACCACCTCACCACTTGCGAGCCTCCAGAACCCCATCTTTTTATTATTTATTTATTTATTTATTTATTTATTTTGGAGAGGTTTTTGCTATAGGGTGCGTGCACTCACCAGAAAGGCACAGAGAGTCAGAGAGACAGAAAGCGAGAAATCACCCCCCGGGAGGGATGGCCACACCACAATTCCTTCTCCTTCATTCTCCTCTCGGGATCTTGGGCACGCACGCACATGTGCCCAGCATGAGTTTAAACTACCGGGTCTGGGACTCGAACTGCGGTTGACTACAAAAGAGTCCAGTGACATAGCCATTACACCAACTGCTGGTCCCAAAAAACCAGTATTTCCTTAATAATGTAATTTAGGGGCCAGCAGGTGGCATGGTGGTTAAAGGCACTGGATTCCCACATGGTCAACTGTGGTTTGAGTCCTGGACCTGGCAGCTTGCTTTCTCACTTTCCCTTTCTATCTCTGTTGGTCACGTTAAAAAATAATAATAATAAATGGGACCAGCAGTTAGCATAATGGCTATGTCACTGGACTCACATGTAGTCGAGGAGAATGGAGGAGAAGGGATTGCGGCATGGCCATCCCCCCTGGGGAGTGATTTCTCACTTTCTGTCTCTCTGTCTCTCTCTTTCTGGCGCATGCACGCGCCCTATAGCAAAAATCTCTCCAAAAAAAATAATAATAAATGGAATTAATTACATAAATAAATAATTCTTTTTTTTGGGAGAGTGTTGGTTTTTTTTTTGCTATAGGGCGTGTGCGCTCGCCAGATAGACAGAGAGAGACAGAGAGACAGAAAGCGAGAAGTCACCCCCCGGGGGGATGGCCACACCACAATCCCCTCTCCTCCATTCTCCTCTCGGGATCTTGGGCACGCATGCACATGCGCCCGGCATGAGTTTTAAGCCACTGAGTCCGGGACGCAAACTGCGGTCAACTACGTGGAAGTCCAGTGACATAGCCATTACACTAACTGCTGGTTCCCAATAAATAATTCTTAAAAAAAAAAAAAAAGGATGGCATTCTGGAGCCAGCTCATAGCTTACTGGCTGGAGCTGGAGCCCGCATGGCCAAACGCAGTCCGAACCTCAGACCTGGTGGCTTAAAAAGCACTCCAGGTGCTTGAGTGCCCCAAATCCCAACAGGATAGAGAAACGGAGAAGGATTGTTGTGTGACCATGCCCCAGTCGGAAGTGCTTTTTCTCTCTTTCTCTCTCTGTCTTTGTGGTGTGACCATGCCCCAGTCAGAAGTGCTTTTTCTCTCTTTCTCTCTCTGTCTCTGGCAAGCACATGTACTGGTAATTAAGGGAAAAAAAGATGGAATTCTAGTAAATCCAAACTCCTGAACCTTGTTTATCTATAGTATGAAGATAAATATAAGTAGTGCTGTTAAAAACAAACAGGGGTCAGCAGGTCTCTAGTAAATCCAAACTCCTGAACCTTGTTTGTGTATAGTATGATGATAAATATAAGTTGTGCTGTTAAAAACAAACAGGGGTCAGCAGGTGGCATAGTGGCTAAGGGGCTAGACTCCCACGTGGTCAGCTGCAGTTTGAGTCCTAGATCAGGTAGCTTAAAACTCACGCTGGGCACGTGTGTGTGTATGCCCAGAATCCCAAGAGGAGAATGGAGAAGGGACTGTGGTGTGACCAGCCCCTCTAAGGAAGGTGATTTTTCGCTTTCTGTCTCTCTGTCTCTCCAGCAAGTGCACACACTCTGTAGCAAAAATCTCTAAAAATGACACACAAAAAACTGCTTCTCAGAACCCATGAGACTCCCAGAGCACAGGATTTCACGGTCATGCGCTATGGGGTCCAAGCTGCTTTCATCTAAAATTTTAAGAACAGCAAGTGTCCAGGTGACAAATCTGCTGTGTCTATTCATCTGTGTCGGATCCATGCCAGGCGCTGCTGAGAACAAAGCCCTGGCCCTCAGGGCCATACCGTGTCCCTCTAGTACTGGGGAACAGACCCACACATACACTCAGCCCACACCAAGGAGGCCTTAGAAGATGAACTAGGTCTGAAAAGCATTTATCATGGTCTCAGGAACCAGTCCCCCACATACCTTCTCAGCCAGGGTGCTAAAATTCTGGCCTGACTCTTGCACCACATAGCCAAGCCTGAAGACGGGGCACAGAGGGTGCAGGGTCTTGTGGAAGAGGCAGGTCTTCATGTAGTTGGCATCCACCTCCTCCACCAGGTTGCGCCTATGGGACAGAGGGTGTTGGCCGCGGCCTGTGCCTGTTCCCTGCCTCCCCCTGCTAGCCAGCGCCTGAAGTTCCACCGCGCTTCACTGAAACTGCCAACTCCCAAGGAAGACCTGCTGACCACGCTATCAGATCCTTTGCCAAAAGCAGAGTTTGCTAACTTCTTGGACCCAGGGCCTCCTCATCATGGGCTCCAGAATGCCCCTTCATCAGCCCCGCCCCCAGGGGCCCAGCCCCATCTCTGCCTCCAGAGCGACACTGGCAGGAACAGAGGGAGGCAGAGACAGTGGAGACCAGCTGGAGGGGTCTCAGGGAGCTGCTCACACCTCTTCTGCCTGCCTTTCCCACGAACCTGTTGACCTTGAAGCGTGGAAAGCTGATGCTGTTCTTGATGAAGAGAGTGAAGTTCTCAGCCTCTCGGAGAAGGGCAGGGCTAGAGGAGACCGCACTCACTGACCGCCCTCCCTAGGAGTCCCCCATGTGACCCGTGCAGAGCATGACACGGTGGGGGGAGGTGAGAGCACACGGGATCTTCCTGCAGCCTTGGGTGGGGACCCGGAGTTCCCGACCAGGGCCTGGGGCAATCTGGCCTGGGCCATGTGGACTGGGGGTTGGGGAGGGTGGGGCACAGAAAGGAGAGTCTGATCCTCTCTGGATCCAGATGCCCTCTGACTGGGCTGGGGACCGGCCTCCAGCTCCCTGGAAGGACAGGGTGTTACCGAGGGATGTCATCGTCCACTTCCACAGGACACCAGCCGAAGATCTCGCAGGTCTGCACGGTATGGTTGAAGGCCACACACTTGCCCGTGCGGATCCCTGGAGAGAGGGAGGAGCCCCTGGGTGCCCATCCCAAGCTGGGGGTGCAGAGGAGGCTCTCCCAGCTTCTCCTCCAGGACCCCCTGATGTGGGATACCCGAGGAAAGGAGCCTGAGGACAGAAAGCCAGCAGGGCCTGGGACAGCATGGCAGGAGAGAACTGGAAGGGCCCCCCGCTTGTGGAGGACAGACTGGCAGAGGGCACGTGAGGCGAGGCCTGCCAGGCCCAAGGGAGCCTGTAGGACACCAGGGCCGGGAGGAGGCCGACCTTACCTTGGGCCTTCCTTTCTGCCTTCCCAGGAATGCAACTGCGGTCGTCCCTGCAGGTACCCCCTTCCGGGTGCTGGGGGAGGGGAGAGCTGCTGGCCCAAGGCCTCTCGGGTGGGGTGCTGGGAAGAGCCCCTTCCACCCCCAGGGCCCTAGGAGGGTGTGGGGCAGAGTCTCCGGCTGTTTTGGCCTTTCCCCCAGGACTCTCCACACTGCTCTGCTGTGGCCCCCCAGGCTCATGGCCGGCTGCTCATCATCAAAGTCAGCGGCACGGGGTGGAGGTGGGAGAAATGGGGGTGGGCGTGGGCACTAAGACACACAGCTGGGAGGGAGGGCTTGGCACCGTCAGAGGTGGACAGGTACCTTGTGTGAGTCTAGCCTGATATTCCACCACTGCGACCCCTGGGGGCAGCCCACCCAGTGTCACCCCAGGCCCACCTCCTGGCGAAGTCCTCACCTCTGCGCAGTAGCCCTGAGCCTGCCGTGGGGTCGCGATGAAATTAGTCATGACCACGAAGGAGCTGTCCCCCTGGAAGTGAGAGGCAGGCGAAGGTGGGCAGGGCCATGAGCTGAGAGAACCACCCTGAGAATACACGCGCTGGCCCAGCAGGGCCCGGGAGCCCACAAGCCACCCAGCAGCCTCCACTCCTCCTGACGTCAGAGTGGGGGCTTTTACCAAGCTGCTTCTGCCCTTGCTCACAGTTAGGGAAACAGGACCAGAGGGAGACAGGTTGCTGTACTGGCCCCACAGGGACAGAGACAGGCCCCGTGGGCGGAAGGTGCACCCCTGGGTCAGCTCACCTGGGCTGGGAAGACGTAGTCGGCCACATCCCAGACCTGAGGGCCGAGGCCAGGGATCTGGGTCACCGCCAAGCCCTTGAGTTTCACAGACACGCTGCTGATGAGGCCGCCGGAGGTCTGGTAGCCCTTCTCGTAGACAAACACCCACCTGGGGAGAGGGGCACAGGGCAACTGTGGCTCTGGGACAGAGTTAAGCGGGGTCGTTCAAGGATGGCATGTGGCTATACGGTCCTCTGCCCTTCCTGGCAACGGCTGGACTCATGGCGGCCTTCCCCAGAGGCCTCTCGGAGCCGTTCTCTCTGAACCATTCTCCACCCAAATCTCCAGTCTTGGGCTAGAGATGGGATTGCCTCTCCTACCGCCCCCTGCTGGCCTGCGCCTGAAGTTCACCACTGTTTTCACTGGAAACACTAATTCCCAGGGAGGAGACTTACTGACCCACTCAGATCCTTTTCCTAGAGCAGGGTTTGCTGGGGTCTCAGACCCCAGTCCTCCACCCTAGAGTCTATCCTGAGGTCCTCCCACGGAGAACAGCAGAACATGATCCTGAGAGTCTGGCCTTTGCTGCCCAACAGCCTGGATCTGAACCTCAGCTCCATTACTGGCTGTGTGATCTGGGGTGGGGTAAGCTATCGAATCCCTCCATGCCTCAGATCCCTCATCTGTAAAATGGGAATGATAATAGCACTTCTCATTATGCGTTAAATCAGATAATGTGTGAAAAAACACTTCGAGTGGGCACTGGCAATGAGTGAGTGCTGATCATAAGAACGGTTGTTACGATTCTGTTCATGCCGGGAGCCCCTGGGAAAGGGGAAGAAAGGGGGCCACTGAAGGACTTGCTGCAGCCAGCCCCCAGTTGAGGCCCTGTGGCATTCTGGCCTTCCGGTCTCAGCTCTGACAACTCCTTTTCCTTTGGGTTCTTCATTTTCATTCCAAGAGGTTTTTCCTTTTGCTATAGGGCGCGTGCGCTTGCCAGAGAGACAGAAAGCAAGAAATCACTCCCCAGGGGGGATGGCCATGCCGCAATCCCTTCTTCTCCATTCTCCTCTCGGGATCTTGGGCATGCACGTACACACGCCCGGTGTGAGTTTAAGCCACGGGGTCCAGGACTCGAACCATGGTCAACTACATGGGAGTCCAGTGACATATCCATTACACTAACTGTCAGTCCCTATTCCAGGAGTTTCAGAGGGGGCCGACCTCCCTTCCCTGTTCTATCCCCCTGGTAACAGTGAGGGTTCTGAGGATGGGCACATGACCTGGGGGGTTGCAGCAATGAAGCTAGGATTTTTCTGGGAATCACTGGAAAAGAAACATCTCTTTGCAGGTGGCTAAGCAGGAAGTCTGTGAGAATAAAACTATGGTTAGCTGTTTTTGCCACTTCACAGAGAGAGCAAGCCTGAGAATGAAGCCCACCTAGAGAGAAGCTAGGCCAGGAAATGAAGAAGGATAGGCTCCTGACAATATTGCTTGAGCACCTGGATCCAGCCATGCCTGAAATATGTTTAAAAATCTACTTTTGGGAGACCAGCAGGTGGTGTGGTAGTTAAGGCGCTGAAATTCCACATGGCTGACTATGGTTCCAGTCCCAGACGTGGTGGCTTGTTTTCTCACTTTCTCTCTCTCTCTGTGGTCAAATTAAAAAATAATAATATTAAATAAAAATGTAAGAACATAATTTTAAAAACACTACTTTTGGACTTTAGTTACCTCGCCAAGAAATGCGTTTCCTTTATTTAAGCCAATTTGCATATGGTTTCTGTCCCTTGCTTATAACCAAAAGAAGCCTGGATAATGCTTCTCTCCAGGGTGTGGCCTTCCTCATCATGGAGATTCAGGATAACTGTGTGTGTGTGTGTGTGTGTGTGTGTGTGAGCGTGCACGTGTACACTGCCAAGCCCATTGGCGCATACTGCTGTGTATCTCCAGGGCAAGCCTGTGAGTGCACCTACAGGTAGATATGTTAGGCCTGCCCACCCCCCACCCCCGTACCCCCAGCTCACCTTCCAAGCAGAGAGCTCAAAGCTGTCTACTCCTACGGCCCAGGGCCCAGGCTGGCAACAGAATTCTCCAGGCCTCTTGGTCCCAGAATGGCTGCTACTCTCCAGCGTGGTCTCCCTGCTGCAGGCCCGAGGGAGGCAGCCCACCAATGTCTTTTTGTTTTTTTCTCCAAGACACAGAGTCTCATTCTGTGTCCCAGGCTGGCCTTCATCTTCTGGTCCTTCTGCCTCAGCCTCTCGAATATGTGGGATGGCAGGTGTACACCGCCACCCAGCTCACCAGCGTTCTCTTTGTCCCTCCCATTGTCCACCCAGCTCCTCCTCCAAGTCCCTCCTCAACCTGACTCCAGAGCTGCTCAAGTCAGCGTATCCAATGCTGAGCTTGGTCGCTGCTGCCCCCTGCAGGCCCCAGATAGCAACAGGCGAGGCCTCACCCCTCCCCTTCAGCCTCCTCCTACTGATCTGCTGTTTCTCTCCTGCCCCAGGACCTTCGTTTGTACTCTTTCCTCATGGGAGGGGCCAGGTCAGGAGTGTGCACATGAGCAGGCTTCTCCAATTGGCAGACGATTTCCTTGGTCATGATGATTTGCTCTGGAGTGGTCACATGACCCAACACCACCCAATAAGAGTTGGACTATTTTTTTTCTATAGAGCATCTACACTCACTATTTTTTTTTTTCTATAAATCATCTACACTCAACGGAGACAGACAGAGAAGGAGAGAGAGAACATGAGAAAGTACCCCCAGAGGGGGACGATCATTCCTTCTCCACTCTCAGGATTTTGAGCACAGACACACATACAACGGGCATGTTTTTCAAACTCCTAGATCTGGGACTTGAACTGTGCATCAGTGAAGAGGGATCCAGCTGCCTTAATCACCATGTCGCTTGGCTGGCTCCTGAACCTGCGCCTTTTGCTGGTACTCTGCAGGAGAAACTCTTGCACTTCAGAGATGGCTAAGCTGGTGGGATGTCACTCTGGAGCTGCTGGTGTCCATTTTGCCACCATGGAAAATGAAGCCTCCACAGAGGAGCTGAGAAGAGGAGATCATGGATCCTGGCTACTTCGTTTGGGAGCCGAAGCTGGACTGGCCTGAATGCCCCGCCTCCCGTGCACCTCCTCTGCCCGCATTGTGGAGGGTCCAGCCAGGCCTGGAACCCACAGTGATCTTCCAGTTACATAAATCGGCCGGTACCCTTATCCCTCCTTTTAACTCCAGTTTAGGTTGGCTTCTTTTTCTTTCTCTCTTCCTTCCTTTCTTTCTTTCTTTTTTTCTTATTTTTGCTATTGGGTGCATGTGCTTGCCAGCAAGATAGAGAGAGACAGAGAAACAGAAAGCAAGAAATCACCCCCCAGGGGGGATGGCCATGCTGCAATCCCTTCTCCATTCTCCTCTCGGGATCTTGGGCATGCACGCACATGCACCCTGTGTGTTTTAAACCACCAGGTCCCGGATTCGAACCACTGTTGACTGTGTGGGAATCCAGCACTATAACCTTTATGCCATCCCCTGGTCTCCCCCCTTTTTTTAAGTTTATTTATTTCTTTCATAAGAGAGACAGACAGGCATCCCCCAACAGGGTCCTCCTGCTGCCATCAACCCCTTATTCTAGCTGGCCTGGACCATGGCTGGCTGAGATCCCAGCACATGTGTGTGCACCTGGGCATGTCAGGAGGCCCTGGGAGGCCTTTCTGCTGTGCGGGTCTAGTCACGTTACCCTTGTACCACCACTTGGTCTTTGGTCAGACTTTGACACGGAGACCACAGGAGTTCTGGCTAAGAGGTCCTCAGCTCCTCCCACTCCCTGTGGTCACCCTGTGCCCCGTCCCCCTGGAAGCACTGGACTTGGAGAAGAGGCTGCAGCAGTGGGCCCTGGACGTGTTTCTCCCAGCAAGTTTGCACCTAACCTTGTCCTTGAGAAGTGCTCTTTGGAGAGCTCACAACCCGTGATTTTTGAGAGCTCTGTGTGAGGACACAGGGGAGGGATGAGGACTGGAGTGAGAAGGGGCCCAGAGGGGCCAGTGAGAAAGCCAGTGAGAAACCTGCCCCCAGGCCTTTGCTCATGGCTGATTCCGCACCACGTCACCTCCTCCAGGATGGCTTCCCAGCTCCCTCTCCCCAGCCAGTATTCACAGATCCTCTTGGGGACCTTCCTCTGTGCTGCAGCCAGACCACACTCTCTTCCTTCACCCAGAGTCCCCAGGCAGGAGAGTGTCCCAGCACAGCCCCAGCATGGCCTGCCAAGTCACGGGCAGCAGCCACTGCTCACGCACCTCCAGTGACAGAGAGCTCACCACCCTAGGCGTGGCTCTCACTGTGAGAACGCCCTAACTGGAGCCAAGGAGTGACCTCTTAGCTCGGCCTCCCAGAGCCTCAGGTCACCTGCTCCCTCCACTCACCCTGGACTTCACAGAAGAGTGTGGCCAATGAAGACCCCAGTCCCAGTGTCCCCCCTCAGGGTCTGCTTTGGTTCTCGGCATCTCAGCCTCTCTGCCTCCAGCTCAGTCACTCCATTGCTGAATCCCGGGGCCTCTCTTCATCTGAGCGGATGCTCTCCCATGTTACTCGCTCTGTCCAGTTCTGGGTCCACCCATCCCCACCCGGGCTCCTGTCTCTGGGGTCTAGAAGTCTGGTCTTTTCCTCATGCTCTGTTCCATGCACCCTGCAAACCCCACACGACCTGACAGACAGATATCTGAGGGAAAGGAGGGCGTTTAAAGCAAAGCTGATTCTCCTCAAGGACGAGCAAATTGCTCTTCAATGTCTTTAGAGAGGCACCCTCAGGTCAGCCCGGTGGTGTGGTGTTTAAGGTGACTGGATCCCACATGAATGCACGGCTTGAGTCCTGGACCTGGCGACTTAAAAAACACACCAGGCTGGGATGTATGCACGCCCAGAATCCTGAGAGGAGAATGGAGAAGGGATTGTGGAGTGGCCATTCCCCCTCCGTCTCTCTCTCTCTTCCCCTGTCTCTGGTGAGCACACGCATCCTATAGTAAACTGAAAATGAATCATGATAATAGAGGGTCCCTCATGCCATTTCGCAGTGAAACAGCTGGAAAACTGAGGCCTGAGATGCTGAGACCAAGTCCAGGCTGGGTCAGGGCTTGGTCTCTGGCTGAGGGCTCCCAGCTGCAGGGTCAGTGCAGCACTGAGCAGTGGCCAGATGAGGGCGACAGAGACAGCAGGAGCCACAGTCCAAGCAAGACTGGGAGCCTGGGCTTGCGGTGGGAGAGTGCAGCGGGACCCCGCCTTCAGGCTCTGCTGTGTGACTTGGCAAGTCAGGGCCCTGCTCTTTCTGGATGTTTCCTTCTCGGGACTCAAGGCCGGCTGTGCAGCCATGCAGTTGGGTTCTAACCCTGGTTAGTCTGTGACGTGCTATGAGATCTGCTAAGTCACTGTGCCTCTGAGCCTCAGTGGCGTCGAGAAGGGTCACATCATTAGGAAACTGAACGTTGGCAGAGAAGAAGGGGAAGAGGAAGGTAGTGAGGTCCCTGTCGCTGGAGGTATGTGTTCAGCTTGGGACATATGCTGCAGCTGGGGGTCAGGCGAGGAGACTTTCCCCCCCACTCTGACAGCCTGTGACCAACACAGGAGAGGGTCCTGGTGCTGCTCACAGCGGCTGGGTCTGAAACCGAACATAGTCTTTTTTTCTTATTTTTGCTATTGGGTGCATGTGCTTGCCAGCAAGATAGAGAGAGACAGAGAAACAGAAAGCAAGAAATCACCCCCCAGGGGGGATGGCCATGCTGCAATCCCTTCTCCATTCTCCTCTCGGGATCTTGGGCATGCACGCACATGCACCCTGTGTGTTTTAAACCACCAGGTCCCGGATTCGAACCACTGTTGACTGTGTGGGAATCCAGCACTATAACCTTTATGCCATCCCCTGGTCTCCCCCCTTTTTTTAAGTTTATTTATTTCTTTCATAAGAGAGACAGACAGGCATCCCCCAACAGGGTCCTCCTGCTGCCATCAACCCCTTATTCTAGCTGGCCTGGACCATGGCTGGCTGAGATCCCAGCACATGTGTGTGCACCTGGGCATGTCAGGAGGCCCTGGGAGGCCTTTCTGCTGTGCGGGTCTAGTCACGTTACCCTTGTACCACCACTTGGTCTTTGGTCAGACTTTGACACGGAGACCACAGGAGTTCTGGCTAAGAGGTCCTCAGCTCCTCCCACTCCCTGTGGTCACCCTGTGCCCCGTCCCCCTGGAAGCACTGGACTTGGAGAAGAGGCTGCAGCAGTGGGCCCTGGACGTGTTTCTCCCAGCAAGTTTGCACCTAACCTTGTCCTTGAGAAGTGCTCTTTGGAGAGCTCACAACCCGTGATTTTTGAGAGCTCTGTGTGAGGACACAGGGGAGGGATGAGGACTGGAGTGAGAAGGGGCCCAGAGGGGCCAGTGAGAAAGCCAGTGAGAAACCTGCCCCCAGGCCTTTGCTCATGGCTGATTCCGCACCACGTCACCTCCTCCAGGATGGCTTCCCAGCTCCCTCTCCCCAGCCAGTATTCACAGATCCTCTTGGGGACCTTCCTCTGTGCTGCAGCCAGACCACACTCTCTTCCTTCACCCAGAGTCCCCAGGCAGGAGAGTGTCCCAGCACAGCCCCAGCATGGCCTGCCAAGTCACGGGCAGCAGCCACTGCTCACGCACCTCCAGTGACAGAGAGCTCACCACCCTAGGCGTGGCTCTCACTGTGAGAACGCCCTAACTGGAGCCAAGGAGTGACCTCTTAGCTCGGCCTCCCAGAGCCTCAGGTCACCTGCTCCCTCCACTCACCCTGGACTTCACAGAAGAGTGTGGCCAATGAAGACCCCAGTCCCAGTGTCCCCCCTCAGGGTCTGCTTTGGTTCTCGGCATCTCAGCCTCTCTGCCTCCAGCTCAGTCACTCCATTGCTGAATCCCGGGGCCTCTCTTCATCTGAGCGGATGCTCTCCCATGTTACTCGCTCTGTCCAGTTCTGGGTCCACCCATCCCCACCCGGGCTCCTGTCTCTGGGGTCTAGAAGTCTGGTCTTTTCCTCATGCTCTGTTCCATGCACCCTGCAAACCCCACACGACCTGACAGACAGATATCTGAGGGAAAGGAGGGCGTTTAAAGCAAAGCTGATTCTCCTCAAGGACGAGCAAATTGCTCTTCAATGTCTTTAGAGAGGCACCCTCAGGTCAGCCCGGTGGTGTGGTGTTTAAGGTGACTGGATCCCACATGAATGCACGGCTTGAGTCCTGGACCTGGCGACTTAAAAAACACACCAGGCTGGGATGTATGCACGCCCAGAATCCTGAGAGGAGAATGGAGAAGGGATTGTGGAGTGGCCATTCCCCCTCCGTCTCTCTCTCTCTTCCCCTGTCTCTGGTGAGCACACGCATCCTATAGTAAACTGAAAATGAATCATGATAATAGAGGGTCCCTCATGCCATTTCGCAGTGAAACAGCTGGAAAACTGAGGCCTGAGATGCTGAGACCAAGTCCAGGCTGGGTCAGGGCTTGGTCTCTGGCTGAGGGCTCCCAGCTGCAGGGTCAGTGCAGCACTGAGCAGTGGCCAGATGAGGGCGACAGAGACAGCAGGAGCCACAGTCCAAGCAAGACTGGGAGCCTGGGCTTGCGGTGGGAGAGTGCAGCGGGACCCCGCCTTCAGGCTCTGCTGTGTGACTTGGCAAGTCAGGGCCCTGCTCTTTCTGGATGTTTCCTTCTCGGGACTCAAGGCCGGCTGTGCAGCCATGCAGTTGGGTTCTAACCCTGGTTAGTCTGTGACGTGCTATGAGATCTGCTAAGTCACTGTGCCTCTGAGCCTCAGTGGCGTCGAGAAGGGTCACATCATTAGGAAACTGAACGTTGGCAGAGAAGAAGGGGAAGAGGAAGGTAGTGAGGTCCCTGTCGCTGGAGGTATGTGTTCAGCTTGGGACATATGCTGCAGCTGGGGGTCAGGCGAGGAGACTTTCCCCCCCACTCTGACAGCCTGTGACCAACACAGGAGAGGGTCCTGGTGCTGCTCACAGCGGCTGGTCTGAAAGCAGACATAGGGAGCCATAGGGGCCAACGTAAAGACACATTGCCCAGCCTCGGACAAGGGGCAGGCTGGGCCTGAGCAGTGACCTTTCCCTCCCCTGAACATCAGGAGTGGAGCTAACCAGGGACTCAGAGGCCGGTCCTATGCCGGAGCTTCTGCCACCAGTGCCCACCAGGCCCGTCCCCGGAACTCGTGATGGTGGGAAAGGCGAAGGCAGAGCAGAGGCCTGGGGGTCAGGAGGTTTCAGTTCTGAGCCCGGATGTATGACTGACTTGCCTGGTGACCTGGAAACCCCACTGCTCCTCTCTGGGCCTCAGTTTCCCGCACAGGCTCAGCAATATCACAGGTGTCTGTGAATGGGAGGAAGGCAGAGGCCAATGGGCATCAGAAGGCTGGGTCCTGGCCCTGGCCCTGGTTCTGTCTGACCAGCTCTGAGGCTTCGGGGAATGGGTCGTGTGGATGAAAGGCTATTTTGGATGCTGGAAGTTCTGGGAGACCAGGATAACGTGGCCACTGTTTGGGCTTCTGGTCAGCTCGCCCTGGGCGCCACTCAGCAGTCCTAGTTTAGAACCACACAAATGGGGGGGACCAGCACTTGGCATAATGGCTATGTCACTGGACTCCCATGTAGTTGACCACGGTTCGAGTCCTGGATCCAGTGACTTAAACTCACATGGAGCGTGTGTACGTGTGTGCCCAAGATCCTGAGAGGAGAATGGAGGAGGAGGAATTGCAGCGTGGCCATCCCCCCAGGGAGTGATTTCTCGCTTTCTGTCTGTCTGTCTCTCTCTGTCTTTCTGGCGAGTGCACGCATCCTATAGCAAATAACTCTCAAAAAATAAATAAATAGGGACCAGCAGTTAGTGTAATGGCTATGTTGCTGGACTCCCATGTAGTCGACTGCGGTTCAAGTCCCGGACCCGGTGGCTTAAACTCACGCCGGGCATGTGTGCGTGCGTGCCCAAGATCCCGAGAGGAGAATGGAGGAGAAGGGATTGTGGCGTGGCCATCCTTTCTCGCTTTCTATCTCTCTGTCTCTCTCTGTCTGCCTGGCGAGTGTATGCACCCTATAGCAAAAACCTCTCCAAATAAATAAATAAATAAATAAATAAATAAATAAAAAAGAACCACACAAACAGGTCATGGAGACAAGAGCAGCAGAGACTTCAGAATCACCCAGCCAAGTCAGGAAGGTGCTGCCAGGTACCCCCTAGACTCCAGGCAGGGACTGAATGCCGTTTGGTGATCCTAGAGCCTACAGGAACCCTCTGCAGAGTCACTGTGAATGGACATGATGCACACACATAAGGGACACGCAGCAGGCCCCCAGCCACCTCAGCCATGGGGCAGGTATAGACACAGCATGCACACGCATGGGCACGTGTGAGAACCCAGCCCGAGGAGACACCTAGCAGCCACACCCACTGGGCACACCCCAGACACATGAAGGCCTGTTTATGGACAGTCACGTAACACACTCATGCTCACACAAGCACATGCACACGAGTGTGCAAGCCCTTGCCAGGCCTGCCTGGGCTGCCTGGACAGCTGGACGGATTTCTGTGCCAGGACAGCCAGACCGCAGAGGAAGCCCCACCCTGCTTCTGACCCTGGACTCCTGATACAGAGGGACAGGCCCAGAGTTGCCCAGAAAGGAGCCGTCATCCCTGGGACATCCTCTGCCTGACATTTACATACCAGGCAGGTAGACCAGCAGGTGGCATAATGGTTACGTCACTGGACTCCCACATAGTTGACCACAGTTGGAGTCCCGGACTCAGTGGCTTAAAACTCATGCCAGGTGCTTGTGCATGCATGTCCCAAATCCCGAGAGCAGAATGGAGGAGGGATTGCGGCGTGGCCATCTCCACCCCCGGGGGTGATTTCTTGCTTTCTGTCTTTCTGTCTCTATGGTGAGTGCATGTACCCTATAGCAAAAACATCTCTCTCTAAAAAAAAGATACCAGGTAGGGTTGGCCAGGGTTGGCGATCAGGCTGCTGGATCCTACATGGCTAACCATACAGTCTGAGCCCCAGACCCAGCAGTTTGAGAAACGCACCAGGCACATGTGCCCAAAATCCCAACAGGACAATGAAGAAGGGATTATGGCATGGTCATCCCCCATGGGGGGATGGAGTGTGCTTTCTCGCTGTCCCTCTCTTTCTCTGTCTCTCTCTAGATAGCAAGCATGCCCTTTGGCAAACACACACACACACACACACACACACACACACACCCCAGGTGTTTAGAATTTGAAAATTTCTCTGCTTCCAGCATCTCCGAAATCCCAGGCTGCCCCTAGTCCGGGAGGGGGAGGGGTAGCTTTCCCTTCCTGGCCTGCCCCCTCGGGCCTGTGGAATGAGGGTGGCATCTGACCGGCTTGCTGGGAGGTCAGAGGTAGAAGGGCTTGGGGGGACCTTTAACACCAAGTGAGGTCCCCAGAACCATCGGCTTTGCTTCTTGTGCATCCTGCCTCAGTGTCCCCATTCTTGACAGTGAGCTAGCAGGGTTTGCCATTCCTTCTGAATAGCACAGCGGCTTGTGAGGGAGGCCTTGTGACAGGTGGCGAGAAAGAGGGGCTCTTTGGCATCATGGGGGCATCCCAGGGCCTGGAGGACAGACCCAGACAGGTCGCTGGTGCGAGAGAGCATCAGGGAGGGGACCAGACTCACCCGACCACGTAGACCAGGACCACGAGCTGGATCAGCCGGAAGACAACGCCCACCTTCTTGTTGCGCACGAGCACCATGCGGGGAGTGTCGTACTCGAAGAAGAAGGCGGCCAGCTCATCCTGGAGCCGCCGGGCCATGCCGCGCCAGCTGGGGCTCAGAGCCGAGCCCCCTGCACGGCCTTAGCTGCCAGGGCGAGCCAGGTGGCCGCACCCACGTCTACAGGGGTACTTCAGTGGGCTTCCCGGTCCCTTAGGAAGGGCAAGTGGGGCCAGAGGTCAGGAGTCAGAGGTCAGTTGGAGGCACTTGAATTGGGAGGGAGAACCTTTGGGTGGTCAGAGCAGCTCTTGGCCCCTGGCAGGCAATGGACTGTGGGCCAGCCGCGCCCGTGGACAAATAAATTCCCAAAGATAGACGGGGGCGGGGCTGGTGGGGCCACTCAGGCCCAGCCCCACTGACCCTCCTGGCTCCGCCTGGGCCCTGCTGGGCCTCCGGAAACAGGAGCTGTTGGCAGGAAACCACCAGCTACCCGTCACAGGGACAGAGATAAAGCCATCAGCCCTCTCACCCACCTCATCTCGAACCTGGCAGGACAGAGCTAGGGGCTCTGACCAGGGCCTGGCGGGAAGCTGGGTGACCTCCAAGCCATCCTCACACACCACCATTAGCCACCAACCCGCCCTTGCCCCCACACTCCCAGTGGGCAGCAAGGTCCTGGAGGCTTGCAGCAAGAGGGGCAGAAGAGGAAGGAGGGCTGCTTCCAGTTCTGCTTTATGACACTCCCTGAGCCCATGGCAGGAGCCCTACCCCTGTCCTGGCAGCCACCTTCCACCCACCCATCCTTCGAGTCCAAGCTGGGCCGGCACCTCCATCCCAGTCTCCTCTCCCACCACCTGCCCTGCCACAGCCACACCTCCCGCTGCACCACCAGACCAGGCCAACGCCACCTCTGCCACGCACTGCCGGAGGGAAAACCTGCTGTCACACAGCCCTGGCTGTGCTGCCTGTGGGCTGTGGGGACTTGGCATAGGCCAGGGAGTCCCATGTCAGCTCCTCAAGCACCAGAGCTGGAGGCTTCGCAGCCCCACCCCTCGACTTCCCTTGAAGAGCTGAAACTCAGAGAGGAAAAATGAGTGGCTCGAACTCACTCTGGGAGGTACTGGCAGCAGGAGCCTCCCTGGACAGCCCCGCCCACCCCCAGTCCAGGCTGTCCTCCCCTGTCCATGCCCCACTGCCCACCTCCTCAAGGCTGATAAGGAGTCTTCTTTCTGGCCGGTCATCAGCTGGGGAATCGCTGTGCAGGGAGCCTGGCCCGGACTGGGGATCCAAGCCGTCCGTTTGTCCTAGTCAAGTTGCTTTCTGGACAGCAAGGGGCCGCCCACAGAGACCAGGCCCATGGCCCCTTCCAGCACCCTAGGCCAGCTCCTTCCTATCAGATGGCTCAGCCTCATCCCACGCAAAGCTCCTGCCAAGCCAGCGGAGATCTCTCAGGTTGTCTGCCGCCGCCTTCAAGGGGGGCCAGTGAGAACCTCGGGGTTTTCTAAGGAAAAATCTAGAGATGCTGCGAGCCAGAGAACGACCCTTTGACCTCATCTTGACCCCAGACACAAGGGCTGTTCCTTTCCCCAGCTAACTCCATGGCTGCCGCAGCTGGGACTGAGCTGCTTATGGGGCGTGGGGTGGGCTGTCTGAGCCCTGCCTGTGCCCTCTGCACTCGCCCTTATCCTAGTGGCCACACCGCTCCGGAGAGGGGCCGACAGGACGACAGGACGCTGGGTGAGGGAGGAGAGAAAGGAGCGAGGGAGGAGGGGGAAGGAGGGAGAGAAAGAAGGAGAGAAAAGGGAGAAAGGGAGCTTGCTGATGGACAGACACTGCCTCGGAGCACACACGCACGCGTCTGTCACAGCCGGGGCATCCGCCCTGGCGCTCAGTAAACAGACTGGCATGGAGGACCGTCCCATCTGAAGATCTTATCATCTCAAAAGTGAAAAAACCAATGATCTTTTCTTGCTAATAATTCTGCAAGGTAAGGGAGTGAGCAGAGAGGGCCAGTGTCTGATTCCCTGACATTAAAATGCATCCTTCTGATTCGAAGCCTGTGCATTCCGGCCCTTGGCCCAACCCCAGCCTCCTTGGGGACAGAGACTTGTGTTTGTTCTGTGTATTGTGAGGGATGGAAGTGGGCAGGGCAGAATTCATAGTTCCATATGTAAGCTTAGTCCCGAAGGACAGATACTAGGACCCCCATTTTATAGGGAAGGAAACCGAGGCTGTGGAGGTCGAGTACCCAGCACGAGGTCACACAGTAAGTAGTTTTCATGTCTTCTGGTGACTGGAAAGGAGGCTCCCCAAAGTCTGAGGGCTTGGCCCTGAGCCCACACAAAGACTCCAGCTCTTGAGAGTCGCCAGGCCTGCCTTATAAGCCCAAAGGCTGGGTGGCCTGCTTGGGTACTGGGCCGGGCCTTGTAGGGAGACAAGGCCCTTTTGCCAAGTGCTCGGCCCCAGGACAGCCTCCCCTGTCTGGCTAAATTTAGCGGTTCTGTGGAGTGTGGAGGGGGCTGATGCCCATCCTGGAGCCACTGCCCAGGCCTGGAGGCCAGCCTGAACCCTCAAGGGAGGGTGGACACAGGCCCCAACAGGTCTCCTTGGACACTCAGGGTCCGAGGAGTGCAGGAACCACACCTCTGCCCACTCCTAACACTTACACACACATCCACACCTGGACCTGCCTTGGCGTCCCAGGAACTCCCCCAACCCTCAGTCTGTCAGGCACTGGTTGGAATAGGACCCTGGCCAACCTAATAGAGTCTGTCAGGGGAAGTTGGGGAGGGCAGGCCTCTATGGGAGGCCAAAGTGCAGCCATGGCCCCCGCTTCTCCCTACTGTCTGGATGCTACACAGCTCCCCCTGCTAAGGGCCATGGCCAGGCTCAGCTCTTCTTCCCAACTGGCCAAGGTATCAGACCCTCCCTAATCTCCATGCTGTGGGGGCTCGGTGCCCAGCCTCTTCCCATCCCTGGAGTCAGGGGACCCCTTGAGACTGGCCAGCCTCTCAAACACTCTCACCTGAAGGTTCTGACTCCTCCACAGCTTCCGGCCATGCTGAATCCTTTACGCCCACATGGTAGCCACGTGCCCACTCATCTCCTTTCTACTTTCTCTCCCTCTTTCCTTTTTTTTTTTAATAAACGTTTTTTTTAAAGAATTAATTTAATTTAATTTATTATTATTACTTTTTAATTTGGGCAGAGAGAGGGAAAGTGAGAAAGCAAGCTGCCAGATCTAGGACTCGAACCAGTCAGCCATGTGGGAGTCCAGCCTCCTAACCACCACACTACCTGCTGGCCCCAGTCTCTCTCTCTAATTTTATAAGTGTACTTATTGGGACCAGACAGGTCATTAAGGTGGCTGGATCCCACATGGCTGACTGTGCAGTTCAAGTCCCAGACGCTGAGGCTTGAAAAACATGCCAGGCACATAGAGGCAACCCAACCTGAGACCTTTCCCACATGGGGCCAGTTGTGTGACACTAGCTGCTCTCTTCTTCTTCTTCTTTTTATTTATTTATTTATTTATTTAGAGGTTTTTGCCTGAGGGCGCTTGCGCTCCCCAAGTAGAGAGAGAGACACAGTGAGAGCAAAAGTGAGAAATCACCCCTACAAGGGATGCCCACACTGCAATCCCTTCTCCATTCTCTTCCCAGATCTTGGGCATGCACGCACACGGATCCGGCATGATTTTCAAGCCAGCGGGTCTGGGACTCAAACTGTGGTCAGCCATGTGAGAGGCTA
>NW_006204759.1:4172631-4178772 GCF_000334495.1 Tupaia belangeri chinensis
CCTTTGTACTTTCCCCCCCTCTTTCCTTTTTTTTTTTAATAAACGTTTTTTTTAAAGAATTAATTTAATTTAATTTATTATTATTACTTTTTAATTTGGGCAGAGAGAGTGAAAGTGAGAACGCAAGCTACCAGACTCTCTCTCTAATTTTATAAGTGTACTTATTGGGACCAGACAGGTCATTAAGGTGGCTGGATCCCACATGGCTGACTGTGCAGTTCAAGTCCCAGACGCTGAGGCTTGAAAAACATGCCAGGCACATAGAGGCAACCCAACCTGAGACCTTTCCCACATGGGGCCAGTTGTGTGACACTAGCTGCTCTCTTCTTCTTCTTCTTTTTATTTATTTATTTATTTATTTAGAGGTTTTTGCCTGAGGGCGCTTGCCCTCCCCAAGTAGAGAGAGAGACACAGTGAGAGCAAAAGTGAGAAATCACCCCTACAAGGGATGCCCACACTGCAATCCCTTCTCCATTCTCTTCCCAGATCTTGGGCATGCACGCACACGGATCCGGCATGATTTTCAAGCCAGCGGGTCTGGGACTCAAACTGTGGTCAGCCATGTGAGAGGCTAGTCATGTAACCACTATGCCATCTGCTGTTCTCCCCAGCATGGTTTTCAAGCTGCCAGGTCTGAGACTTGAACCACTCCGTCAGCCATGTGGGACCCAGGGGCCTTCACTACCACACCACCAGTTGGCCCCTTTTTCTTCTTTTAAACAAAACTGCATTGGGGTAGAGCTCACGTGCAGGAACGCTCCCATTTGGGGCACACGGTTGGATGAGAATTGACCGAGGCATGTAGGCACCCCCAGGCCATCTCCTGAGAGTGTCCCCACCTATCCCTGGCAGCTTTGCTCTCTCAGCTTCCATGCCCAGGGGCTCCCTGAGCTGCTCTGTCACTGCAGACATGTTCCACCTTCTCTAGGACCTCGCAGGGGGTAGGTTCACACAGAAGCTGCTCGGCCTCCTTCGCTCAGCACGGCGTTTAAGCCTCATCCAGATTTGGTCGCCGAGGAATATCCCGTTGAATGTACTTACCAGTTTATTGTTGGGGGACATTGGGGGCCAAAATGAAAAGAGCTGTGTGGACATGGGCTCGGGCCTCTGGGTACACAGAGGTCTTCTTTCTCCTTCCTGCCTCCAGTTTTGCCCCTTCGTTTTTCCTAGTGTGGCCCTCAAAGCGGTGGAAGGACCGTGTTGGGACCACACTAGGAGAAACCATGAGGGGCCTGGGGAGCTCAAAGTCCCAGTCTCTGGAGGGACAGGGGGACCCATGGGCATTTTGGCAGCAGCCACCCCTCGGCCGTGAAACGCGTGCCGGGGCTTGCCCCGGAATTCCCTCCTGGGCGAGTGGCTGTGAGGTAGGAAACCTCTCTGTTTACCTTGGCCGCTCCATCTTGGCCTGGCGACTCCATGCTGGGGCAGGCCTGGGTGGGGGTGGAGGCAAAGCAGGCCTGGCCTTGGAGCCCCTGAGGCTTCTGGGAAGGCTGGAGTGGCCCGCCTCAGATGTGGTTTACCACATCCACCTTAGCCCCATGTCCTACCTGACCACCATGAGGAGGCCAGCAAGGTGACCAGGCCCGCAGAGCCTCCAGCAGACACACTGCTGCTCCTGGGGTGCCCAGGCCCTGCCTGGCCAGCTCGCAGTGCTGGTGGGAACCCGGGGAGATGAGGCGCATGAATGTTCTTGTAGAAAGGGCTTCGAGGCCTTCCTGGCTCCTGTGAGCTACATACCAACCTCTGTTTCACCCCCTCCAAAGCTGGGAGCTCCTAAAGGTGTCAGGGGAGCTCGCTCGTCAGGGCTGGCTGTGGGAGCCCCTGGCAGCTGCAGGACCGGCTCAGGCCTGCCCTCCCTGCAGTGCTCTACTGTGCTGAGTCTTCACTTTGGCACAAAGGACTCCATTTCATCCTGCAATGGGCCCTGCAAATGTTGCAGTGGGTCCTGCTTCTGGCCCTGGGGAGTCTCCTTCCCAGGACGGCTTTGTGGTGAGTCCTCCCTTCAGAGGAGGGACAAAAGGGACATGGGTGTGTGTGTGTGTGTGCATGGCTACTTGTATGGAGCTGGTTCATCTCAGCAGCCTTGCAGAGAGAGCTGAGGGAAGCCTTCGAGAGGTGGGAGGTGCACTTGACTGGGCTTAGAAGGGCTGGAGGTGGTGATTCTGGGGTTCAAGGAAGGGAGGGAAACAGTAAGAGAGAAACCTCTTAGGACCCACACAACAGTGAGGGTTGGTGGCCCCTTGGTGGGGTGCAAGGGGCTCCTTAGATTCAGGCTCCAGGCCCAGCCCTGCCCCAGGCCAAGTCACGGACCCTTCCCAGTCTTAGTTTCCTCAGTGGTGACATGCAAATCATGAAATGCATGAGGCCACCTGCAAAGCAACAGACCAGCCCTGGCAAGGGTCTGCCTGGCCCCGTGTCTGCCAGTTGGCTGTGGTTAAAGTCAGGGCTTCTCTGGAGCCTTATCCTGGCAGAAGAGAACAATCCTGACGACGTGGGGTCCCCAGGCCTTTGCTTTCCTGGGTGGGGATGGGTGCAGGTGGTAGGGCGTCAGGCAGACACGCGGCGGGGATGATGGGACCGTGCTCCGGGAAAGAAGCTGGCAGTCATCCCTTGCCCAAGGCACACAACCTTTATTTCTCTACCAAACAGCAGGTCAGCAGGTGAGTACAGGGCCCTGCCCCTGCTCAGAGTCCCCGCCCCACCCCTCCCCGTGCAGGACAGAAGCAGAGAGCCTCTGCCAGGCACCAGAACTCCCCTCTAACCCTCTGCCCTCCCAACTCTGTTTCCCACCGGCCCCTCCAGACCTGCAAGTTGGGAGGGAAGAAGGGCTGGGGAGCCCCAGGTCAGATGGAATTCATCTACCTGCAAGGCAGGATGAGGGGGCTTTCCATTCTGGGGCCGGGACAGGGGTGAGAGTCTGGATTTCCATTTAAAACAATCACTTTGTGCTCTCTAGGAGGGGTGGAGACACACCCACACTCATTTACTCACTGTTCCGCTACACCTAGCTGGTTTTTGCTACAGAAGCAAAAGCTGAGTTAAGAGAAAAATCCCATCCATCAAATGTTTCCCTATCATCTGACATGATCCACTGGAGAGGCCGCCCTCCAGCGAGGAGGGAGGGACAGGAAGTGCCTTGGGTAATTAGCCATCCTTGGCAACACCCTTTGGCTCACGTGTGTGCGTGGTGGGGCGGTTAGGCAAAAAGTGTGGCTGAGAGTCCTGGCCTCAGAATCGGCCAGCTGTGCAGATACCAGGGTGGCCGCACTCTGGGCTGGGTGGAAGGGCACAGCGCGTGGGGGCCCAAGGATGTCTGGGGTCTCGGACATCAGGGACGTGGATGGCAAATCCAACGCCTGCTTGGCAGACCAAGCAACATCAAGACTCACGGGTCTCATTTAGGACTGGGGAACCTGAGACCTGGAAGTGAGCCGAGCGGAGGCGGGCAAATAGGGCTGTCTCCTGGGAAAGGGGGTCCTTCCTAGCCCCTCCTCCCTGTTCCTCTCCTGACCCTTTAACCCCCTGGGGCCTGCATATATAAACAAACAGGCTCCGACTCTCACGAGCAGAGCTGGAGCTGACTTCATGGAAGCAGAGTGGAGGGGGCTGCCCACCCTTACTGTGCACAGCTGGGCCCAGATGGCCCCCAGCTGACCTCCCCGCCTCCCTGAGGCCAACCAGGCCCTAGATTAGGCACTGAGTGAGAGGTCAGAGCCCGTCAGAAGGGCCTTGGGAGTCCTCTGTCACCACGTAAATGCCCAGCCTCCAGGCAAGGGGGAGCAGGCTCCAGAGCGCCCTCGTGGATTCAGATTCGGAGGCCAAGGCTCTGGGTCTCTGGCGTCTCAGTGGTTGCTTTCCTGGCTTCAGTCCTTGGACCGGAGCTTCAGCAGGGAGCTTTCCAGAGGAGTTCAGGAGACAGGAATTAGAGCTCCAGGTCAGATGGGCACGGGCCCGGAGGTGGCCGCTCTGGCCTCAGGCCTGCTGTGTGTCCAGCAGGGCCCAGTGGGCAAGCGGGTGAGCGTGTTGGGAGGGTGGGGAGTGGGGAGCAAACATCTGGGCACTGTCAACCTGAGGTACACGCTGGAGTCTCCACTCTGTCCCCAGCTCTCACTTCTGCTGCTTTCCTTCTGGAAGAGAAACCCGAGAACGTGTTCATAGGTATGTGGGAGCACACGCACCCAGGCTGGCTCCTCCAGGCCTTCCAGCCTCCACTCCCAGGGCAGCCCCTTTCTCCTGAGCCCCTCTGTGCCCCAGATCCCAATCTGCCCCAGCCCTGCCAGCCCTTGCCAGGCCCCATCACCCCACCCCAATGACTATGCTCTCCGTTTGCAGTTTGGGGAACCACTACCTACCGACACAAGGTCCAGAAACCAGTTGCCCTTGCCTCGCTGCACTCTGCATACCCAGGCATCATCGCCCCCCCTAAAGTCACTTGAGTTCATTGAGTCAGTGGCCCCTCCAGGCCTCAAGGCCTCTCAACCCCACCCTGGCCCCTGGCCCCAGTCATCCCACTTCTGCCTCTGGCATCACCCAAAAGCCCAAATCCAGCCCCATCGTTCCCATTGCTGGCCTCAGAGCAAAGTCTGAGCCCGCCTCGTATCCTGGACTCTCCCAGGCAGCCTGTCCAGTGCTCTCCTCCCATAGCCCAGCCATGGGCCTCTGCTTGACAGAGGCTCAGCCACACCTGGGCAGAGCCAGGAGGTGGGGCCAGAGGACCCCCCGGCCTCCTAGGGCTGACCCACATCCACAATTCTCCCCAGGACACATCCCTCATAAATCACAGGGAAGTAACAGTCTCAGGCCTCAGCAAAACTTCCCTAAAAGGCCACCGGCTGGTTTGGGAACATAAAGGGTCCCCTCTCTCACTCCCGCGCTGCCTGGTTTAGGAGGCCCAAGGGACTGCCACTGCTCCAGCAGGGCTGCCTGGGCTTCCAGCGAGCACATTCCTCCACTGCACCTCACAGATGTGGCCACAGGCCCCCAGCCTGGGACAATCCTTGTGGACCCACAGCCATACCCAACAGCTGGGCACGTCCTTTCAAGGCTAACTTCACCGGGACCTCACGGAGGCGTTGCCAGGCGTTGCCTGGGACCAGCTTACCCTGCACTGGAGTTCGGTTTCCTCCTCAAACCAGCTCAACACCCTTCTCCAGTCTTCATACTTTTAGTCTTGGCCCCCTCTATCTGCTCCCTTGGGGTACCACAGTCCCTCCCATGCTCGTACCCCTGTTGTGGCTCCCCCTTGTCCTGAGGAAACGTCCGGGGTAAGACCTCTTTACCCTGACACTGAGCCCCAGCTCCACTAGAGACACCCAGGGGGCCTCACCCAGCCCCTGATCCACCATCTCCAGTTCTGTCCTTTCAAACCTCCGCTTTAACCCCAAATCTTCCAAAAGCCACCCCAACCCCAGCCCATCAGGAACTGCTTGCTCTGCAGCCTGCTGTCAGGCCCAGAAGCCATCAGCAACCAGTGCAGGACGGTGTCGGAGACGGGCTCTGCCCACTGGCTGGGAAACGTTGGCCATTCCCAGAACGTCCTCACTTTGAAGTCTGCTTGAGAAAATGTGCTGAACTCCCTGGCCGTTGGCGCCACTAGGGACATCTCTTCAGGAAGATAAGAGAAACCACGAGCTGCCCGTGCCCCCAGGAGGCTTGGCTTTGCAGGGGCCAAGGTTGGCCAGAGGATTTCTGGGAGCCTCTGCTCTGGCCACAGCAGGGATGCCTAGGCCTGGGGGGGGGAACTTCAGGGGTCACCCATCTCCCCTTCTGCACTCCCCAGGGCTGCCTAGAGGGTGGGCCAGAAGTTTTGTCCAAGTGTCCCCGGTCCCACTCAGGGGCTCCAAATAGGCCTTGCTTTGGAGGTGCTGTGGGGGTCCTGGGTTCACTGGGGCACCTCGGGTGAGCTCCTAGGTAAGTGTGGTCACTCCTTGGACAGACCAATGCTAGGCCAGCTTTTCCAGAGAGCAAGCCCTTTTCATTTTTATTTTATTTATCATTTTGGCCCTTTTATCTTTTTTTTTTTTTTGGAGAGATTTTCACTGTTGGGCGCGTGAGCTCGCCAGACAGACAGAGAGAGACATAGAGACAGAAAGCGAGAAATCACCCCCCAGGGGGGATGGTCACGCCGCAATCCCTTCTCCT
>NW_006204759.1:4179221-4192472 GCF_000334495.1 Tupaia belangeri chinensis
CTACGTGGGAGTCCAGCGACATAGCCATTACGCTAACTGCTGGTTCCTATTTGGGCCGTTTTAAAGATACAATATTTGCAGCACACAGCAGGGCTGGCCGGCATGCAGAACGGGGCCAGCCAATTGCCTTGGTCCCTATGGAATGACAGGCACCTGATCTATTTATAGACAACCCTCTTCCCTGGGGTTGGGACATATTCCTACCAGAGGTGGCCCCCAAAGACCCAGCATGTCCAGCGCAGGCCCAGCCGTTGGCTGGCTCAACCCGGGCCCTCTATAGCAGGCCAGCCACATGGTCGCTGCCTCTGTGCAAGCTCCAGGAACAGGCTGAGCCCTGCTTCCTCCTTTCCCGAGCTGCTGAGATAGTGACCGTGATGTGCCTCCCTTGCCTCTGAGGGCTTCAGAATCGCCTGCTCTCTGAACCTGCTTGGCGGAGGCAGGTGGGTGGACCCCATGCCTGCTCACTGACACACTGCCCTTGCCACCCTGACCCTGCCACTCTGTCCTCCATTCCTGGGTAAGGCAGACCCAGAGCTGGTGAGCCTTGCACCCACCCACAAAGAGACCAACCCGGTGTGGTCCGGGGTCTGGGAGGTGGTCAGCAGCCGCCTACTCCGGACCTGCAGGACTGTCTTGAGAATGCCTGCATAAAGACAGGCCGGGTGCAGGGGTCAGAGGCCAAGGCCTAGCAAGAAGCACAGTGCTCTGGCCGTGTGCAGGGCGGTGGCCAGTGAGCATGGCAGTGTGGCCCTGAGCAGTGCTCCTATTGGTGGCCCAGAGAGCCCAGGACCCCTGCAATGCATCCCACAGCCACCTCGAGCCACAGCCACCAGAGCCCCTTCATGTCCTCCACTTCGTGACTCAAGAACACCTTCCCCACTGCCAGAAGGAGCTGAAGCTGGGGCCACCGTGTCCCCTGCATCCACTGCAGCCCAGGAGCAGATGGAAGTGGGAGGCGGGCTGGAGAAGACAGGGAGCAGGGCCGGCGTTTCGGGGCCTCCTTCACTCACCATCCACATGATGTCGGGACAGGTACTTGAGGGCCTCGTCAAGCAGGATGACAGGCAGAGATATCTGGAGCACCACCACCCACTGGCGCCCACTTAGAGGGGTCACCTGGAAAATGAGCTGGTGGGGACAGAGGGAGACTTGTTAAATGAAGGACTGCCAGCCCCCCTGGCCTCTACTCACTTCACCCACGTGGGCTCCAATGGACTCCCACGAGGACATGAACACTTCTAAAATGCCCATGTCCTCCTCAGATCTCTGTCCACTCCATTTCCTCTGGCCAAAGTGCCCTCCCCTGCCCTCACTCACAAGGTTAGGTCTCGTCCCTCCTGCTGGGAAGTGGGTTCTGCTGGCACAGAGCAGGGTCCTGCTCCCACCCCAGTCTTAGGACAGTCCCTTAGCAAGAAGCTGCCGGAGGAGGGGACAGGTCTGGAGGGCGGTGGCTGGCCAGAACGCTCACCTCCCTCCCATCCACTGTGCACTGAAGGGGGTGCCCAGAGGGGCCCAGGGACCACCCAGGGCCTGCGGTGTCCTGGGACTGCTTGGCCCCTGTGGCCCTAGGAACTGGAGGGGAGTGGGCGGGGGTGACTCACGGGCAGGGGTGGCACGAGCAGGATGAGGAAGTGCAGGGCCATGGACACGGCCACAGCCGCCAGCAGCCAGGGGTTCAGCCAGGGCGGCATCCGCAGCAGCGACTGGTTCTCGGAGACGCTGCCAAGGGCGTGGGTGCTCACTGAGTGCCAGGCCATGAGGCCTTGCCAGGCACCCACTGCCCCTTGGGGTAACCTCAGCACCTCTCCAGCTGGACGGAGGGCTGGAGTTGGGTGTCACTGCTGCCGCTCAGTCCTCTAGGGCTGGCCTGGGGCCGCACCCCTTTTCTCTCACCCTCAGATCCAGTCCTGGCTCCTCTGTTTCTTCAGACCCGTCTTAGGGTCCCTAATCATGGACACTTCTAACTCTCAGAATCCCCTCAGGGCCTCCCTGATCCTCACACCCCAATCCTGCCCCCTCTTACTCTCATACCTCAGTCATGGACGCTCTTTACCCTCACACCCCAATCCTGTCCCCCCCCCACCTTCACATTTCAATCATGGACAACCTGCTGACCCTCACACCCCAACCCTGGCTCCCCCTTTCCCTCACACCCCAGTCATGGGCCTTCCAGCCCCACTAACCTTCATACCAAACCCTTGGAGTCCTCTGGCCCTCCTAAGTCACTCCTGGACCCCCAAATCCTCACACCCCAATCATGGGTCCACCAGACTCTTTTACTACAATCATGGACCTCACAACTGACCCTCACTCTCCTGTCCTGCACCCCATAACCCTTGGACCCCAATTCTGGGCCCCTCTGACCCTCATACCCCAACCCTGGACCACACTCTGACCCTCACACTCTCTTCTCAGAACCCCTGACCCTCACTCCTCTGGCTCAGATCCCCCAACCTGCACGCTCCAATCACGGACCCTCAACTGAGCCTCACACCCCTATCTCGGACCCATAAGTTCTCACACTCTTGTCCTGGACCTCCATAACCCTGGACCTCAATTCTGGACTCTTGGACCACACCCTGACCCTCACACTCACTCTTGGAACCGCTGACGCCCACTCCCTTGTCTGGGACCCGCTATCCTTCACACTCCAACTTGGACCCCACTGACCTCAGACCCGATCCTCAGCCCACTCGGGCCCTCCGCCCAGCCCACCTGTTGAGGGCATTGCACATTTCGATGGTCACGAGCACAGACAAGGCCATGGTCGTGGGGAAGCGTGACTCGAAGACCTCGCAGTCAATGCCGGCGAAGAGCGGGTTGTCTTCGGAGCATTTCAGGAAGTTCCTCTGAGGACAGCAGGGTGGGGTCAGGGAGGGCAACAGGTCAGGGGAAGGGCTGGTGGGTGAGACCCCACCCCTGGAGAGGTGCTCAGCCAGGGCCAGAGGCTGCACCATGCTGGGAGAAGCAGTGCACAGAGAGCGGAAAATTGTTCTGGGCAGGTGTACAGCAGATCCGAGGCAGAGCAGCTGGCATAAGGCTGGGAGGAAAGCCAGGGCCCTGGAGCTAGGGGGAGGGTCTAGCTACACCCTGAGGGCGTATGGGGTCTCCTGGTCCCTGAGCTGCAAGAATGGGGGTGGTAATGGACCAAGACCACTGCATAAGTAAATGCATGTGAAAAGCAACCAACAGTGGCCGGCAGGTAGCGTGGTGGTTAAAGGTGCTGGACTCCCACAGTTTGAGTCTTGGACCTGGTGACTTGCTTTCTCACTTTCCCTTTCTTTCTCTGTCTCTGTCTGGTCAAATTAAAAAATAATAATAACAAATGGAATTAAACAAATAATTCTTAAAAAGAAAAGAAAAGCAACCGACAAACTCATGCTAGAATGGAATACACCTTCACTGTCAAGACTAAAGCTACTCATGCCCCATTCACCGCTAATGAACGGGAGCCCATTCCCAACTCGCTCTATTCCTGCCATGACATCTGCTTGCAAGACCACTGCATAAGTAAATGCATGTGAAAAGCAACCAACAGTGGCCGGCAGGTAGCGTGGTGGTTAAAGGTGCTGGACTCCCACAGTTTGAGTCTTGGACCTGGTGGCTTGCTTTCTCACTTTCCCTTTCTCTCTGTCTCTGTCTGGTCAAATTAAAAAATAATAATAACAAATGGAATTAAACAAATAATTCTTAAAAAGAAAAGAAAAGCAACCGACAAACTCATGCTAGAATGGAATACACCTTCACTGTCAAGACGAAAGCTACTCATGCCCCATTCACCGCTAATGAACGGGAGCCCATTCCCAACTCGCTCTATTCCTGCCATGACATCTGCTTGTCGCTCGTGACCTGGACTAGCCAGACAAGGCCTTAACACTCAGCTTCTCTGTAATTAACAAGCTGTCAGGGCTTGATAAAGGAACTGGCCTTCGGCCCTCCAGCCCCAGGGGAGAGCTTTCTTTCCGCTCCTAAGCCTTGCTCGTAGACTCTGTCACGATAAGAGGCTCAACTGAGGATACTCGGGAGAACTTCTGTCTCGTTCTCTTCCACACCATGGGGATGAGGATGAGTGTTCAGAACCTGATTCAGCAGCTCAGTTCTCTAACGGCACAAATCTGTCCCCAGGGGTCTAATCTGAAAATAGAAATCTCTTAAGCGAAGGGTTTAGAAACTAGGGCCACAGACTAGGAAAATAATCCTCAAAGAGAAATCTATCTAAATGTGACCAGCTGTCTGACCTACTGCCCAGTGATACGGCCCGTTTTCCCACACCACACAACCATGAGTAGGGCGACTGTGTGCACCCTTCTCTTCTCTCTCCTGCAGGAAGAAAAAGTGATAGAAGACTATGGCTTGGCTAGACTTAGAACAAAGATAATCTTTTTGTTTGTTTAAAACCCAGAGGGCATATGTGCTCACTAGAGAGAGACAGAGAGAGGGAGAGAAAACATCCCCAGTAGGGCATGGTCACTCTGCCATCCCGTCTCCTCCATTTCTCCATCCTGTCAGGATTTGGGGCATGCACATGCACCCAGCATGATTCTCCACCTGCCAAGTCCTGGACTTGAACCTCAAGGTTAGCCATGTGGGATCCAGCTTCCTTAACCTGTGGGCCACAGGACTGGCCTAAGAATCTTTCTTAAATCAATGGTGGGAATTTTCTCCAAAACCAAGTTCCATTATTAGGAGCAAAGGTACATGTTTTTATTCCATGTCAAGAAGAGGAAATGCCATAAACTTTGACCTTGCTTCTACCCATCCAGTGACCCAATCAAATACTCTCCCACTGTGTCCCTGCCACCAGGCCCACCCTCCCAGATCCTAACGGCGTCTGCGATCAGGTACACCCAGCTGCAGACACACACATCTCCAACCTGGGCACGTGCGCGCTTACAGCCCTGGGCACGTGCACAGGAAGAAAACACCCTCAGGATCGTAGCAAGACGTTTCAACAGAGCCACTGCTCTCGCCATGCACACCCACCCGGGGCAGACTGTCTTATCTCACCGGGTCTCAGAGCTGGAACTTCTATCCCGTAGGTGCATCGGGGACCCCCATGGGAGCCCATTTCTACTGATGAGGCCACTGCTCCTCTTGCCCTCTCTGTCATTTCCTGTTCACCTTCTCCTGCCAGGCCCCCTTGGATTTTATTAACTTAACACTTCCGTAGCTCTTAATACGAGACAGGTGACCTTTTCTTTTAATTTGCTAGAGGGTACATGTGCTCACGAGAGAGAGAGAGAGACCCCCCCCAGGGGTGGTCATGATGCAATTCTTTCTCCTCCATTCCTGTCCCTTTTGGGATTTCAGGCACACAGGCACACTCGGCTGATGTGTTTTTCAAGGCACCGGGTCCAGGACTCAAACCATGCAGTCAGTCATATGAGATCCAGCTGCTTTAAACCACCACACGACTGGCTGGCCCAGACAGGTGACATTTTACACATTTTATAAGTATGAACTCAGTTAATCCTCTTGATAGCTGTGTGAGGTAAGAACTGTGATCATCCATTTTACAGATGAAACTAAGGCCCAGAGAAGGTAAACAGCCTGCCCAAGGTCACACAGCTAGCACACAGTACAAAGAAGGTGTGACTCCAGACAGCCGGGATCCAGCCTCTGTGCCCCCTTCCCTTAACCACTCTGCTGCCTCTTGACAGTTTCCTGCTGGAACCATGGGGGTCTGGACCTCCCTCCTGAAATCCCAATGACTTGAAAGTTTTACAACGTTTGACCACCTCTGACTCACCACCAGCCTCCTCTACCTTAGCACCTCCTGCCCTGAAATGCAACGGCCCCTTTCCATGGCTCTCTCCCCACCAGACTGCAAGCTCTTTGCAGGGACTGCCCGCTTGCTCACTGCTATGTCCCTAGTATTCTGGGCCTGGCACACGGTGGGTTCTGAATAGGCATTACCTGGCCAAGTGGCTACACACGAATGGGGTGACATAAAAGCTAGTGACAAGGTAGCACCACCAGGACTGGCGATGGCACGGGGGAGGCAGGTGTCCAGACTGGAGGACCAGCCTGGCGGTGGAACTGAGAAGGGATGGAGGAGAGGGATCAGTTTGGGGAGAGGGTGACAGACATGGTTTGGGACCTATGGTTTGCAGTAGGCCTGTGGGACATCATGGAGAAGGTATTCACTGGATTTATGGGGTTGGGGCTCAGAGAGAGGTGAGGGATGTGTGTAGGGGCCCTCGGGGATTTGGGGCCCTTTGTATAAAGATAATAGCAGCAACAGGCTGGAGGAAGGCAGCATAGCCACATGCACAGGAGCTGAAGGAGCTCAGCCCAGGTCAGGAGGAGCAGGGGTGCTGGCCTCTGGGATGAGGGCCTGGGACCCATGACTGCACCACTGCCAGAATGGACCACCCCACATGCTTGAGGGCTGGTGGGAGCCAGAGAGTGCCCTGGGCTGCCCCCTCTCAGGGGACGATGGCAGGCACACAGAGGACACCCCACACCCTCAGCTCTGCGTACACCAGAAACTGCACAGGGAAGTTCTTCAGGCAGAGATGAATCGGCTGCTTGGTCTGAGGGCCAGAGAACCAGATGGCGGCTGAGGGACTCCCTCACTTATTTTCTGAGCTATGCTGCGCTAGGCCGACCCTGTGGTGGGCACCTGCCAGCCAAGGGACCTCGAGAGGCCAGTGGATCCCGTCCATGGGAAACATCTCTTGGTCATGGGGGAAAGCCCCCTCCTCAGTTTGACACTCTGCCCAAGACTCCACCATTCAAGGGCTCGTTCTTGGACACCCTCCACGTTTCGAGAGTTCCCTGACAAAGGGGCAGTCAGGCTCCTTGGTCTCCCTCTAACTAATGGAGGGCAGAGGAAGCAGCTTCCTCTCTGGGCTGGGGGGCTGTGCTGGCGGCCCTAGGTGTCCAGCGGCACCTGAGCTTGGCTCCTTAGAGGGTGGACGTCACAAATGCGCACGCGGGGGAGGTGGAGGGAGGAGGACAGCTATTGGCCGACCTGGGGTTCTGGCCACCTCTGCCCTGGGAGTCCTGCCACATTTGCAGCTGTACACTCTACCTTGGGTCTAACCTCCACAGCCCCCGTCATCGCTTGCTTACCAGCTGGTAGAAGGTCACATGAGGTCCCTCGGCGTCATACAGGAACCACCAGGTGGCAGCAGCTACTGTGGCCAGGCCTACATACACTGCAGGGAGAGGAGACTGGCTGTGTGAACAAGCCGGGTTTCCTGGCACTCATGTCCCCTTCCCAACAGTCCCCAGAACTTCTGTCGCTAAGCCATGGAGTTTGCAGGCACCTTCCCTCAGTGCCAGTGGTGGATCCTGATTGGAAATCAGCATCTGCCGGGGGAAGGGGTATGATTAAAAGACTCTTCTGCTGAATTTGGTGGAGTAAGGGAGTAAGCATGAGGGCTGGAGCTGCAGCAGTCATTCTGCTACAGAGTGAGTGCACCTGCCCAAGATGGTTCTGAAGCAGAGCCAAAATATGACGATGATCCTGAAGCCTGAATCCAGCCCTGCCTGAAGTGTACTCTAGTCTTTTCAGTTACATGAGCTCCACACAATTTCTCCTGGCATAAGCCATTTGAGTCCTATCACCTGTAGTTCGCAAGTCTAACTGATAGGAAGCTCTTGCTAAGAAAGTCCACTGGGGGCTGGGGCCTTGCTTACCTCCAATAGCCAGATATCGGAAGAAGAGCCAGCCACTGATGAGGGCTTCGTGAGGGTTCCGGGGCAGCTTCTCCATGATGTCCAGATCTGGTGGGTTGAAGCCTAGGGCCGTGGCCGGGAGGCCATCTGTCACCAGGTTCACCCAGAGCAGCTGCACGGGGATCAGGGCTTCGGGCAGGCCCAGAATTGCCGTGAGGAAGATGCTAGAACCAGAGTCATGGGCTCTAGCCCCAGCAGGCCCAGCCTCACTGGACGGACGGTCCAGTTCCTGCTTACACCCAGGCTGGCGAGCTTGCCCACCATCTCCGCAGTGGTCCCTTCTCGCTGTGCTAATTCCAGTGTGTGTGCACAAGTGAGGGATGTATGTACACGGCCTGGCCTCATGCCTGGTCAACTCTGTCCCCTCCCCACAAGTCCTGGCTATGGACCTGCGACTTATCTGCTCTTTAGGCCTAGCAGAAGCCAAGTGTACACACTCACACTCACTCACACATGTGAACAGTGCACGCCCAAGCATTAGACATGTGCAAAAACCTAGCACATGCCACACAATTCACAAACACAAGCCAGCACCTACAGGCCTGCCCTGATGTGCAGAGATGCAGAATTTTCAACGTCCAGCACACTTGTGCTCACTGCTCTCCACAGGCAGGTCTCACATGTGAACAGAACTATGTGCAGTGACATGTGAGCATAAATCCTGTTTGTATTCATGCCTAAAGATGCACCAGAGTCTGTTTACATACAAAACATATGTAAACATGCAGAAAGACACATATACGTAGAGAAACACATGTGCACACACAGGAACACACGTATACATATCACTCCCTCAGGAGAGATGCCACATGCACACGTATATACAGAACACGCATACATACACAGATAACATTACTGCACACGTATATACAGAACACACATACATACACAGATAACATTACTGCACATGTATATACATAACACGCATACATACACAGATACATTACTGCACACGTATATACATAACACACATACATACACAGATACATTACTGCACACGTACATACATAACACACATACATACACAGATACATTACTGCACACGTCCATCCCTAACACACATACACACACAGATACATTACTGCACACGTATATACATAACACACATACATACACAGATACATTACTGCACATGTACATACATAACACACATACATACACAGATACATTACTGCACACGTACATACATAACACACATACATACACAGATACATTACTGCCCAGAGCTGGGCTACTTTCTCATGAGTCTCAGAGTGGGAAGAAGACTATGGCTGGAGGGATGATTGGGGACTCTTTGGGCACCTCCTTGGGGGCTGGAGTACTCCATGGGTCACCAAGGCCTCTGGAGAATGATGAGGTACCCCACCTACCCTGAGGTAGGATCTTAGGTTCCAGCCAGGGCATGTGTCCCTCCATCTCTGCACCCCCAACCTGGAAACAAGCCCTTTCCCATCTTGGACATGGAGAGCTGGTCCAGAGAGCTAGGAGGAGGGAATGCAGGTCTTACCAGACGACCTCGCCGACGTTGGAGGAGATGAGGTAGCGGATGAACTGCTTCATGTTGCTGTAGATGGCCCGGCCCTCTTCCACCGCAGCCACGATGGAGGCAAAGTTGTCATCTGACAGCACCATCTCTGCCGCCGACTTGGCCACGGCTGTGCCTGAGCCCATGGCAATGCCGATCTCCGCTTTCTTCAGGGCTGGTGCATCGTTCACCCCATCACCAGTCTGTGGGCCAGGTCAGGGAGGGTCACACCCGCAATACTTCTCTTTCACCACCCCCAATCTTAGGGATGACCCCAAGGAAGTAGACAGCTGCACAGAGCAAACAGTGGGGTCAAGAATGAACTCAGAGATTGGGCTGAGGATGAGGAAGGCAAAGGGTGCCAGCAGGACAAAGTTGGGGAGATCAAGGCTAAGGTCAGAGAAGATGATGGGGCAGGGATGGGACAAAAGTGGGCCACTGACAAGAGCAGGATGAAATTCAGGTTGCGTGTAGACAGAAGAGGAGATTCAAGCGTGACCAGCAGTTGGTGTAATGGCTATGTCACTGCACTCCCATGTAGTCAATCACGGTTTGAGTCTCAGACCCAGTGGTTTGAACTCACACCAGGCACGTGTGTGTGCGTGTCCAAAATCCCAAGAGGAGAATGGAGGAGAAGGGATTGTGGCATAGCCATCCCCCCTGGGGGTGATTTCTCACTTTCTGTTTGTCTCTCTCTGTCTTTCTGGCGAGCACACACACCCTATAGCAAAAACAAACAAACAAACAAAAAACAAACAAACAAATAAAACCTCTCCAAAATAAAACAAATAAAAAAAAAAGATGAGACTCAAGAAAGGAAGAAAGTTGAGACTAACTCAGGGATGAGGTCAAGGTTGTGGCCCAGGTAACGGGCCAGGTAGGAGTTGTGGTCAAGATGAAGGTTATAACTAAGGTGAAGGTCAGAGTCAGGAGTGGGCTCAGACTCAAGATAATAAAACAGACTAAGGTGGGACCAGCAGATGGTGTAATGGTTATGTCCCATCACTCAATTCCCACGTGGTTGACTTGGGCAGGGGTAGTCATACTGGGCGCGTGTGTGTGTGTGTGTCCAAAATCCCAAGAAGGGATTGTGGCATGCCTATCCCCTTGGGGAGTGATTTCTCACTTTCTGTCTCCGTGTCTCTCTCTGTCTCTTTGGTGAGCACACACGCCCTATAGCAAAAATCCCTCTGGAAAAAAAAAATAAAATAGGGACCAGCAGTTAGCATAATGGCTATGTCACTGGACTCCCACGTAGTGGACTGTGGTTCAAGTCCCAGACCTGGTGGCTTAAAGTCACATCAGGCGTATGTGCGTGCGTGCCCAAGATCCCGAGAGGAGAATGGAGGAGAAGGGATTGCAGCGTGGCCATCCCCCCTTCTCGCTTTCTATCTCCCTGTCTCTCTGTCTTTCTGGCGAGCGCACACGCCCTCTAGCAAAAACCTCTCAAAAAAAGAAAAGAAAATAATAATAATAAAATAGATTAAGGAAGAGGTCAAGGTTATCATCCACATAATGAATGATATCATAGGTTTGGAGTTGGAGTCAAGGTCAAGATCGTTAAGGTCAAGATTGGTGGTCATGGGGCCAGTAAGTGGCATGGTAGTTGGGGAGCTGGACTCACACATAGCTGACCATAGTTCAAGGCCTGGACCTGGCAGCTTCCTTTCTTACTCACCCTCTCTCTCACTCCTTGTCTCTTTCTGGTCAAATTGAATAATAAATAAAATAAATAATTCTTAAAAAAAAAAAAAAGATTGGGGGCCAGATCAAAGTGGAAGTCACCATAAAGTGTTGTTCAGGTCAATGTCAGGGATCAGGTCTGGGTGTAGGTCTGGACTGGAACCCCTAGAAGGATTGAGCTCAGAATAAAGAATCATATTAAGAGGGAGGCTATGGTCAGGTTCAATGTCAGCACACAGGTCAAAGGTGAGGGTCAGCCCTGTTGCCTAGTGGTTAAGGGAGCTGGTTCCCATATGGCCAAAAGCAGTTAGAGTCCCAACCCTGGTGGCTTGAAAAACATGCTGGGTGTATGTACATGCACGGCCCCAACAACAGGATGGAGAAATAGAGGGAAAGGGACCATGGCATGACTATGTCCTATTGGAAAGTACTGTCTCCTCTCTCTTCCTCTGTCTCTCTCTGGTGAGACATGCACCCTCTGGAAATTAAAAAAACATGATCAACAATCAGGTTACAGTTGCAGTCAAGTCAAGGCTGGTGCTCAGCTCAATAATATCCAGGTCAAAGCTGGGTCAAAGGTCGGGGTTAAGGTAATGACTAGGTTAAACTGGAGGTCAGATTAATAACAGCGGCCAGGTTAGGGGTAGACTGAGGTCAAGAATCAGACTACTGCTGAAGAACAAGTCGACAATCAAGAAGACAGAACAAAAACTGAGCCCAAACTAAATGTCGATCCAAAGGTGAACAGATAAATAAACTGGTAGGTTGATACAAGGAAAAGTGGCTCAGTACAGAAGGAATCGTTTACAGATCCCCACATCAAAACAGAGGCCAGACACAAAGGTATATACCATACGATCCCACTGATACAAAAATGTAGGATAGACAAGACTAATTTATGGTCGAAAAGATTAGAAACAGTGGTTGCCTGGTGTGAGAGAGGACTGATGGCAAGGAATGTGGAGGAACTTCATGGTACAGTTTCATATATATTTTTTAATGCCAAAAGGTGTATATCCGTGTATTGGGTTGTATGTTTCTCTGCAAAAATGGGTCATGACTTCTTTTTTCTTTTTTGTGGGGGAGAGGTTTTTGCTATAGGGTGCGTGCACTCACCAGAAAAACAGAGAAAGACAGAAAGACAGAAAGCGAGAAATCACTCCCCAGGGGAGATGGCCACTCCGCAATCCCTTCTCCATTCGCCTTTTGCAGTCTTGGGCTTGTACACACATGTGCGCCCGGCGTGAGTTTAAGCCACCAGGTCCGGGACTCGAACTGTGGTCAACTACATGGGAGTCCAGCGACATAGCCATTATGCTAACTGCTGGTCCTGGTCATGACTTTTCTGATGACCCAATATGAGAGACAGAGAGATCACTCCTCAGTGGGGCCTGATCATGCCCCAATCCTTTCTCCTCTAATTCTCTTTCCCATCAGAGTCCTGAACACACCTGCATTCACCCAGAATCTTTTTTAAATCTATAGAGCCAGGACTCAAACCCTAGTAAGCCACGTGGAATCCAGCACGCTGTCCACAGCACCTAAGGTGTGCTATGGCACTAGGCCAAATGTTTCATAACTTGATAAGGGTTTGTGTTATACACCTCTGTGATGCATCTAAACTCATCAAATAGTATGCTTAAGATCTGTGCATCTTGTTATAAGCAATTTTACCTCAAAAAGAAAAAACCAGAACCACAAGCAAACGCTCCCCCCCGCTCCCTGTTAGGTTTTCTAACATATGTGAGGGTGAAATGTACTGCTGTCTGAAACTCACTTAGAAACATAAATATATTTAAGAAAAGATGGACTAAGATGAATACAGCATGAATAGAAGGACAGGCATGTGATGAAACACAAAATAAAATGGGAATTGTAGAAGCTAGCTGTTGTGTAGACAGGTGTTTGCTATAAAACTATTTCAATTTCTCTTTAGGTTTGAATTTTGTTGTTGTTGTTTTTGCCATAGGGCACGTGCACTCACCAGAAAGAGACAGAGAGAGGGAAAGTGAACAACCACCCCCCGGGGAATGGCCATGCCACAATCCCTCCTCCTGCATTCTCTTCTCAGAATTTTGGACACACACGCACATGTGCCAAGCATGTTTTTTTTTTTTTTTTTCTTTTTCTATAGGGCGTGTGTGCTTGCCAGACAGACAGAAAGACAGAGAGATAGAAAGCGAGAAATCACCCCCCGGGGGGGATGGCTGCGCCGCAATACCTTCTCCTCCATTCTCCTCTCGGGATCTTGGGCACGCACGCACACGTGCCCGGCGTGAGTTTAAGCCACCAAGTCCGGGACTCGAACCGCGGTCGACTACATGGGAGTCCAGCGACATAGCCATTACGCTAACTGC
>NW_006204759.1:4198434-4221437 GCF_000334495.1 Tupaia belangeri chinensis
TGCCCAAGATCCCAAGAGGAGAATGGAGGAGAAGGGATTGTGGCATAGCCATCCCCCCTGGGGGTGATTTCTCACTTTCTGTTTGTCTCTCTCTGTCTTTCTGGCGAGCACACACACCCTATAGCAAAAACAAACAAACAAACAAAAAACAAACAAACAAATAAAACCTCTCCAAAATAAAACAAATAAAAAAAAAAGATGAGACTCAAGAAAGGAAGAAAGTTGAGACTAACTCAGGGATGAGGTCAAGGTTGTGGCCCAGGTAACGGGCCAGGTAGGAGTTGTGGTCAAGATGAAGGTTATAACTAAGGTGAAGGTCAGAGTCAGGAGTGGGCTCAGACTCAAGATAATAAAACAGACTAAGGTGGGACCAGCAGATGGTGTAATGGTTATGTCCCATCACTCAATTCCCACGTGGTTGACTTGGGCAGGGGTAGTCATACTGGGCGCGTGTGTGTGTGTGTGTCCAAAATCCCAAGAAGGGATTGTGGCATGCCTATCCCCTTGGGGAGTGATTTCTCACTTTCTGTCTCCGTGTCTCTCTCTGTCTCTTTGGTGAGCACACACGCCCTATAGCAAAAATCCCTCTGGAAAAAAAAAATAAAATAGGGACCAGCAGTTAGCATAATGGCTATGTCACTGGACTCCCACGTAGTGGACTGTGGTTCAAGTCCCAGACCTGGTGGCTTAAAGTCACATCAGGCGTATGTGCGTGCGTGCCCAAGATCCCGAGAGGAGAATGGAGGAGAAGGGATTGCAGCGTGGCCATCCCCCCTGGGGGGTATTTTCTCGCTTTCTCTCTGTCTCTCTGGCAAGCGCACACACCTGTAGCAAAAACCTCTCAAAAAATAAATAAAATAATAATAATAAAATAGATTAAGGAAGAGGTCAAGGTTATCATCCACATAATGAATGATATCATAGGTTTGGAGTTGGAGTCAAGGTCAAGATCGTTAAGGTCAAGATTGGTGGTCATGGGGCCAGTAAGTGGCATGGTAGTTGGGGAGCTGGACTCACACATAGCTGACCATAGTTCAAGGCCTGGACCTGGCAGCTTCCTTTCTTACTCACCCTCTCTCTCACTCCTTGTCTCTTTCTGGTCAAATTGAATAATAAATAAAATAAATAATTCTTAAAAAAAAAAAAAAGATTGGGGGCCAGATCAAAGTGGAAGTCACCATAAAGTGTTGTTCAGGTCAATGTCAGGGATCAGGTCTGGGTGTAGGTCTGGACTGGAACCCCTAGAAGGATTGAGCTCAGAATAAAGAATCATATTAAGAGGGAGGCTATGGTCAGGTTCAATGTCAGCACACAGGTCAAAGGTGAGGGTCAGCCCTGTTGCCTAGTGGTTAAGGGAGCTGGTTCCCATATGGCCAAAAGCAGTTAGAGTCCCAACCCTGGTGGCTTGAAAAACATGCTGGGTGTATGTACATGCACGGCCCCAACAACAGGATGGAGAAATAGAGGGAAAGGGACCATGGCATGACTATGTCCTATTGGAAAGTACTGTCTCCTCTCTCTTCCTCTGTCTCTCTCTGGTGAGACATGCACCCTCTGGAAATTAAAAAAACATGATCAACAATCAGGTTACAGTTGCAGTCAAGTCAAGGCTGGTGCTCAGCTCAATAATATCCAGGTCAAAGCTGGGTCAAAGGTCGGGGTTAAGGTAATGACTAGGTTAAACTGGAGGTCAGATTAATAACAGCGGCCAGGTTAGGGGTAGACTGAGGTCAAGAATCAGACTACTGCTGAAGAACAAGTCGACAATCAAGAAGACAGAACAAAAACTGAGCCCAAACTAAATGTCGATCCAAAGGTGAACAGATAAATAAACTGGTAGGTTGATACAAGGAAAAGTGGCTCAGTACAGAAGGAATCGTTTACAGATCCCCACATCAAAACAGAGGCCAGACACAAAGGTATATACCATACGATCCCACTGATACAAAAATGTAGGATAGACAAGACTAATTTATGGTCGAAAAGATTAGAAACAGTGGTTGCCTGGTGTGAGAGAGGACTGATGGCAAGGAATGTGGAGGAACTTCATGGTACAGTTTCATATATATTTTTTAATGCCAAAAGGTGTATATCCGTGTATTGGGTTGTATGTTTCTCTGCAAAAATGGGTCATGACTTCTTTTTTCTTTTTTGTGGGGGAGAGGTTTTTGCTATAGGGTGCGTGCACTCACCAGAAAAACAGAGAAAGACAGAAAGACAGAAAGCGAGAAATCACTCCCCAGGGGAGATGGCCACTCCGCAATCCCTTCTCCATTCGCCTTTTGCAGTCTTGGGCTTGTACACACATGTGCGCCCGGCGTGAGTTTAAGCCACCAGGTCCGGGACTCGAACTGTGGTCAACTACATGGGAGTCCAGCGACATAGCCATTATGCTAACTGCTGGTCCTGGTCATGACTTTTCTGATGACCCAATATGAGAGACAGAGAGATCACTCCTCAGTGGGGCCTGATCATGCCCCAATCCTTTCTCCTCTAATTCTCTTTCCCATCAGAGTCCTGAACACACCTGCATTCACCCAGAATCTTTTTTAAATCTATAGAGCCAGGACTCAAACCCTAGTAAGCCACGTGGAATCCAGCACGCTGTCCACAGCACCTAAGGTGTGCTATGGCACTAGGCCAAATGTTTCATAACTTGATAAGGGTTTGTGTTATACACCTCTGTGATGCATCTAAACTCATCAAATAGTATGCTTAAGATCTGTGCATCTTGTTATAAGCAATTTTACCTCAAAAAGAAAAAACCAGAACCACAAACAAATGCTGCTCTCTAGTTAATGATAGGTGTGCTAACATATGTGAGGGTGAAATGTACTGCTGTCTGAAACTCACTTAGAAACATAAATATATTTAAGAAAAGATGGACTAAGATGAATACAGCATGAATAGAAGGACAGGCATGTGATGAAACACAAAATAAAATGGGAATTGTAGAAGCTAGCTGTTGTGTAGACAGGTGTTTGCTATAAAACTATTTCAATTTCTCTTTAGGTTTGAATTTTGTTGTTGTTGTTTTTGCCATAGGGCACGTGCACTCACCAGAAAGAGACAGAGAGAGGGAAAGTGAACAACCACCCCCCGGGGAATGGCCATGCCACAATCCCTCCTCCTGCATTCTCTTCTCAGAATTTTGGACACACACGCACATGTGCCAAGCATGTTTTTTTTTTTTTTCCTTTTTCTATAGGGCGTGTGTGCTTGCCAGACAGACAGAAAGACAGAGAGATAGAAAGCGAGAAATCACCCCCCGGGGGGGATGGCTGCGCCGCAATACCTTCTCCTCCATTCTCCTCTCGGGATCTTGGGCACGCACGCACACGTGCCCCATAGCCATTACGCTAACTGCTGGTCCCCCAAGCATGGTTTTCAAGTCACTGGATCCAGGACTTAAACCACACGGGCCATGTGGGAATCCAGTACCTCCACCACGCCACCTACTGGCCCCTATTTGAAATTTCTTGTTATATAATGTTGGAAAGTAAGAATGAGGCAGAAGTGGGGTTACTCGGGTTGTTCTTCCACACCCTGCATCCTACCCTTGCCACCACCCCAGGCTCCAGTCCTGTGGCCTCACCATGGCAGTTATCTCGTTAAATGACTGTAGGTTCTCCACGATGCGGGACTTGTGTGTGGGCTCCACCCGGGCGAAACAGCAGGCGGTGCGGCAGGCATGGCGCTGCTGCTCAGGACTGAGGTCGTCGAATTCGCGGCCTGTGTAGGCCTTGCCCGCCACGTCCTCCGTGTCTCCAAAGATGCCAAGCCGGCGACAGATGGCGACAGCCGTGCCTTTGTTGTCCCCTGTGATCATAACCACCCGGATGCCTGCCTGGCGGCAGCGAGTAATACAGGCAGCCACCTCGGGCCGCGGCGGGTCCAGCATGCCCACACAGCCCACGAAGGTCAGGTCCGTCTGTAGGGAGGGGGCAGAGGCAAGCAGGGCCTGAGCCATCCTTGCCCGCGACCTGCTCAGCAGCTGTGGGGAGACGCGTGGCTCCCACACCCACCTCGTACTGTGCAAATTTGCTGCAGTCGTCCAGCTGCATGTCCTCCTTCCTCGGCGGGGCATCCCTGGTGGCCAGCGCCAGGCAGCGCAGTGTGTCTGAGCCTGAGCCCCAGTCCCGGATCTTTGCCAGGATTTGCTCCCTGCAGGTGGAGTTCAGGGGTGCTGTGCGGCTCCCCACTCGGACGGAGCTGCAGCGCTCGATTACACTCTCAGGAGCCCCCTGCAGGGTTGTGGGAAGAGGAAGAGAGAGAGGTCAAGACCCTCCTCCTTCCTGCCCATACTGAGAAAACGGAAGCCCAGATGTGGGGAACGGTCACACCAGGGTGCATACGACAAGGCAGGGACCGGAATGTCTGACGTCTCAGAGGAGGAACCAGGTGAGCCCCACTTTAGGTTTAGTGAGAAAATCTCAAGGGCGAGGGGTGACCACTCACTGAAGAGGCCTGCGGCAGTATTTTGGGGGTGGGACTGGGAGTGGTATCCCCTGCAGGCCCGCACCCTGCCTGCCTGGCGCTTCTGGAATTCCACTTCCATAGGGCCTCAGTGGCAAGGAGGCAGGCCGAACCTTGCCTGGGCACCAGAGGTAGAGCCATGCAGAGGGCATGCAGGATGGCTCTGGGGAGGTGGTCTGGGGGTGACAGGCTCCTCGGCCGCCTCAGGGTCTCACCTCGGACCTCACCCTAGCCTATGAATAGCCTCCAAATGCTCCATCAACTGCCCCTCCTCTCCCAAAAGGTCACCTGGTGCTGTCAAGGTGGCCCAAGTTCCTTTTTCACTTCAAAGGGGGAGTTATGAAGTCAGGGTTGAGTCTCACTTCACGTTTGGAAAGCGGCGGGAGGTACCATGGAGATAGGTCTTATGGGAGCTGGCTCCTTTCCCTTCCCCACACTGGTTACAAAACCCAGAGCGCAAAGGGCAGGTACCGACCCCTCACTGTCAGCAATCAGAGGCAAAAGTGCCCTGAGAACTTTCAGCCCAACCCTGTGGTTCACTCGTGAAGACTGAGGCCTACCAAGGAGCAAAGATGACCCCAAGGTCACGTGGCAAGACTGTGACCCTCAGCCCACAGCTGGGACCTTAGCCAGGGGTAGGCCTTGGTCCCCTGGCCCTGCCTTACCTATGGCACACCTGGGTTCTGCTTGCAGCCTTCCCTGCCATGCTGACCACCCTCACTCGGACACTGAGCTCACACCTCCCTTGGGCTCCTGCAGCTGCAGTCTCTGCTATTTCAGAGAACTGGAAACTAGGTCCCCAGAGACCCCAGGTATGCAGGGGCCCCCAGCCAGACAGGCATCCCCCTACCTTCACAAACATCTTGCTGCCCTGGGTTGCAGGGTTAGAGCGGGTGGGCGTGCAGTACACTGACATAGACTTCCGGTCCCGGGAGAACTCGAGGGTGAACTCCTTCCGCATCAGCTGCTTGATGACCTGTCAGATGAGGCAGGTTAGGGCATGAGGTACAGAGCCAGAAACGCTTGCTTGCTTTCTCACCAGCTGCTTAACTCCAAGAAGAGTCCACTGCACTCTGGGATGGTATCCATAGTCCACTGACCTCGGTGTTCAAGGCCTCCACCATCTTTATTTCTAGCCTCAGGAGGAAGTTTCAGGTCCTTCCTCCTCCCAGAAGTCTTCCAAGTCTTCACTCTCCTCGCCTCCTTCTCTAGCTACCCCAGCAGCCCCAGCCACACAGCCCGGCCTCAGGCCCCCACGCTGCTCACGGCATTGCAGGCACCAGCTCGCTCCACTCGGGACAGAGCCTGCAGGTCAGTGTCGAACACGTTCATCTTCTCCACCAGGCAGGTCAGAGCCGTCTCTGTGGCCTCTCCCACCTTCTCATACACGCCCTTGGCCTGGAGAGACAAAGGGACAAGGGGGTGAGGGGCAAGCAGTCCCCAGCCAGGCTCCCGGCCTCATGGCCCACTCTCTTGGCCCCCTGGAGCTCCTGTAACCTCCTTGTCACAGGCTGGGAGCTCTGCCCAGCCCAGCTGAACTGGGGTTGGGTGGTGTCTGACGATGACATTCAACCATCCCTCACCCCTGGCATCATGGCCTCCCCCTCCCTGTCCAGTCCTTCTCAGCCTTCTTCACTGGAGTCCTCTTTCTGAGCCTAAGCCCTGATGTCTGGACCCTACTCCTTTCCTCCCGCCTTCTGTCCCTGAGGGCTCACTGGCCTCCTGCCTCTCCCTCTCCATGTGCTCATGACTACAGAGCCCAGTCTAGCTGGGAATCCCTCCTGAGTCCCAAGCCCACAGGTGCAATTGGTGCCTCTGGGCCTGCTTCCCTGGGGAGTCCTCAGGCCACCTACACCCCTCCCCAGGAACCAGCCTGACCTCCTCCTACCCAGTCACCAGTCCCAGGATTTTGGGGTCCGAATCTCTCTGACCCAGGCCTTCTCTCCCTCCCTGAGGCCCCAGCCAAGCTCAGTGGACTTTCTCTGACGACACAGGGCTCCCTGGTGCGAGTGTGACACATCCCCCACACAGAAGGCTGGGTGGTTGTAAATGCAAATCTGACCACATCTCTCAAAACCCTTCCGTGGCTCTCCACCGGCCTCTTCTGGCCTGGCAGAAGGCTTCCCCTTAGGCAGGAGCATCCTTGTGGGGGCTCCTTCGGCTGCTCCCGCCAGATGAACAGCGTTCACTGCCTCCAGCATGTCAGGCCGGTGCAGACTGAGGGCCTTTTCTGGGCTGTGCCTTCGGATCTGAACACACTCACTGGTCCTTCCCCAGGAACCCCTGGCTCTTCCACCCCTTGCATTGCAGTTCCCATGTCCCAAGCCCACGGGGCAAAGATCTGAAGCTAGTCCGAAGAAGAGAGAGAGAGCAGTGGGTGTGTGCAGGGGTGGCTGTGTCACTCTCAAGGGGCAAGGACCACCAACCCCGGAAGCTTAGGCTCTGAGTAAACGGTCTGTAGTGAGCACCCAGATACTAGTGAGGTCATGAAAGCGAGTGGGGGCCTACCTCGTTGTAGTCCAGCGCTGAGTCGTTGCACATGGCACAGATGGTGGCCAGCTCCACCAGCCCATCGAACTGCCCGCAGCGCACAAGCCGCTCCCCCTGCCGCCTGTGGGGTTCAGGTGGTCAGGGCACAGGCCAGGGCCCCACCTCTGGAAGCTGCCACGCCCCTGGCCACGCCCAGAAGTGCTCCGCCCCTGGACTTCTTACCCTGGCACCTTTACGCAGCCCCAAGTAGCCCTGCCCACCCATCACCTGTCGGACACTCACACTTCGCCCTCTGGAGTATATGTGGTTCCCGAGATGGTGAACTCGTGTAAACGGCAGGAGCCTGCATCGGCCTCGGCTACCACGAACATCTGAGGAGTGCAGGAGCATGTTCAGGCGGGCTGGGTCACCTCCCTCCTCCCTGAGCAGCCGGTTTGAATAAAGACCCCAGGGTGGGATCCTGCAGGGCCTCTCCTGCAAGTCACACCAGCCTGGCCTTCCCTGTGCACCAGGAGGGAAGCAAAAAACCACAGGGCCTAGGCTGAGGCGCAGATTCTGCTTTGTCCTGGTGTGTCCAGCCCCGGCTTGTCCACCTGCTCTGGGTTCCTAGAGAGCTTATGGAAGATTCTTCAGTGCTCTGGGGGCAGCTGCCAGCTGGGGAAGCCTGCGCCCCTGCCCGTCTCACCACGTGAGCCCTGGCCAAGCTCCTAAACCTCAGTTTCTCCACTGGTAACACAGGGAAAAAGTGGGAGCAGAGTCCAGCTGCCTCCTCTTTCCATTGGAAGGGATGGGTTCCTGGCCTTCACATCCCACCAGTCCAGGGTGTCCCTGCAGAGTGAGCCCCTGGCTGCAAGGCCTGCTGGACCACCCTGCCCCTGCTTGTGACCCCCAGACTGGGGGCACACCCCTCTCAAAGCAGCCCATTCCCCTGTCAGCCAGCTCTGCTAGCCAGGTACCCCTTGCCTCCTGGAAACTGCCTGGTGGCATTCTCAGGCAAATGGCCTGGCACCCCGTAGGTACTCAGTAAGTGTCCCACCCCACTCCTTGCTCCTGGACAGTCCTCCAGCAGGGACAGCCCATCTCCCAGCACGTCCAGTCTCCACTACTTCCCTATACTGAGGGCTTAGATCATTTTAAAAAGTGTCTTTCTTCCTTATTTTATGAGGAGGGATACACTTGATAGGGTTTCTCCTCATGCATGGCAGGGATGGTCTTCCCAACCCCTGCCACACTAAACCACCGCCCAGCCCTGACCTCCCAGCCAGCCAGGTGCACACCTGGTGTGTTCAGGGTGACTCAGGATCTGAATACAGGGCCTTCCCGCAGCTCATGCAATGGCACTCATGTCACACAGTGCCACCCATTGTCACAACAGCAGAGCCAAACCTTTACGTTAGGCAAGGAACGGGATTTTAGCAGTCAGGGTCTAAGGCACAGACGCTCGCGGGTGCCCTCCGCCCATGGCAGCCTCTGAAGGAGTGTCTATGGGGCCTTAAGGTCTCAGCATTCAGAGCCTGGGTTCCCCGGGCCCAGGGCTAAGGGTGGGAGAGAACAACGGGGAGCCAACAGCCTTCACCATCCTCCCACTCACCCTTTGCTAGGTCAGAAGGAGCCCTCTGCCCCACGGGCCTGCAGGGTCTCAGCCAGAATGCCTGGAGCATGTGGCCACAGGCCCAGGGAGTGGGATCGAGTACCAGGGAATGAATAATTCCTGCCCTGGCCCTTCCCAGGTCACTGGAGCTGGCATATCTGGTGACAGGTGTCAACCTCGGATCATGATGGAGCAGGACAGAACCAGGGTCCAGGCTCAGCTTGGCTCGGGCGTCAAGGCCTTGCCCTTCACCTGTCCTTTACGGTCACCTGGCAGAGCTCACACACCCAAGCTTCAGATGAGGAGCCCGTCCAGGGTCCCAAAGTGACACAAAGGTCCCAGGGATATGCGTCTAGTCAGGCATCATCTGCTCCAGCCTGCCAGTTGTCCACTTCCACCCATGAAAACCTGGAGCTGCCCCCACTCTCCAATGTGAGATAGCCATGGCCGCTTTTCTCTATCCCTTGCTAAAAGGAGGTCAAGGAGAGGCCCAGAGAGGGAGCCCAGCCTGCCCAGTGTCACACAGCAGTGGGCCCCAAGCCAGTGTGGCCACTCACCCGGCAGACAGACATCTGGTTGGTGGTGAGCGTGCCTGTCTTGTCAGAGCAGATGACCGAGGTGCAGCCCAGGGTCTCCACAGAGGGCAGGCTCCGCACGATGGCATTCTTGCGTGCCATGCGCCGCGTGCCCAGCGCCAGGCATGTAGTGATGACAGCCGGAAGGCCTTCGGGGATGGCAGCCACAGCCAGGGCCACGGCGATCTTGAAGTAGTAGACAGCTCCGCGGAGCCAGGAGCCGCCATGGGCCGGGTCGGCAAAGTGGCCGATGTTGATGATCCACACGGCCACGCAGATCACGGAGATGGCGTGGGACAGCTGCCGGCTAAACTCGTCCAGCTTGCGCTGCAGCGGCGTGCGCTCGGGCTCCACCGCCGCCATCTGGCTCCGGATCTTGCCCAGTTCCGTGTGCAGGCCCGTGGCCACTGCCACACCCACTGCCTTGCCTGATGCAATATTCGTGCCCTGGGTGGAGGGAGGGATGAGGAAGGGCACTCAGAACCCAGCCGAGGCCCAGGGCTCATGGCTCCTGCAGCTGGAGTAGGGTTCCCATCTTTCTCCTCCATGTCCCTAGCGCTCCCAGACTTGCATGGTTATGTATTTCTTGGCTCTCTGCTGTCTTCCCACGGCAGTGTCTGCTCTACAAAGGCCGAGATGTCACCATATCCCCTGTGTCTTACAGAGCCCGAGACAGAGGAGGCACCAGAGCTGATACGGACAATATGATCAACCAGCCCAGCCTGGGCAGCAAAACATCCAATGTGATTTCTTTTTTTGGATGCATGTGCTTGCCAGAAAGACAGAGAGAGACAGAGAGACAGAAAGCGAGAAATAACCCCCTACGGGGGATGGCCACACCACAATCCCTTCTCCTCCATTCTCCTCTCGGGATCTTGGGCACACTCACACACGTGCCCAGCATGAGTTTAAGCCACCGGGTTCAGGACTCGAACCACTGGACTACATGGGAGTCCAGTGACATAGTCATTATGCAAACTGCTGGTCCCTCCAATGTGATTTCTAAAACAACCACTACGGTCACACAGACACGGAGCACAGCTGGCTCTGATCCCAGGTCAACAGTCCAGATGTTTACTGAAGAATCTGGAAAACCTGAATCTAAGCGCATCCATTCCCAAGGCCCTAGGAAAACCCCCACGGCCTGGTGTAAGGAATAGCCAACCTTATGCCTCTGTGTCCTCTTCCATAAAATGGTGCAACGCAGGCCTAAGACACAGTTGCTCCGAGGAAACCAGCACATGGTACCCTTTGAACGGATGTGCTGCTGAGACAGATAGCAGCCTCAGCCTCTTTGTCCTGAGCGAGGCAGCTCTGGCCCCAGGTCTGCAGGCCCCCCAACTGAGGAAATTATCTCGGTGAGCCCGACCATTCTCCTTGGACAGCTTTAGTGACAGCTACTGACACTCGAGCTCACACCCTCAGGCCTCCCTCCATGCTCCAGAGCAGCTTGTCCCAGGCTTTTAAGCAACGAGGCAGGGCCCTCCCCTCCAGAGAGTTCTGGGCAAGTATCACTCTCCAGGGAGGTTTTCTAGCCCCTTATAAGTGGGTGCACTGGGTCACTATGCAACTGATCTGACCCTTCTTTGCAGCCCCAGATACTCCCTACTGGCTTCAGATGGTTGGACAACTTTGAGTATCACTTGCTAACTCTTTCTGAAGCACACAGGGACAGGTCCCTCCCACCAAAGCTGGACCCATTGCTGCAAAGGGCCAAAAGGGTATCATGTCTTGGGAGTCAGTGTTCCCATCTGAGAAATGGACTGTTCCCACCGTTCTCTACTACTTTTTCATGATTAGAGGGTACACACACACATGCGTGTGCGAGAGTGAGAGAGAAGGGAACACCCTGGAAAAGGTCTCATAACACTGTGATCCCCTGTCCCTAGCCCTCCAGCTGCTCAAGATCCTGGGTGACGTGTGCACACCTGGCCTATTTTCGGGCGACCTAGGGATCTGAATCATGGTCAGTCCTATGGTTTCCAGTCTTGCAGGAGACCTGCATTACTGCTGCACCATGGCAGCCAGGCTCTGTTCTGTGTTTACAACCCTCTTTTCCTCTAGAAGATCTTCAGTTGAGTGACTATAGGCAAGCTCTGCCTCTCTCTGTGTTAAGGCAGGGTATGCTAGCAGGTAAAAAGACAATCCTGGGGCCAGGATACCTGAGTTCACATTCCAGCTCTGCCACCCACTCGCTGTATGACCTTGGGCAATCTATTTGACCTCTCTGTGCCTGTTTCTGTGCTGGAAAAACACATATAACAAGAGTACTGATTTCAAAGGTCTGTCGTGAGGATCAAACAAAACAATATATGTAAGGGGTTGATTTCAGTGCCAGGCACACAGCCCTCAGTAAACACAGTAATTACCATGATTATAAACTTGTTTGTATTGTCAATAGTTGATGAGGTTCTTTCCTCTAAGAATTTAACTGATTAATTTTTAAAAAGAATTATCTAATTATTTAATTAATTTTACCAGATAGAGACAGAGAGAGAGAGAGAGAGGGAAAGTGAGAAAGCAAGCCATCAGGTCTGGGACTCGGCCATGTGGAAGTCTAGCATCCTTAACCACCATGCCACCTGCTGGCCCAATTTCAACGTTATTTCTATTGTCATTGTCCAGGCAAAGGTCTCAAGCACTCAGGAACTTACAGAAAACAGCATGTTCTTCTTGTCCTGGTTCACAGCTCTGGGGTCTGGGATGGGGTCTGTATGCTTGGTCACAGACACAGATTCACCTGGTCGTGGAGGGATCAGATATGAGAAGACCCCTCCAAGACATCCTCTCCAACCCTGTCCCCATCTCCATCCCTGCTTGGTCGGACCTCCAGCCTCACCTGTCAGGATGGACTGGTCCACTCTCAGCGTGGTGGACTTGATCTCCACGAGACGGAGGTCGGCGGGCACTTTGTCTCCCACTGTGCAGGGGGAACAGCTTGGCTGAGGGTGGCTTTGAGCATCACACCCTGGGAAAGCCAGGAGTGCTCCCCAGACCCGAAGCTGGGGCTGAGAGGTAGGTGCCCGGGTTGCGATCCTTCAGACCCCTGCTTTTCTGGCCCAGTCTCCTCATCTGTCCAACAGGGTTCAGGCCACGAGTGCTGGCATGATCCAACAGGCACCCCGTGCATATCCAGCTGGCCAGATGCAGGCACAGGGAGGGACGGAACTCTCGTGTCACATAATGGAATGAGGAGGCCCTACCTGCCACTTCCACAATGTCTCCAGGGACGATGTCCCGGGCCCGGATCCTCTGCACACCCTTGCGGTCCGAGCGGATCACCTTGCCCATCTCAGGCTCATACTCCTTCAAGGCCTCGATGGCGCTCTCGGCATTGCGTTCCTGCGGAATGACAGGCAGGCTGGCGGTCTGTCCTGCTGCCCCCAGTGGACCACCCACTCAGAGGGACACCCTTGGAGCCTGGGGTAGAGCTGGAAGTGGAAGGAGCTCCAGGCAGAGGTCGCCGCAGGGCCTCCCACCTGCCACACACCCACGACTGCATTGGCCACGAGGATCAGCATGATGACCAGCGGCTCCACGAAGGCGGTCGTGGTCTCCTCGCCCTCCTCGAACCAGGCCAGGACCTGCGGATGGGAGCTGTGACCCCAGGCCAGGCCCTGCGCTGGGCTGCTCTCCTTTCCCTCTGCAGCTGGATCTTCTGTCCACTGCTTTGGGAGAGCCTCGGGCTTGGAGAGGGCTCGTCCGCTGAGAGGGCCAACGTGTCACTCCTGCTGCCCCCACCCCGCCCCGGCCAACCTTCAAGGGCATGGGAGAAGGTGCAGTTCCAGCCGGAGACCACACCATCTGCCTGGGACAGTGCCCCTTAGGGTGGGGTCTCCAGACCAGCAGCGGCAGCAGCAGCAGTAGCAGCACCTGGGGACCTGGAGATACAGCTCTCTGCCCTTGAGGCAGAACACTGGGGTGGGGCCACGAATCTGCTTTAACAAGCCCAGGTGATTCTGCTGAGCACTGACAACCAGCTAGAGGAGCCGTAAAGCTGGGCCTGAGTGGGGGAGGTGGAGGGGAACCAGTTCAAGTCCCATTCCTATCCCTTGGCCCAGATGGGTACCTGTCACTGCCTCCATGGGCCTTGGCGTGTCCACCTGCAGTGACAGGGTATGAGCGCAGGGTGAGCTCAGCCACTTTAGGATGGATAGCTTTTGTTTGTTTGTCGGGAAGAGTCCCTGCTTGCACATGGACAGGCCAGGAGGGCCAGGCACAGCTGGCTGGGCCTTCTATTTCAAGATGAGGCCACCGAGTTGAGGTCTCCACCCCAGGCCCTGCTGGGGTGGACCTGGGAGCAAGAATCACACCTACCCCAGCTTCCAGCCCTGCAGGACCCTTGGGTCTCCACTGCTCAGCTGTTAGCAACAATCACTGCCTCCCCACCTTTCCCCCTGACCCACAGCCCATAGGTCCAGAGAGGCCTGGGTAACAGAAATGGGGGGGCAACAGCAGCCACGAGGCGGCAAGGTGTGAAAGCCCCGAATGTCTGAGTGGCTGGGAGCACGGCGAAGGGGCTAAGGCAGTGGCCTCACGACACCGGGCAACGCCTGAAGACGGTTTAGATCATCACAACTAGGAGGCACTACTGGCCCTGGGGATAGAAGCAGCCCGCTCTACCCGTCCTGTGAGGCACCCCGACAGAGAATGAGCCAGTCAGAAACGCCGTGGTGCTCAGGCTGAGAAACCCCAGCGGAAACAGGGAGGGCTCCGTCGCCAGCCAGCGTGTGGGTCAGCGTGGAGGGGGCCAGGTGGGAGCAAGGAGTCCAGTGGAGGGGGTCAGGTGGGAGCAAGGAGTCCAGCTTCAGGGCTGCGAGGATCAGACCTGGAAAGCTGAAGTCTGAGCAGGGTAGGGATGGGGAGGGCCAGAGAAGACCAGGGAGCGGCCCAGGGATGCCCATAGCCTGGCCCTCTGCGTACTGCCCAGACCCGGCTCTCCCTCTGGCCCACCCCACACCAGGCAGGCAGGCCCCACTTACGAAGGAGACCAGGGCGGCCAGCAGCAGGATGCGCACCAGGAGGTCGTCAAACTGCTCCAGCACCAGCTCCCACAGGGACTTCCCTGGGAACGGAGCAGTGCGTGAGGCCCAGGCCGCCTACAGGCCTGCCCCACTCAGAGCTGAGCCCCCTCCCAAGGCCCTGAGAGGCCAGGTGGGTGATGCAGGGGGCTCAGCAGGGCCTCGGTTTCTGGGGAGGGGGAAGCCACAACCCGACAGTGATCGGCCAAAGCCTTTGTCCCATAGCCCAGCAGGTCGCCCGACCAGAGCCTCACCTTCCTCGGACGGGAGCTCTGTAGGATCCAGGCAGCCACGGGAGCCATGAGGAGACAAGAGACGACTGGGTTATGCAGGGGGCCTTGGGGAATCTGTCAGCCCCTTCCCTGGGGACCACTCAGACACCCTGACGGACCGATGCAGCCACAGCTCTCTGAGGTCACCGGGCAGACAGCACAGGCCTTAATGCCTCAGCCTCTCCACCTCCTCTGGCTGAAGGTTTGGTGTGGCCTGGCTCACCTTGTGGTAAGACCCGAGCGAAGAGGGTCTTTCCAGTCCTTCCCTCATGTCATGGAGGAGAAAGGTGAGGAGGAAGAGAAGGGACCCCCCAGGACCACAGAGTTGGTAGTGCTCATGGATCCCAGCACTGGTGTTCCCCAGGGGGCCACCTGATCCTGATCAATACCTCCCACCCATGACGAGGCGTCTCCCCTCCTTAAATTGAGAACACTGGCTCAGGTTCCCTTTGCTTTTCCTGCCTCAGACAGACCAGCTCCTGCAGGACCCCCTGGCAAGATCTGCAGCTGAGCAGTCCTCAGCCATACCCCGAGGGGGCCTCCCCGAACATCCACAAGGATGAGGAACATCCGTGAGGAACCACCGATGGTTCAGTGCCCCAGCCCCACCCCCATACCCATTCCCAGTCCCACAGTTTTAGTGTTTTAAGAACATTGTTACAGGACCAGCAGGTGAAATACGGTTATGTCGCTGGACTCTTATGTAGTCGACCGCAGCTCAAGTCCTGGACCCAGTCGCTTAAACCTCATGCCCGGGGTGTGTGTGTGTGTGCCCAAGATTCCAAGAGGAGAATGGAGAACAAGGGACTGTGGCATAGCCATCCCCCCTGAAGGGGAGGGATGGTTTTTCACTTTCTGTCTCTCTTCGGGCAAGCACACACACCCTATAGCAAAAATCTCTCAAAAAGAAAAAAATTGTTTCCAAACACCGATGGCACTGGCCTCTCGTTATGGGCCTGATTTTTCATCTCACATTTCCTACCAGGAATCCTTGGGTACCGAAAGTCTTTGAATCATCCCAGCAGGTTACAGGGAGTTCCCTCCCTGCTTCCCAGATGGGAGGACTGAGGCCCAGAGAGAAGGCTGTCGGCAGGCCTGGGGCTCTGGAGGGGCGGGGGAGGGGGCTGAGCCCTGGACGGGGACTCGGTCTCCCTCTTCCCAGGCCCTGACTGAAGCCTATCTGAGGCCTTCCCAGGCCACAGTCTGAGCCCTGCCTCCTCTTGTCCCCGGCCACTCGCAGGACAGCTCAGGACCAGCAGTAGGCATCACTCAGGAGCTCATTGGTGATGCAGAACCTGAGGCCCCACCAGGCCGGGGTCCTCCTACTTGTCCTCCTTCCTGACACAAGACAGGGCCTTGCATCTGTCACCTGGTTTTGGCTCTCATACGCAAAGGCACTTTTCCCATGGTGGGGGGAGCCTTCTTCCCAGACCACCTGTTCGGGAGTTTGGGGTCTGCACCTGGCAGCTGAAGCGTGGAGTGTCATGCAGCCCACTGGACTGCCGGAACCCAGGAGGGAAACATATAACCTAAAAATACACTTTCTAGCATTTTCTCCAAAGTCCTATTTTAGGCAACGGCTGACATTTTCCGTGGAAAATGTAATCTCCAGTGTCCTGCGTCGAGATTAAAATCAAACAGACTTTTTCCTTCTGATCTATTTAGCTGAAGCGAACAGGAAAGGCGGGGGAGGCCCAGGCCTGGTTTCTGGGCCAGTTCTCCAATGAAGTAGGGTCCCTGAGAGGTCGTCTTGGCCATGCCCCAGCCTTCACGCAGGACAGTGCCAACCTGATTCTGCTGTGCTCCCATACCCTCACCCTTCCAGGGATCTAACTCAGGAGAGGGCTTATCTGTGTCTCCCTAACCCTTCTCTTTGTCAGGCATGTGGTCCTTGGGCCACTATATAGAGATAGAGATATAGAGATAGAGATATAGAGATAGAGATATAACATTTTTTAAAAAGGTTTTTGCGTTAGAGTACATGCACTCACAGGAGAGAGTGAGACAGTGAGAGAGAAAGTGAGAAATCGCTTCCCAGGGGATGGCCATGCCACAATCCATCCATCTCCATTCTCCACCCAGGATCTTAGGCATGCATGCACACGTGTCTGGCATGATTTTCAGGCCACTGGATCTAGGAATCGAACCGCGGTCAGCCATGTTGAGAGTCAGTGACGGAACTGCGACACCATCTGCTGGCCCAAGCCACCACATTCCTTACAGCATTCCGGGGCACGTGTACCTGCTCTGGTTCTCCCCACCCCCAAGATGCTATCTGCCTCCCTGGGCTGGTCTCTGCCTGTCCACCTGGATCTCCTCTCCTGCTTGCTGACCCAGAACCCACTCTTCAGTGGTCACTATGCTGTTCACCAAATGTTTCTGGATCTCCCTACCTTGTGGGCACATAGTAGGACTGCACTTCCCAGCCGCCCTATGGGAGACCCGAGGAGGTCGCTGTCTAATAGAACGTTCTGTGATGCCGGAAGTGTGCACTATCCGTACTGTCCAGAACAGTGGACGCTTGCCCCACACCGCCCTGGAGCACCTGGAGCACCTGGAATGTGGCTGGTGTGACCAAGAAGCCAACTTTTCAATTTAACTGAATTTTCATTCTATTTCAATTTAAGTGACCACACGAGGCTAGTGGCTGCCGTAGCTGTTCAGGTCTGGAGCTCTTTGACCCTCGGCTACCGCAACCAGCAATCAGGGCAGTGCTATCTGTTCTGCCAGCCCGAGCCACTAGGTGAGGAAGACGTAGGAGCCAGCCCTCGCTAGATGGCCAAACTGCCATGGGCAGACAGCAGGATAAACTAGCCTCTCTTGTTGTTTCTGCAATGACCTAGCCAGTCCTGACTGAGACATCCTCAGCCTAGACCCTGCTTCTACCACCAGGCTCCCGGCTGCCCCACACACCCACTGGGGAGGCTCAGTCAGCCTGAATCGCTGTAGATGCCCCACCCACGGTACAGGCCTCATTCTCATCCTGCCTAAGCAGCTGAGTCCTGGGAGCCTAGGAGGCTCATCTGGAAGATGGGGTACCTCCACTCATCCGGAAAAGCTGTTGTAATAATGATCTTTATCATTAACATCAGTATTATGATGTCCCCTGGTAGGCTTTTTAAAGTTTATTTCTTCCATGAATGAGAGACACAAAGAGAGACAAAGGGAGATAGCACCCCCAGCAGGGTCTGGATGCCATGATTGACCCCCAGCCTCAGCCGGCCCCGGATCATGGGAATGCACAACCCAGTGCATTCAGGGAGGTCTCCAGATGCGAACGCGGCACCTTTCCAAGTGGATCTGCTTCACGGAGTGTCGTGTTCTACTGCGGCGTCACACCTAGCCCCTCTTAAGAGCTGCATTTACTGAGCACCTGGTAGACACCCAATGTACCAGGCGCCTTACCCACATCATTTCCAGAGACTCGAGGGAAGACATGGGGTGCCCAGCAAGGGAGGTGCCCGGCAGACTAACAGCAGCGAGGGGCGACTGTGCCAGGAGCCACGCCGACTCCTTGTACGTGTTGTTTTCAGGATTCTCAGACAGCCTGAGGAGGGGACCGTTACTGTTCCCATTTCCTATCTGCCTACTCCCTGGCTCTGGCCCTGACTCCAAAACTGTCCTGTCTTCCCTCCTCTGGCCCATTTACCACCACCCCAAGGCCACCTGAAAACACTTGGTGTCCCACGCCCTGATCATCAAACTGGATGTCCTCATCCATCCATCAGCTTGCCCCTCTTCAGCGGCCCGAGGCACCAGCCAAAATCACCCCTATCCTCACAGGTTGGCTTTTGGGGGTTACTAGGCCCTGTCTGCTCGGGCCTGGTCTGCTTCAAATGTCAGTTCTGTGAAGACCCAGTAGGATCCGTTCTCCTCTCACATGAAGAGCTCCAGGGTCGCAGGGAGAACCCAGAGCGGGAGGCATGCCTGGGAGATGCAGTTCCCCTCTCTACCCCTCCCCACCCCCGACACCTAGCTACCTCCAGGCTGCCTGTGGGGAGGCTTAGCCAGTCCCCCGTGAGGTGGTGACACTGCGTGTTCAGCAATGCCAGGTGCCCCATGTGTTGAGTGGAGAGCATGCCCGGGCCCTGCCTGCCTACGGCACTGTCCACTGGGTGCACGGGGCAGGCAGGAACAGGGGCTGCTCCCTCTAAGATCCCTGGCTGGGCAGGCCCCAAGCAGCACCCAGCCCTCCACCCTTTCTCTCTCCCAGCCCAGCCTTGCTCTGGTCACTGTGGCCAGACCAAGTGGGTCCATGGCCCCAGAGCTCCATGTAGGGCTGGCCTGAAGGAGCCTGGAGTAAGCCTGTGGGTCCTGGGAAGAAAGAGGGAATGTAATCAGAGAAGCTTGGCAGCTTCTAGCAAGGAATCTGGTCGAGAGGGCTTGAGTTCTAATCCTACTCTAATCCCCATTCTCAGTTTCCCTATCAGCAAAAGGGGAACAACAGTAATCACCTCATAAGCTTGCTGTGAAGTTTTTTTTGTTTTTTTTTTTTGAGAGTTTTTCAGCTATAGGGCATGTGTGCTTGCCAGAAAGACAGAGAGAGACAGAGAGACAGAAAGCAAGAAATCAACCCCTGGGGGGATGGCCACGCTGCAATCCCTTCTCCTCCATTCTTCTCTTGTTCTCTTGGGATCTTGAACACGCAGGCACATGCACCCAGCATGAGTTTAAGCCACCAGGTCCAGGATTTGAACCACGGTCAACTATATGGTAGTCCAGCGACATAGCCATTACACCAACTGCTGGTCCCTGTGAAGATTTTTTTTTTTTTTAAATAAGGATTCTTTTTCTTTTTTTTTTTTCATTTTTGCTATACGGCTTGCTGGAGACAGAGACAGAGAGGGAAAGTGAGAGATCACTCCCCAGGGGGCATGGCCACACCACAATCCCGTCTCCTCCATCTCCTCTCAGGATTTTGGGTACTTACGCACATGCACATGATTTTCAAGCTGCCAGGTCTAGGACTTGAACCACACAGTTGGCCATGTGGAATTCACCTGCCTTAACCTCCAAGTCATCTGCTGGCCCTGATGTGAAGGTTAAATGACTTGACATGCTCAAAGTGCTTAACCTAACACACAGCACATGGAGAACACGCATTAGCCATAATCACAGCTCCATGACAGCCAGGCTGTCCTGAGTGCAGTGCCTCCACACCTGGGACAGTGCCCAGCACACAGTAGATGTACGATGAAAATCTGTGAGTGAATGAATGACCTGCCTCTGGTCTGCTCTGAGACCTTCAGTGGCTCTCCTTTGCTAACCAATGAAGACCAACCTTAGCACAGTCTTTGGGCTTTCCTGGACCTCCCCCAACCTACCCTTCTGGAATCACTCCCGTGTCTTAGATGTACATCCTTCTGCCAGCCAAGTGAGACACCTCAGGCTTGCCCCCTACGTTTTAAAAAATTAATGTTATTGGGCCAGCAGGTGGCATGGTAGTTAGGGTGCTGGACTCTTAGATGGTCAACCATGATCCGAGTCCCAGACCTGGTTTCTCACTTTCCCTCTCTCTGTTGTCTCTGTTGAGCACATATATCCTGTAGCAAATCAGAAAGAAAAAAAAAAAAGTAATACCAATGATAAATAAAATTAAATAGACAGTTATCTTTGTTTGCTTGTTTGTTTGGAGAGTTTTTGTTTGTTTGTTTGTTTTTTGTTTTTTTTTTTTTTTTCTTTAGGGGCCGTGCTCGCCAGAGAGAGACAAAGAGACAGAAAGCTAGAAATCACCCCCTGGGGGGATGGCCATGCTGCAATCCCTTCTCCTCCATTCTCCTCTCGGGATCTTGGGCATGGACGCACACGCATCCAACGTGAGTTTAAGCCACTGGGTCTAGGACTCGAACCATGAGTCGACTACATGGGAGTTCAGCGACATAGCCATTATGCCAACTGCTGGTCCCTAAATAGACAATTATTTTTTTAAAATTAATATTATTAAGGCCAGCCCCATAGTATAATAGTTAAGGCCTGTGCCTTGGCAGCCAGATCCCATATGGTCAATTATGGTTCAAATCCTGCCTCCTGTCTTGAGGTGCATATGTGTGAGTGCCCTCCATCTCTTTTTCCTTTTTTTCAGTTTTGGTAAAGGGCACATGCGCTTGCCAGACACAGAGAGAGAGAGAAAGACAGAGAGGTAAAGAGTGAGAAATCACGCCCCCTCCTAGGTCCCAGGGGTTTGACCAGCCACAGTCATTCTCTCAGGATACTGGGCATGCACACACCATGCACCTAGTATGATTTTAAAGTCGCTGGGTCTGGGATTCAAACCGTGAAGTCAGCCATGAAAGATCCAGCTGCCTTAACCTCCATACTACCTGCTAGCCCTGTGTTCCCTAAATCTTGATGAGATGGAGAAATGGAGGAAAAATGATTGCAGTGTGACCCCCCCCCCCATTGAAGGGGTGTTCTCTCTCTCTCTGGTGAAACACACATGCCCTCTGGCAGTAAAAGATAAATGATTATTTTTAATTGACGAATCATAATTGTGCACATATGGGGGTACAGTGTGATGGCTGATAACCTCCCCTGTCCAGCTAAAGCTTCTCCTCCAGTCTTAGCCTTGAGCCTTTCCTTCTGTCCAGGGTACCCCTCCTCCCTACCTCCTCATCTGACCTCACCCTCACAGGAAGGCTTCCCTGAAACGTCCCCTTGGCCCACCTCATCCCCTGACCTCTGACAGTTGTGAGGCTCACAGTATCAGGACAGGCTCACAGTACCGGGTCTCACCCTCTCCAGGCGGGCGGGGCGGAGCCATCCCTGGTGCACACTCAGCCCTTACAGTATCTGTTTACTCAGTTGCTCCGCAGTTCAGGCCAAGACCCACAGTTCAGAGCCACAGAGAAGGGGGTGCAGCCTGGGATGTCCCTGGGCTGTCCCAGGCTCCACCACCTGCTCCCTAAGCCCCCCTGGCCTCCGTCCCTCTCACAACATTGGAAACTGGTCTTGCAGCTTCTAAATGTCAGTTTCAGCCGGGAGAGGCAGGTCCTCACTAAGGTCTTCCTCAAAGGTAAATTTACAAAGCAATTAAATTGTCACTCGCAGAGTTACAGAGAGGCCCTGGCTGAACTGGGCCCGCCCAGCCCACCTGGCTCTGTCTGTGTCTCCAGGGTCCAGCTAGAGTGGACAGCCTGGCCTTGCTCTGCAGGGGTCCACTCCAGGCACTGCAGAGAGCAGCTCCCTGCTCTGCAGAGGGGACCACCTGCCCTACCTGGCCCTAGAGGTGAAGGGTTTGAGTAACATTGTGTACCCAACCAGAGGGGCACAGCTGGCCCTGCCTCAGGACGCAGAGGCCAAGGTGGGGAAGGCCTGAGGCTGTCCCTGGGGGGGCAAAAGCTGCCCAACAAGGGCCCATGGATATGAAAACTAGGGCAAAGCCTGAAAGACCTTGGGGTTCCAAATGGCTGCAGGTAAACCACCCTCTCAGATTCTAAACTTGGTTTCATGTCCCGTAAGGTCCTTAGGGGATCTTAGGGTCCCCTCTCTGCTACACTGAGCCATTGAGACTAAGGAGGGGCAGGTCTGCTGAGGCCACCCGCTCTGATCGCCACCTTCCCTAACTCACCCAACCCTTCTGGGCCCAGTTTCTGTGGGCCATGCATATGAGTTTCCCAGTCACACAGTGGCGGCGCTGAGGATGGCAAGTGAGGCCACGTCCAGGACACCGTGGGCAGGAGTGCACATCTGGACTACCCCTCCCATCTGGCAGCCCTGGCCACTGTACCCACTGCACAGATGGGCAGAATGAAGCCCAGGAATGCAGGTACCAGTGCTGGCACGGCCCCTCCCAGGGCTACCCTGGACAGAGACCGTTCCCAGAGGCCTCCTGGGACGCTGCCTACTCCCAGGAAACTGGGCTCTCCAGAGCCTTCAGGCACAGACGGCGGGAGGACGCACCCAACTCAGCCAGGCCCCGTGGCTTTGCTCGTGTTCAGCACAAGAGATGAGCAGCCTACTCAGGGGCACAGGACCCATTTGATAGCAGTCCCCAAACATGGGAAGATGCCCGACCTGACTTGTCAACAGAAAAATGCAAAGGAAAACTGTGAGAGACCACGTTTCTATCACCTTGGCACAGATCAAAACGTCGGATCGGGCCTGCAGGTGAAGTGGCGGTTAAGGCGCTGGATCCCACATGGCTGGCTGCACGGCTGAGTCCTGAAGCCTGGACCCAGAGACTTGAAATTCATGCGTGTGCGTGCATGCCCGAGATTCTGGGAGAAGAATGGAGAAGGGTGTGGCCAACCCCCAGGGGGTGATTTCTCACTTTCTCTCTCTGGCCAGCCCACACTCCCTAGAACAAAACAAACCAAAAAAGAGAAGAGAAGAAAAACTGTCTGATACAGGGTCAGTGAGTACAACCCCTGGAGAGCAGCCATCAAAATGGAAAATACACACTCCTTGGGCCCAGAATTCCTCTGCTGGGAAGCAGTACCTTGCGATAGCCCCGAGTGTGTGATACGAAGTGGGGATAAGAACGGCCCTTGTGATGTGTTAGCAGCTATGAATGGTTCAAGTGTCCGGCAGAAGTCAGGCTGAAGAAGTGCTGCAACAGCCCCAGCACGAAAACCGCCTA
>NW_006204759.1:4222761-4224967 GCF_000334495.1 Tupaia belangeri chinensis
CGTTTAAGGCGCTGGATCCCACATGGCTGGCTGCACGGCTGAGTCCTGAAGCCTGGACCCAGAGACTTGAAATTCATGCGTGTGCGTGCATGCCCGAGATTCTGGGAGAAGAATGGAGAAGGGTGTGGCCAACCCCCAGGGGGTGATTTCTCACTTTCTCTCTCTGGCCAGCCCACACTCCCTAGAACAAAACAAACCAAAAAAGAGAAGAGAAGAAAAACTGTCTGATACAGGGTCAGTGAGTACAACCCCTGGAGAGCAGCCATCAAAATGGAAAATACACACTCCTTGGGCCCAGAATTCCTCTGCTGGGAAGCAGTACCTTGCGATAGCCCCGAGTGTGTGATACGAAGTGGGGATAAGAACGGCCCTTGTGATGTGTTAGCAGCTATGAATGGTTCAAGTGTCCGGCAGAAGTCAGGCTGAAGAAGTGCTGCAACAGCCCCAGCACGAAACCCGCCTAGCCACTGGGCAGCCCGAGGGTGGAACCAGCTCGAGAGTAGACAGCAGGGGGTCATAGAGCATAGGTCTGGGTGTACGTGTGCACAAACTACCTAGGGAAGGAACCATGCAAAGCTGAGGACACTGGGACTGGGTGGTTGGGGACAGGGTAGGGACTTCACTGCATACTTTTCACACCCCTTGAACGTTGTGCTCTCTGCAAATTTTCATTTAAAAAAATAAATCTAAGAGGTACCCGAGGAGCTGAGCTCTGGGTGCTTCTGGCACCGGCAAAGGTGAGGTCACAGGAGATGCTAGGTACAGAAGCCTCCCTGTCACTGTCCTGCTGGGGCCTCAGAGGCCCCAGCTCTGTGACAGGACGGATGATGTTTTGTGTGCATGGGTTGGGGGAGGAGCCGACACTGGGCTGACACACCATAGACTGCACTGCTGAGGCTCCCCACCACGACCTCTGAGGTTTCTGTCTGCAAGAGGGAGGAGGAGGGAAGGTGGGAGGGCGGGATCCCCAGCCCCTGCCTCCCTTCCCCCCTCCTCTGCAGAATTTGCAAACTTCAGGACTTAAGCAAATGACTTCCTTGTGGTTTCCAGCATTAACGACCTTGCAGGTGCACAGGCTCCTGGGCTGGGGGGAACTCTAGTCCCTGGGGTGTCCCCTCTACCACAGGCCCCACCCACCCCACCACCCAGCTTTGGGCCAGCAACCTGGCCCAGCCTCTTTTGCTACAGGGAGGGAGGACCTGGTGTGTGTGACCTCCCTAAACACCTAGACAGAGAGGCCAAGCAGCTTGTCCAGGATCACACTGCTACAAAAGGGCAGAGCTAGGGTTCAAAGCCCCATCTGCCCCACAGCAGAGGCTGTGGCAGTAGAGCCAGGAAGACACCTAAGCCTCCTCCTCAGGTCTCTAGAGAATGAGGCAGGAAGGGACAGCTGGCTCCCCTCTGCTTACCTGTGGACCTCCAGGAGGAAGGAGCAGATCCGTGATGGAAGGGAAGAGGCCTCTGGGACCCTCTAGCGGCTGGAGCAAGGCTGGAATAGCTAAGGCCCAGTTGGCCCCAACTCCCAGTACAGGCACCAACACCTCTTATCGAGACAGGGAGGGAAACTGAGGCCCAGAGAGGGGCATGTACCCAACATCAACCCCACCACTTGCTACGAGACCTCGGACAAATTGTTTAACCTCCTGGCACCTCAGTTACCTTCTCTACAAAATGGGGATAACAAGTCACTGCCTCATACAGTTGTTTTGGGGGAGAAATGACATAGATGAAAAGTTCCAAGAACAATGCCTGCACATAGTAAGTGCTCAGCGGATGTTATTTTTACTTTTATTATTTTTATTATTTATTTATTTTTTAGAGGTTTCTGCTATAGGGTGCGTGCACCTACCAGATAGAGAGAGAGACAGAAAGCGAGAAATCACCCCTCAGGGGGTATGGCCACACCCTAATCCCTTCTCCTCCATTCTCCTCTCGGGATCTTGGGTATGCACGCACACGCACCCAGCATAGTTTAAGCTACCAGGTCCGGGACTCGAACCGCAGTCAACTACATGGGAGTCCAGCGACATAGCCATTATGCCAACTGCTGGTCTCTATTATTATTATTTTTTTTAGAGAGATTTTTGCTATAGAGTTTGTGCGCTCGCCAGAAAGACAGAGACAGAAAGCAAGAAATCACCTCCCAGGGGGATGGCCATGCCACAATCCCTTCTCCTCTCGGGATTTTGGGCACACATGCACATGT
>NW_006204759.1:4225017-4228679 GCF_000334495.1 Tupaia belangeri chinensis
CGTTTAAGGCGCTGGATCCCACATGGCTGGCTGCACGGCTGAGTCCTGAAGCCTGGACCCAGAGACTTGAAATTCATGCGTGTGCGTGCATGCCCGAGATTCTGGGAGAAGAATGGAGAAGGGTGTGGCCAACCCCCAGGGGGTGATTTCTCACTTTCTCTCTCTGGCCAGCCCACACTCCCTAGAACAAAACAAACCAAAAAAGAGAAGAGAAGAAAAACTGTCTGATACAGGGTCAGTGAGTACAACCCCTGGAGAGCAGCCATCAAAATGGAAAATACACACTCCTTGGGCCCAGAATTCCTCTGCTGGGAAGCAGTACCTTGCGATAGCCCCGAGTGTGTGATACGAAGTGGGGATAAGAACGGCCCTTGTGATGTGTTAGCAGCTATGAATGGTTCAAGTGTCCGGCAGAAGTCAGGCTGAAGAAGTGCTGCAACAGCCCCAGCACGAAACCCGCCTAGCCACTGGGCAGCCCGAGGGTGGAACCAGCTCGAGAGTAGACAGCAGGGGGTCATAGAGCATAGGTCTGGGTGTACGTGTGCACAAACTACCTAGGGAAGGAACCATGCAAAGCTGAGGACACTGGGACTGGGTGGTTGGGGACAGGGTAGGGACTTCACTGCATACTTTTCACACCCCTTGAACGTTGTGCTCTCTGCAAATTTTCATTTAAAAAAATAAATCTAAGAGGTACCCGAGGAGCTGAGCTCTGGGTGCTTCTGGCACCGGCAAAGGTGAGGTCACAGGAGATGCTAGGTACAGAAGCCTCCCTGTCACTGTCCTGCTGGGGCCTCAGAGGCCCCAGCTCTGTGACAGGACGGATGATGTTTTGTGTGCATGGGTTGGGGGAGGAGCCGACACTGGGCTGACACACCATAGACTGCACTGCTGAGGCTCCCCACCACGACCTCTGAGGTTTCTGTCTGCAAGAGGGAGGAGGAGGGAAGGTGGGAGGGCGGGATCCCCAGCCCCTGCCTCCCTTCCCCCCTCCTCTGCAGAATTTGCAAACTTCAGGACTTAAGCAAATGACTTCCTTGTGGTTTCCAGCATTAACGACCTTGCAGGTGCACAGGCTCCTGGGCTGGGGGGAACTCTAGTCCCTGGGGTGTCCCCTCTACCACAGGCCCCACCCACCCCACCACCCAGCTTTGGGCCAGCAACCTGGCCCAGCCTCTTTTGCTACAGGGAGGGAGGACCTGGTGTGTGTGACCTCCCTAAACACCTAGACAGAGAGGCCAAGCAGCTTGTCCAGGATCACACTGCTACAAAAGGGCAGAGCTAGGGTTCAAAGCCCCATCTGCCCCACAGCAGAGGCTGTGGCAGTAGAGCCAGGAAGACACCTAAGCCTCCTCCTCAGGTCTCTAGAGAATGAGGCAGGAAGGGACAGCTGGCTCCCCTCTGCTTACCTGTGGACCTCCAGGAGGAAGGAGCAGATCCGTGATGGAAGGGAAGAGGCCTCTGGGACCCTCTAGCGGCTGGAGCAAGGCTGGAATAGCTAAGGCCCAGTTGGCCCCAACTCCCAGTACAGGCACCAACACCTCTTATCGAGACAGGGAGGGAAACTGAGGCCCAGAGAGGGGCATGTACCCAACATCAACCCCACCACTTGCTACGAGACCTCGGACAAATTGTTTAACCTCCTGGCACCTCAGTTACCTTCTCTACAAAATGGGGATAACAAGTCACTGCCTCATACAGTTGTTTTGGGGGAGAAATGACATAGATGAAAAGTTCCAAGAACAATGCCTGCACATAGTAAGTGCTCAGCGGATGTTATTTTTACTTTTATTATTTTTATTATTTATTTATTTTTTAGAGGTTTCTGCTATAGGGTGCGTGCACCTACCAGATAGAGAGAGAGACAGAAAGCGAGAAATCACCCCTCAGGGGGTATGGCCACACCCTAATCCCTTCTCCTCCATTCTCCTCTCGGGATCTTGGGTATGCACGCACACGCACCCAGCATAGTTTAAGCTACCAGGTCCGGGACTCGAACCGCAGTCAACTACATGGGAGTCCAGCGACATAGCCATTATGCCAACTGCTGGTCTCTATTATTATTACTTCTATTTTACAGATGGTAAAGCTGAGGCTCAGAGAGGGTCAGAGAATATTGAAGTAGACTCAGACCCTGGAGAAAGCCAGACACTGGGTCCACAACCCAGGCAGAGCAGTGAGTTTAGCACTTGGTACTGGGTAGAGCTGGGCAAAAATAAATCAGGTCGAGAAAAACAGACTCAAACTGCAGTCAACTACGTGGGAGTCCAGCAATATAACCATCAAGCTATCTGCTGGTCCCAGCTTTTACTATTATTCATATTTAATTGGCCAGAGGGTATATGCACTCACAGGAGAAAGGCAGGGAGAGAGAGGGAAAGTAAGAAAGCACCCCTGTGCGGTGGCCTCGCCATCACCCCTTCTCCATTTCCACTTTCAGGATCTGGGGCATGTGCACGCACACGTGTCCGGCGTGTTTTCTGTTTTGGTTTTCAAGCTGCCACATCCAGGGCTCAGAGCACACAGCGGTCCATGGGGGATCCAGCTGCCTTTTGCCACCATGCCACCAGCCAGCCCACACTTTTATTAAAAAATGGGGAATCCAGGGAAGCCCCCCAAAGGCCCAATCTCTCCTACCATGCCAACACGCATCCACCTATCCTGGACCTACACGCGACACTATGGCAACACCCTTCCCCGTCATCACTTCACGCAGGTGTTTACCTCACCCTCATCCAGACAAAACAATGAGGGGGGACAAGGGGCTCCCCCACCCCAGTCAACTCCTCCTCTGCTGGACAAGACACGCAGCCACCAGGGACAGGAGCCTGGCCCTGCTGCCCTGCCCTACTATAGCAAAGGACTCCTTCCCTGCCAAGTCACTAATGGGGGATATTAAATAATATTTATCTCCCCAGTTCCTCCCACAGCTCAACTAAATATAGCAACTAATTTTTTTGAAAAAGGATTTCTGCTCTAGAAAGATAATATTTATGTAAGAGGTGGTTTTCATAAACCAATACAAAACCCAACGCTCCCTTTCTGACAGTTCTTGGTCATTTTCAGCCAGCCCTGAGCCATGGGACACCAGGGCCAGAGCACCTTCCCTTCTGGCTGGCTGGGAACCCCAATGGGTGAGGCCTCCCAGTCCCTGGACTCAGGCCCAGGCTGCCCTTCAGTGATGGAGGGAACATTTCTCTCTGGACCCCTCGCACTCTGCAGGGTGCCCTGGGGGTGAGTGAGGGGCAGCAGGCTCTGCTGGAAGGAATGCTGGGGTGGTCCACTCGCACAGGGCCTCCAGATGTGCAGGGCCACATCTAGGCAGTGCCCGGTGCCGCTTGCTGAGCCTTCTGACAGGAGACTCCCACACTCTTGAAGGAGGTGAGAAAGAAATGACTTGCACTGGATTAGCCTAAGCTGTTGGCACCCTCCGACCCAGAGCCGGTCAGCCATGCTCCAGGTCACCACACCAGGAAAAGGCCAAGGGCAACTCCCTGAGGCACTGAATCCCTCCCCAGGAAGGTGGGTCTCCCGCCTAAGCAGTTCAAAGCCCCCACCGATTCCAGCCAGCCACATCCGCTTCAGGGTTGCAGAAAGAGGAAGACCTGGGGGTGGGGTGGGGGTGGGGGCACCAAGGCCAGCGGCTGACAGGCTGCACCTTC
>NW_006204759.1:4228833-4229100 GCF_000334495.1 Tupaia belangeri chinensis
GGGGGTGGCTAAGGCTGGCAGGGGTGGATGAGGACCGAGCTGGAGGTGCGGAGGCCCGAAGGACTGCGCAGGGGGACCCAGGCATCCAGTCTCCCAGGCCGGAACCCGCCCCGCCATCCTCCACTCGGGCGAAGGTGGCCGCACAGCCCTGCCGGGTGTCCCAACAACATCTGAAGGTTTCCGGAGCCCTCGCTTCCTGCCGGCCCGCGGAGGCCGGGAGCTGGGCGAGGAGAGGACCGCGCCGCCGCTGCGCGCAGGGGGGGGAAT
>NW_006204759.1:4229417-4230899 GCF_000334495.1 Tupaia belangeri chinensis
CCGCGGCCCCGCCCCCGCAGCGCCCTAGGGCGCAGAGCCGGGCCGCCCGCCCATTGTGCAGAAGGGGAACTGAGGCCGCCGGCGGGCCGCGCGCTGAGCCGGGAGCGGCCTCCATCCCACTCGGCAGAGCTGGAGCAGTGGCCGGGGCGGGGGGCGAGGACCCAGAACTGGGACAGGCTAAAAAAACGTCGGAGCTGCCGCGTTCGCCTCCGTGGAGCTTTCCTGAGTCGACCGTGGGGGTTGGGAGGTGGTGGAAAAATAGAAGTGTCCTTCGAGGAGCGTCCTATTTCCCAACTCCACTTCTGCGAAGCGTAACCCTGGAACTAGAGGGAACCCAAACGCTTGTGAAGAAGCGCATCTCCACCAGATGCGTGCCTTATCTGACGCCTGTGCTGTCTCTTCTTTTCCAAACGTCCAGCGCCAGGCGGCTGTTCTCGGCCAGAACCTTTACCGCCGAACGACGTTCAGTGAGAGAAGCTGAAGAAAGCCAGGCTTACCACCTACACATACTGTCGCCCTAGCAGGAAATGGAGCTGCGGGGGGGCAGGGCGGAGCTCCCTAGAGAGGCCTGAAGGGGTGGCTGGGGTCTTTCTCCAGGCCCTCCCTAAGGCCGAGTGACCCTGGCCAAGGGATGGGGAGGGACCGAGTTGCTCCCACTTCAGTGCTCCCTGAGTCCCAGCCACCCCAGTGTGTCAGTAGAAAGGGCTGCAGGTCGCAGGAGGAAATTGGGTGAAGGCGGAAACCACTCACCCCACCAAAAGGAGGAGCAATGAGAACGTTCTTACTGTCACCCCTCCAGCTGGAAAGACCCAACCAGTGTCACCTCACCCCCCATGTGGCCCCACCCAAGCTGGCCTCTGCTGTCCAGAGCTTCAGCTTGAGATCCACCATGGCTGTCCCGGATCATAGATTCCAGCCAGGACTGATCCCACAGCCCAGGCTGTTCAAACCCAGAAACCGACCATGCCTCTGCAGCCAGGAAGCCTTCCCACCTGCACCCCTCACCCCATTCCTGACATACACACACACACACACACACACACACACACATACACACACACACACACACATACACCCCTCTTGCAAAGCCTCAACTTCCAACTTTTTCCTGGCTGCTGACCTCTGCCCAGACCAGGTGTACCCCAGCCTCAGCTTCCCATCTGTTTATTGAGCAAAAAACAACTACACAGTAAAAGCTGTCAAGAAAAGGGAATGTACAGGGCTCACAAAGTTAGCACAAAATAAAGATCAAGCACTGGGGCATGCTGGCTGAGCAGCAGCAGGACAAGGGAAGTGACAGGCCTGAGAAAGTGAGGGTCTTTCATGCTGGTGAAGAGTACAAGGTCTATGAGTTGTTCTGAAAACCTGTGCATTGGCCAAAGACAGCAGAGGACCAGCAGAGCCACAGGACAGGTGGCAGTCCGTTGGCAGAGCCATCTGAAGCGTCACTGGTGGTGGCGGTAGTCCGTAGTCCGTTCAGCA
>NW_006204759.1:4230932-4240013 GCF_000334495.1 Tupaia belangeri chinensis
AAATGGACTCATCTTCGCCCCGCCGATGGCACAGGCGGTCGTGAACTGAACTGCAGGGCTGGAAGCCAGGCCACCCGGGGCTGGAGCCCCAGGTCAGCTAGAAAATACACCCGGTCCATGCACGGTGCCCAAGATCCTGAGGCGACGGAGAGCTGGAAAAAGAGGAACAGGGTGTCAAGACCCTGTCGAGGTACTCCTCTCTCTCTCTCTCTCTCTTGGGTACATGCAGGTACTGTTATAGATAACGTAAATTATACACTTTTCAAAAAGGTCCAATCTTTTTGTTTTTAAGAGAGATTTTTGCTATAGGGCATGTGCACTCACTGGAGAGACAGAAAGTGAGAAATCACCCCCAGGGGAGTTGGCCACGCTGCAGTCCCTTCTCCAGTCTCCCCTTGGGATTTTGGGCACACAGACACACACCCAACATGAGTTTTAAGCCACCGGGTCTGGGACTCGAACCATGGTTGACTACATGGGAGTCCAGCTACGTAACCATTACACCATCTGCTGACCACACAAAAAGGCCCAAGAATGTTTGGTGAAGGTCAGTCACATAGTAAGCAGGCTGGTCAGCAGCCCCCTCTTTCTTTTGTCCTCTGGCCTTTTTATTTACGTATCACTTTTTTTTATCTCATGTATTTGAGATGGTGAGAGAGAGGAGCACCCTCCACAGGTCTGGTTATGAGCTCCTTCTCCACTCCTCTGGCCTTTCGGATCTTGGGCACTCATACGCATGCCTGGCCTGTTTCAGGCTGACCACACTGGGCATTTGAACAGCGGTCAGTCACCACGTGGGACCTGGCCTTTTCTGTGGCCGTTAATGTAGCAGAGCAGTCTCTTCTCTGGATACGCTTTACCTTCCATTTCCTCCAGTGCCAGGCCTGGGCTCCTCCTCTGTCTCCCCGTTCTATGCCTCTCTGAGCAAAGAGACATCCCTCGAAAACTGGCTGGACCACTGGGTCCAGGTTGGCCTTTCCTTTGACAGCTCATCTAGACCCAGCCCCGAGGCATCAGCTGGGTCTCAGCCTGCGGCCGACAGTAGAGGGGTGCTGCTTTTCAGCCCGAGTTCAGGTCTCAAGTCCAACATCCCCTGGTACTGCTGCCCTGTCACTCTCTCCTCCACCCCATAGTTAAGACGATCCTGCTGGATCCCCAAGTCGCCAGGAAAAGTGTTAGCCAGGACTAGGTTGGGGACAGAGCCTGGCAGCTCCCCACCAGAGACTTCTCTCGCAGAGACATGAAGTCCCAGGCATTCAAGCAACTGGGAAACCCGGACTGCTCCTGCCCGCCCCCCACACCCTGGGTCGGACTCTTCTGCCAGCTCTAGTGATCTCAACCCTGAGCCTCTCCCACTCCACGCCCCCCTCAGCTGTGAGCTGGTGTTTGCTAGAAGGTAGGGCCAGCAGGCCTATTTGCTCTGGCAGCCCTACGTGACCTTTCGCCAGCTCTCCCCACCCTCCCAGCCATTGCTTGGCAGGGCAGACAGCTGCCAGCCTCTGCAACCGCACCTGACAGCCCCGCACACCTGTCAGCAAGCCCACCTGCATGGCTGTCCAAGCCCACCTGCATGACTGTCCACCCCTAAGTGCCCCCAGAATCCCACATCTGCCCAGGTACCTGTGTAACCCCCATTATGTCCTTCGTCTGCACATGGACAGACAGACAGCTGGTAGCAGGGCTGTCCAAAGGGCAACCCTGTCCTCCCCACTTCCCAGCTGCCACGCGCTGAGAGCTCCGTGCCTGGCTCCCTGTCCCAACGCATCCCAGCTCCCCGTGGGACAGATGGCGGCAGAGAGGACAGCCCCTCTGGTGGGGGGCATGCCTACCTGCCTCACCCAAGGGCGTGGAGAGAGGTATTTGGACACACAGGGACAGAGTATTGTAGTTAGAAAAAAATAGCTTGAGTTGAAGACAGGAAATTGGAGCCATGTGCTCGGGACAGTGATTTCATTGCTCGGCGTGGCTGGATCACAGGGCAGGGTCGGGGGGGAAGGGGGGAGACCTCAAGGGCAGGCTAGGACCCCGAGGACCTCAATTGCCTGTGTAATGGCCTAGATTCGGTGCTGAAGGCTCTTTTCCCTTCAACTTGCTATAGGGCGTGTGTCCTCACCAGGGGGAAAGAGAGAGAGGTGTCACCCTCCAGGGAGGATGGCCACACTGCAGTCCCTTCTCTTCCATTCTCTGGGGGGTGGGGGGGCACACAAGCACACGTGCCTGGCATGTAGTTCACCCTCCAGATTCGGGACTTAAACCGCACTGTCGGCCATGTGGGATCCACGTGCCCAACGACCACACCACCAGCTGGCCCTATTGAAGGCTTTTTTTTTTTTTTTTTAAGGTTTTTGCCATAGGGTGTGTATGCTCTTATTGGATAGACAGTAAGAGGGAAAGTGAGAAATCACCCCCCAGGGGGGATGACCATGCCAGATCTCTTCCCCTCCATTCTGCTCCTGAGATTTTGGGTGTCCTTGCATACACGCCCAGCATGAGTTTCAAATCACTGTGTCCGGGGGACCAGCAGTTAGCATAATGGCTATGTTGCTGGACTCCCACATAGTCGACCGCGGTTCGCGTCCCGGACCCGGCGGCTTAAATTCACGCCGGACGCATGTGCGTGCGTGTCCAAGATCCCAGGAGGAGAATGGAGGAGAAGGGATTGCGGCATGGCCATCCCCCGTGGGAGTGATTTCTCGCTTTTTATCTGTTTCTCTCTGTCTCTCTCTGTCTTTCTGGCGAGCGCATGTGCCCTATAGTGAAAACCTCTCAAAAAAAAAAAAAAAATCACTGTGTCTGGCACTCAGAACCTTGCTGAGTCCAGCACCGTAACTACTAAGCCAGCATACTTTCTTTTTAAACAATGAAAGTATGGGGTCAGATTTGCCTTCTAGAAAAATCCTCCACAGAAGTTGTGAGAGGAGGGGGTTGAAGGGGAGAACTGAGGGTGAAAGGGCCCTGAAATCATCCTGAAGAAAATGAGAGGCAGCGGCTTAGTACTTAAGGCGGCTGGATCCCATATGACCAACCACGTGTTTCAAATCCTGGACCCAATGGCCTGAAAAACAAGCCGGGCACAGGAGTGTACGTGCCCAAGCTCCAGAAAGGAGGGAGAGGTGGATGAGACCATCTCCCACAGAAGGGGGGGTACTTTCTCACTTTCTCTCTGTCTCTCTCTGTGTCTTTCTGGCAAGCACACATGCCGTTTGGCCAGAAAAAGAGGAAAAGAAAAAGAAAAGAAAACCAGGAGGTTGGACTGAGGCAGAGTAGGGGCCTGACGAACAGCCCCCGTTAACATATTAGACTCGGGGACGAGGGAAGCAAGGAGCCACAGCTGAGCCCCACAGTTCTAGCTTCGCCAGACGAGTAACTGAAGGCTCCAGCCCTGAAGAGGGGCAGCAGGCTGAGGTGGGGAGGGGACATGACGCGTGCATCTGGGGCCAAGTGAGGACCAGGGAGTCAGGGGACTCCAAGTGGAGGTGTCCAAGGACAGTTCTAGTTGGGGCTGAAGCGACTCTCCTGAGAAGCAGCCTGTGCTGCCCACGTCGTCCCAACAGTCATGGGGCCTTAGGGGGTGAGGGGCAGCCTGACTCCAGAGTAGCTCATCCTGGGCAGGAGCTGAGCAAGACAGGCGCTCTCTCTCTCTCTTTTAGAGAGAGATCTTTGCTTTCGGGCATGTGCGCTAGCTGGAGAGAGACAGAGAAAGCAAGAAATCACCCCCTGGGAGGATGTCACAATCTCTTCTCCATTCTCCCCTAAGGATTTTGGGCACACATGCACTCATGCCCGGCGTGAGTTTCAAGCTGCCAGGTCTAGGATTCGAACTGTGGTCAACCACGTGGGAGTCCAATGCCTTAACCAATATGCTGCCTGATGGTCCCTAGTCAGGCTCTCTGGAGGGTCCAGGCGTTAGCTGGAGATTTTATCTGGAGTGCTTGAGTCAACGCCATCTCGGTAGGCCAGCTGGAGACAGAAGGAAGCCCAAGCCCAGGAGAAGCAAGACGAAGAGGGGAGATGCCGTGTGTGTGGGTGGGGGGGAGGGGCAGGGGCGCCCAAGTTCTGCAGAGGCTCTGCTGGACTTCCACCTTGGCACCCCAGGCCTCCAGGGCACCACTTCCCATAGGTCTGCCTGTGATCGTTTGAGCAATTTTCTGGGATTGGGCACAGGGGTCAGGGCAGGGGTGAAGGGGGAAGGTTACAACTAGAGGGCTGTGAGTAGAAAGAAAGAGGCCCGGCTTTGAATCTGGGCTCTGCCTCCTACAGGCTGTGTGGCCTTGGCCAAGGCACTTCACTTCTCTGAGTCCCCTTTGCTCCTCTGTAATGATTAGTTAGAGTAAGCCGACGACCGCTGTGACGTGGAAGGGTTTCAGCATCACACAGAGCGCTGAGCACATGTTCTGGAGGTGGGGGTACTGAGCCCCAGGAAAAAAACCTCTTTAAAAAAATAAGGAGAGGCTGGCAGGTGGCGTGCTGTTTAAGGGCTCTGGACACTCCACATGGCTGACTGTGGTTTGAGTCCCAGACCTGGCAGCTTGCTTTCTCACTTTCTCTCTCTCTCTCTCTCTCTCTCTCTCTCTCTCTCACTCTCTTACTCTGTCCATCTCTGGTCAAATTAAAATAATTTTTAAAAATAAAGTTAAATTGGAAAAATAATTCTTGGGGACCAACAAGTAGCTAAGGTGCTGGACACTCCCACATGGCTGGCCACGGTTTGAGTCCCGGACCTGGTGGCTTGCTTTCTCACTTTCTCTCTGTCTCTCTGTGTGTCTCTGTGTGTTTCTCTCTCTGGTCAAATTAAAATAAGTGAATAAATAAATAAAAGTAAATGAAATAATTCTTTTAAAAAAAATAATAATTCTTTTAAAAAGGAAAGAAAGCAGCAGAGATGAAGAGAGGCGAATTTCTAATAATGCCCTAAGAGTACTTGTGTCCATCAGAAATTAGTCCATCCCTGATCTTTGCAGCTACGTGAGTTAATAAATTCCCTTTTTAGTTGGGTTTCTGCCATTTGAAAACGCAAGATTTGGGGCTTAAATTGCAGCTGTGGGAATGAACTGACAGATGTCAGTAAAGCACGTGTCTGGAAGTGCCGTGTCCAGTAAATGGCTGCTGTTATTCTTATTACAGAAACTGGGGAGAGACCTGCAGTGGATCCAGAGAGGGAGGTAGAAAACATGGGGCCAGGGGCCAGCAGGGAGCACAGTAATGAAGGTGCTGGACTCCCACATGGCCAGCTGTGGTTTGAGTTCCGGACCCTGTGGCTTGAAACTCACACTGGCACACCTGCATGCATGCATGTGTAGGTGCGTGTCCAAAATCCTGAGAGGAGAATGGAGGAGAAGGGATTGCGGCGTGGCCATCCCCCCTGGAGGTGATTTCTTACTTCCCCACTCTCTGTTTCTCTCTGTCTCTCCAGTGAAACCTACAAAACAAAAAACACACTATGGGAAGTTGATAGAGTCCGCAGAAGAAAGGAAAAGCTTTACATTTGAATGTCTTTATTGACCCTTTTTCCCCTGTTTTAAAACTGGGAACCCCCATTTTTATTTTGCACTGGGCCCCACAAATTATGTGCTAGCCCACTTTGCATTTCACAGATAAGAAAGGCTCTGAGTGTTGTGAGAACCCCAGGGACGGCCTGAGGGCACCTCGCTGGGACTCAACCCAGGCCTGACTCAGAAGCGCACCCCCCCTCAAGCCTGCCTGGATCCCCTCCCAAAGCACAAGGTCAGCAGAGCCTTCACTGGGCAGAGAAGGGTGCTCACCTCTGCTCCTGCCCTACCTCCCCTGCCCCAGCTCAGCTGAACCTTTCCAACAGCTCCTCCCTGGCCTCCCCGGCCTTCCTGTCTCCAGAGCTGCTTCGCTTCACTGAGCCGGTGCTCTTGTTCCTGCCTCGTACCAGCAGGATAAATTCCAGACTCTTCAACCCAGCACCCAAAGCCTTTAGCAACTGGCCTCTACTCACAGCTCAGTAAACCTCCTCCAAGGTCCCCACTGGCCTTGCACACTCTAGATTCACCGTGTGCGGGCTGTTCCCCTGGCCTACATGGCTCTTCCAGCTCCTCTCCCTAAGACCTCTCCCCACTTTGGAAACTTACTTCCTTGGCCACCTCGATCCTCTGTATTCACTCTTCCCTGCACACTCTTTAAAAAAAAAAGTGTACGTGCTTCAATGTATTTATTTATATTATGCTAGAGAGAAAGCACCCCCTTCCCCCCCAAAAAAAGGAACCTGGCCATGCTGCAATAGTTTTTCCTCCAGTTCTCCATCTCCAGCCTTCTGGGCATGTGCATGCACACCCAGCATGTTTTCCAAGTGGCTGGAGCTGGGACTCAAACTCTGGCTAGGTGTGTGGGATCTGGCTTCCTCTGCACAGCACTTGACCACTGCGCTACGCACCCTCTGCCCCACATGCCCCACAATTTTTTTTTAATTATTAATTTAATTTGATTTATTCATCCATTTATTTTAACGTGACCAGAGAGAGAAACAGAGAGAGAGAAAGTGAGAAAGCAAGCCGCCAGGTCTGGTACTCGAACCATGGTTGGCCATGTGGGAATGTCCAGTCCCCCAACCACCATGTCACCTACTGGTCTCTGTCCCATACCTTTGATCGCTCTGAATGAGACCCCTGGGGAGGTCCTCAGAGAGCAAGGCCTATCTCCCCAATGCACACAAGGGGAAACTGAGGCTCAGGGAGAAGAATGGTCTCGAACAGACATGGAGCCAGAAAGGCTGAGGCAGAGTATGCACTGGAACCCCCAGCTCAGGCACACTGCTGCCTGGGATCCTGTTCATGTGTTGGCTGCTGCCCTTGGTATCTGGTTGCCAAGGTGCCTCTGCTAAGCCAGGACCAGGGTGGTCTCCTTGAGGGCAGAGAGTGACTCTTGGGCAGCCTCGCTTCCTGGAGCTCCACCCATGCCCTGGGGAAGGATCTTGCTCCAGAGCAGTGGAAGGAGGAGTCTGAGTCATAGGTTAGGGACAGGTGCCAGCCTGGAGTATGGGAGGGCTGGGGGCAGGAGGCCTGAATTCTGACCCCTGTCGCAGCTTCATTCATTCATTCAAAAATACTTACCAGGGGCCGGTGGGTGGCATGGTGGTTGGGGCACTGGACTCCCACAAAGTTGACTACAGTTTGAGTCCTAGACTTGGCGGCTTGTTTTTCACTTTCTCTCTCTTTCTCTCTCTCTCTCGTGAGCACACATGTCCTATAGGACATTTTAAATAATTATAAGTATTTCCATTTGTTATTATTATTATTTTTTTTGGGGGGGGAGATTTTCACTGTAGGGCGCGTGCGCTCGCCAGACAGACAGAGAGAGACATAGAGACAGAAAGCGAGAAATCACCCCCCAGGGGGGATGGTCACGCCGCAATCCCTTCTCCTCCATTCTCCTCTCGGGATCTTGGGCACGCACGCACACACGCCCGGCGTGAGTTTTAAGCCACCGGGTCCAGGACACGAACCGCGGTCGACTATGTGGGAGTCCAGCGACATAGCCATTACGCTAACTGCTGGTTCTCTGTTATTACTATTTTTTAATTTGACCAGAGAGACACAGACAGAGGGAGAAAGGGAAAGCAAGAAAGCAAGCCACCAGGTCCGTGGACTCGAACCGCCGTTGGCCATGTGGGAATCCAGCACCTTTAACTACCACGCCACCTTCTGACCCAATAAATAATTCTTAAAAACAACGATAATTTACCAACGACCCAAAATACACAGTGCTAGGAACTAGCGAGCTTGTCCTCGTTCTCCCCAGAGAAGGGAGCACACCGTTAATCCCAAAGACCCACACACTGGAGCGGACTGTCATGTGGTCAGTCATGCTTTGAAAGGGGGACGGGCAGGGGAGGGGACAGGACTTCTCTCAGGCCGGGAGATCAGGGGAGACCTCCTGGAGGGAGTGACCCTTCTGCCAAAATCTGAAGGAACAGGAGGGGGAAGGTGTGCCCAGGTGAGGAGCAGCCTGTGCAAAGCTGACTTGGTTGTGAGACCTTGGCAGTGCCGCGGCCTCTGGGCCTGAGTCTGCCCTTCTGAAGTCAGTGCCTGCCATGACAGTGGCCGGGCAGCAGTCAGTCCCCAGAGAGGACAAGGCTGGGCTTACTCACCACTGCCTTGCTTTGCTTTGTAAATAGGTTGGATTAGAAATGCAAACATCCCTGCAGGCTTGGGAATCTCTCCTTCTTCTCAGGGGTCCAGGGCCCAGTGGGCAGGTGTTCCAGGCGCTCACGCCCTGCTGCACCCATGGATTCCTGAGCCTGCTGTCCTCTGGCCCCTCCCACTTCCGATTTGACTGGCAAAGGGCGGGGAGCCCTTTGCTGCCAGCTGTTCAGGGTCGGAGACCCTCCTGTCTGCCACCTCCTCCAACCCCGTGTTTTGTTTTGGCCTTTTGGGCTTTGAAACCCCAGGAAGGTCCCTGATGCAACCCCATCGGTCCTTCTGGCTCCGGGGCCTGCCTGAAGCCGCCATCACAGCCTGCTCCTCGTCCCTCCCTGCGCCTCTCCCTGCGCTCTGAGATGAGGTTATCCCGGGAGCCCCCTGACCCTGCCCTCTCCAGGCTTTCTCCTCCAGGTCCCTACCCTGTTCGTCACCACTCCCTGCCTTCCGCAGGGGCCACGCTGGGGCCACCTCTAGTTCCCGCACAGAGTAGGACATTTCTCTGGATCTCTGTCGTGCTGTCCCATGATCCAGGCACTTGCTGTCTTTTGACTGGCTGTTCCTACCAGGCCCTCCTACAGCCTGGAAGCCCCCGACCTCTGAGGCCAACAGCGCTCCCCAGCACGGGTGACCCCCACCCAGAACCCCGTGGCCATTGTCAGCTCTGCCCACTGTCCCCTAGACACTCCCGAGGGCAACACCTGGTCAGACTTGTTGCTGTTCCCAGCAGGGGTCAGAGAGGCTGTTGACCGCTCTGGAGCCTCTTTCTGGGCCCGGAGCCCTCAATGGTCTTCTGGGCCCCCAGGGAGTGAGGACTTGCCGTCAGCAGACACCCGAGGTCCCCTGGCAGCCCGGGGCACCTGCACCATGCACTGGGGCCTGGGAGGACCTGGTTTCTTTTCCCTCGCGTCCACCTCTGCAG
>NW_006204759.1:4240477-4243913 GCF_000334495.1 Tupaia belangeri chinensis
GAATGCCCTGCTCAGGCGGGCTGGGGACCTTGGGCCAGGCTGCTCACTCCTAGCTCCTTGAGGCAACTTCCTGTCCTCACCCTCTTATCTCCCTGGCCAGACCGAGGAGAGGAAGTTGTCCTCTCCCTCTCAATGGTAGACAGAGACACCCCTGGACTTCAAGAAGGGGGAGCGTATCATGTGAGCGCAGGCTTGGTCTTTCCAAGCCTACCTCCTCCATCTGCTGCTACCAGGGTCCTCTTTCTAAAGCAGTCACACTGCTACTCTCCTGCCCAAGTGCCTTCCATGACTCTCCATGGGTTCCCTAAGACCAGCTTCTGGGGCTGGGAGGTGGTGTGGTAGTTGAGGGTGCTAGACACTTACATGGCCAACCACAGTTCGAGTCCTGGACCTGACAGCTTGCTTTCTCACTTTCCCTCTCTCTTTAACTCTGTCCCTCTCTGGTCAAATTAAAATAAATAAATAAATAAAGTTAAATAAAATAATTCTTTAAAAAAAAAAAGGAGATCAGCTCCCTAACTTGGCCTTAAGGCCACCTTGCCAGCCTTGTCTTATGCTCCTACCGCCACTCCCAGGCCCAGGGTCGTAGGCTCCAGTCACATTGATCTGTCTTCTCTGTGCCTCCTGTGAGAGTCTCCCTCTCCGCCTCTGCCCACACTGTCATCTACATTGGGAATCTCCTCGTTATGTGTCTAAACTCCCCTCATTCTTCAACGCCAGGCTCAGGGCCGGCCCCATGAAGGAGTTGAGGGAGCCGGATCCCACATGGCTGGTCGCAGTTCGAATTCTGGCCCTAGGGGCTTGAAAAACATGCCAGGCATGCACGTGTGCTCCAAATCCCAGGAAGGAGAAATGGAAGAAAAGAGACTGAGGCGTGGTCATGCCCCAGGGGAGGGGGCTTCCTGCCCGGTGCAGAGCATCACGTTCTCCTGCTGCACCACCATCGAGCCCCGCTCCTCCTTCCTGAGTTGTCACCTGCAGCAGCTAGACCGTGTGTCCACCCAGGGTAGGTATGGCTCTGACCCACCGTGCACCTCCCCCGGACAGTCCAGTGCCCAAAGGTCATTGTAAGTTGTCCTCCAGGTTGGGGATGTCCAGAGGCAGGAATGGTATCTAGAGCTCAGTGCCCACCACCTGGTCTGCCACTTACCCAACTTGCAAAGATATCGATTAAATAAAGGTTTTAGCCAATGCAATACAGCATGAAAAAGACGGCCAGCCAGTGGCGTGATGGTTAAGGCAGCTGGATCCCACATGGCCAACTGCACCGTTCAAGTCCTGGACCTGGAGGCTTGAAAAACATACTAGGCACGTGTGTGTTCGCACTCAAAACCCAGAGAGGAGAATGGAGGGTGAAGGGATTACAGTGTGGCCATCTCCCACAGGGGGTGCTTTTTACTCTCTTTCTCTCTGTCTCCCTCCAGTGAGTGCACATAACCTTTAGCAAATTAAAAAAAAAAAATGAGGTCCAGATACTAGAAAGTGCAAGAATGAATGAACAGCCCCCATCCACAGGCTTCTGCCACTCTGCGGGAGACATCAGGCTAGCACGGGCATTGTACGGGCAGGGGTATAAGCTTCTGAGAGGGGCTGGAATCTGCCCATAGCCCCCCAGCGGGTTGGGTCCCCTAGCTCTATGCCACTTTCTCTGACACAGTGGCAGACATGGTGTCTTGGTCGGTCTTGCGCTGCCCCTGTCCAAATCTTATCACTTAAGGCCCTGCCTGGCAGGGAGGGCCGGGCCTGCCCAGTCTGCCTACAGAGCCCATAGTGGGCTGTAAGCAGGTAAAATACACACCCCCTATTTGCCTGGTAGATTGTTATACCCGACCAAGCCTGCAAGCCTTAAGGCATGATTGACAAGGAATTAGAGGTCTGGGACTTGCGGCCTGGAGGCACCTGAGGGCATGGCATATAATGGTCAGGTCAAGTCCTGAGGCTGGAGGGTAGGCCTCCCCCACCCAGTTTCCAGCTCTGGAGCTGGGCTAGGATGGCTGGTCTGGGACCCTTCTGGGTACCACCCTGCCCATGGGAGTCTACAAAAGTCTACAGAGTGGCTTTAAATGAGGGTGGGGCAGGAGGGGGTTGTGTTCATGAGATCCCTGGTAGGGCCTGGCTCACCTGGAGGGTAGGACCCCTACCAGGGCAACGTGGCAGGAGACCGGGTCCTCCCTGGACAGTGGAAAAACTCAGGCCTGTATTTGTGGGCACCCACCTTTCCCCACCCCCAGTTCGCGCCATCCTGATGTCTATGACAGCTCTGGCCTGCTCCTTCCCCTCTCAGGGCCCAGCTGTCCTGACGTTCTCTCCTCAGCGCCCTTTTGGGCCTCTGGTCCAGCGTGCCAGGTCTCCGCCCTGGTGTTCCCTGCATGGGCAGCCAGCCCAGCTCCCTGGGGATATCCTGTCATTGTGGCCCAGAGCCTAGGCCTGCGTCTGCCAGGTTAGCCCCAGTGCTCTGGGTCCTTTCCAGGTCCCCAGGTGGGGCCGGGGAGCCCAGCGCGGTGGGGGAAGTTGGCAAAGGCACTTAGATCCCCAGCGTGGCAGAGCCAGGGCCTGAGGCCAAGACACCTGACGCCTGGGCTGTGGCCAGCCTCTGGAGCAGACACACAGGTGGGGCTCTTGACCTGGAGCTGGCCTTGTGGTGACCTTGGCGAGTCCTCTACCTCTCTGGGCTCCCCTCCCTGCGGCCTTGACTTACAGCAAACCCGGCACAGGCCCAGTAGACCAAGGGAGGCTGAATGATCCTGTCAGGTGGGTGTGCTGGGCCGTGGCTGCCCGCTGAACCACAGTGGGGCTGCAGGGTAGGAGGGGCGCTTCCGCGGGCTCAGTGCCCTGGCCTCCGCCACCGAGCTCCATGAAAATGCCCAGATTTGCAAGTTGGGTTCCGTTTGCCTCTCATTCCCTGGAGCCACGCCCCCTCATTTGCATACCCAAATAAGCCCAGGCCCTGGGGGTCAACCATTTACCAAGGACACTGTGGGGGCTGGAGGAAGCCTGAGGCTGGTTAGGGTCTGCCCCCGGGCCCTAGCAACACTGCTCTGGTGTAAAGTGGCAGCGACAGGGACTGCTGTCTCTCAGGGCAGCCTTTGGAGCGGTTCTGTTGGGCCCAGTGCAGCAAGGGATGGGTTCTTCACAGAGCAGTGATTTCAACCCAGGCCATCAGGTCCCAGGGCCCAGCCTCTAACTCCTGTGCTAGGAACCAGAGAACCCCAGATTGCCTGCCCTGGGTCCCTTGGCAATACAGGGCAGGGATCCCACCTGGTTCTGATTCAAAACTCCTGCTGGAGGGACCAGCAGTTAGCGTAATGGCTATGTCGCTGTACTCCCATGTAGCTGACTGCGGTTTGCGTCCCGGACCTGATGGCTTAAAAACTCACATGTGTGCCCAAGATCCCGAGAGGAGAATGGAGGAGAAGGGATTGCGGCGTCGCAATCC
>NW_006204759.1:4244115-4246962 GCF_000334495.1 Tupaia belangeri chinensis
ATGATTTCTTGCTTTCTGTCTCTCTGTCTCTGTCTGTCTGGCGAGCACACGTGCCCTATAGCAAAAACCTCTGAAAAAAAAAAAAAAAAACCCCTACTGCGGACCACTGAGTCACATGACCTGGTGAAAGCTCTGAGGGGCCCCCTCTTCCAAGTCCTCAAGGTCCCTCCCAGTCACCGAGAACTCTGCCTGAGAGAACTCTGCCTGAGAAGTCCCTTGGCTTTAGTCTTAGCTCTACTGTGTGACCTTGGACAGGCGACTTCACCTCTCTGAGCCTCGGTTTTCGCACTATAAAATGAGAAATGCAGTGGCCAGTCGCACAGGGTTATGCTAGCGCTAAGGGAGCTGGAGTATGTGGAGGGGCCCGCACAGGCCGGTGGGCTGCGGATCGAGGGTCAGTACGCACACTTCTTGCACCACTGCAAAGATCCAGCCTGCTGCCGGCCTCTGTTCCCCAGGACACTCCCCTCCTGATCAGACTGTCTGCAACCTGACCAGGAAGCTGGCCAAGGGCAATACCCACCCAGATCCTGGAGGCAAGATGCCAACAGGCGGGAACAAAGAATTTTCCATAGCTTCACGGTTAACGAGGAACTGAGACTCTTCGGGCCCTCAATGGGTCTTTCACCCTCCTCTCCTTCCCCCAAGTTTCCACCATGGGTGATATTTACATTGGAATTCTGCCCAGGGCTTCAGGAACCCAGCCTGGGTAAGTGGAAAACAGTACAACAGAAAAGATAGGTGTGTTTTTTAAAGGTAGCATTGGCAAGTTCGTGCTCTTGGTTTTAAAGTATGTTACAAAGCAACAAGTATCAAAACCAGATGGCTGTGTGTCGCAGTCAGGCTTCTGTGGATTGCAAGACGCTGCCAAAAGATGAAGATGAAGGAGATGTGGCCTTTTCCCAAAGGCGTCTGCCATCTGGGGCGGTATATACCTAAGCGGCAGGTCGTGAAAGAGCACGTGCTATAGAAACAGACCTGTGATTAGACCTCCCCTAGTTACTAGCTGTGTGATCATGGGTAAGCTACCAAATGTCTCTGAGTTTCAGGGTCATAGTCTGTAACATGGGAATAACAATAGGCCCCACCTCAGCGGACTGCTGTGAACTTGGTTGAGAAAATCCATGACACGGGGAGCAGACCACCCAACAGAGATGCCTGCCCTTTTGCTAACAGAGGCCTGAATTTGTTCCAGGTAGCAAGGTGCCCAGACCCAGTGCATGGCTCGTGAGTGGTCTAAGTCTGTCACGGTGATGCCTTTCCTCTCAGCCAGATACTGGGTTTTCCAGCTATCCTGACAGCAGAGGCTGGTCATGTGACTCACGCCTGGCCAATGAATTGGAAGGGGGAGTCTGCTGGGGCTTCCTGAATAAAATACAGATGAGGTCTCTGCTTCCTTCCTGCCTGTAAAAAACTTATGATGCCTGGAGCTGCAACAGCTGTTTTGTGTCCATGAGGCATCCAACTTGAAGATGTAAAACCCACATACTGAGGATTGGCTGGGCAGAAGGAGGGTGGGGAGCATTACTGAACTGCAGAATGGCCTGGGATCACTGACCTCAAGACTTCTTATTCTGTGACATGATTTGAAATTTTTTTCTTTTTTTGAGAGATTTTTGCTGCAGGGTACATGCCCTAGCCAGAGAGACAGAGAAAGACAGAGAGACAGAAAGTGAGAAATCACTCCCAGGGGGATAGCCATGCCACAATCCTTTCTCCTCCATTCTCCCCTTAGGATTCTGGGCATGCACGCGCATGTGACTGGTGAGAGTTTCAAGCTGCCGAGTTCAGGACTCGAACTGTGGTCCACCATGTGGGAGTCCAGCACCCCAACCACTTTGCCACCTGCTGGCCCTGATTCTAAAGTTTTCATTCGAAGCACCTAGGATCTGAGTTGTCTGCTTCTTTCAGCTGAACGCGCCCCAAGTGACACAGGCTCTTTGTACCAGGCTTGGCACATGGTAAGTGCCCAATAAATGCCAGCTGTGGCCTCACAGAGAAGTCAGAGCCTCTCCACTTTCTTCTGTGCTCCCAGGAGAGAGAAGAAGAGAGAAGGGGGAGTGTAAAGGATGCGGGGACTCTGCCTTCCTGCTCCATGAGGGAGTGTATGCGGCCCTGACTCTCCTGCCCCCCCCCTCCCTCAGGGCCTCAGGGTGAGGGTCTGCTGGAGAACTAGGACCTGCCCCAGGCCTGGGAGGAAAGCCAGCGAGGCTGGCCCACTGACCGGCAGTGTCACCCTTCCCCCTTCCTGGAGGGTTTCCAGGGTAACTGCCCACCTCCCGCTGCAGCTTTGGAACCCTGTTTAAATCGGGCCGGCCGGAGCTGCCCATCGCCCTGGCTGGCTGGAGCAGCTGGAGAGGAGCCGCAGTCTGAGGGGCTGAGCCCTTGCCTGAGGTCTCCCAGGGAGAACAAAGAGCGGAAAGGGAGAAGCAGCTCACTTCAGCCTAAGTGATTGATGACAGCCTCCATTTATGAACGAAGGCCGTTTGCGACAGCAGACCCGCTGGGGCTTCACGCGATGTTCTAGCATGCAGTTAACACGGGCTTGGGAGGGAGGCGACTTGCCGTGCCAGCGGCTAGCAGTGTTTGATATTCTTCTTTTTTTAAGTTTCTTTTTTTCTTTCTTTCATGAATGAGAGAAAGAGAGAGAGGGAGAGAGGGAGAGGGAGAGAGAGAGAGAGAGAGCCAGTACCCTCAACAGGATCTCAATATGACGCCCCAGCCCCAGCCTCAGCCCACCCCAGTCAGGGCACACGTGTGCCTGGTGTACTCAGGGGGGTCTCTGGCTGAGAACCTGGGACCTCCCCGTGGGGATCAGCCTTGCAGAGCGTAGTGTTTTAATGCTGT
>NW_006204759.1:4246980-4253699 GCF_000334495.1 Tupaia belangeri chinensis
TGGCCACCGGCATTTTATATATGTGTGTGTGTATTTTTTAAAAATTTATTTAATTTTAATTTATTTATCCATTTTTAACTTTAATTTTAATTTTTAAAATTTGACCAGAGAGAGACACAGAGAGAAAGAGGGAAAGTGAGAAAGCAAGCCACCAGGTCCAGGACCTGAACCATGGTTAGCCATGTGGCACCTTTAACCACTGTGCCACCTGCTGGTCCCAAAATTATTTATCTTAATTTTACTTGTTTATTTAATTATTTTAATTTGATGGGGGCAGCGGGGAGTGAGAAGCAAGCTGCCAGGCCCAGGACTTGAACCACAGTGGACCATGTAGGAGTCCAGCGCCTTAACCACTTCACCACCTGCTGGCCCCTTTTATACTAAATGTCAGTGAAGATAGCGGAGGACCTGGAACGTAAGAGAAAAGATGGAGCCAATTAAGAGGAATCAGGGAGGTCAGACCCAGAGCACAGCAATGAAATACTGGGCAGAGGAAGCCACAGCCCACATGGCCGACCACAGTCCAAGTCCTCACCCTGGTAACTTGATAAACATATCGGGTGCATGCACATGGGCTTACCCAGGATCTGAATGTGATAAAGAATCTGAGGATGGCCGCCAGGTGGCGGTTCAGGTGGCTGACTCTCACACAGCTGACTGCTCCAGCAAGCTCGTGCTTTCTGACAAAATTTTTTAAAAAAAAGAAAAGCAGGGACCAGCAGTTAGCGTAATGGCTATGTCGCTGGAGTCCCACATAGTCAACCATGGTTCGAGTCCCGGACCCGGTGGCTTAAACTCACGCCGGGCGCATGTGCGTGTGTGCCCAAGATCCCGAGAGGAGAATGGAGGAGAAGGGATTGTGGCGTGGCCATCCCCCCTGGGGGGTGATTTCTCACTTTGTCTCTCTGTCTCTCTCTGTCTGTCTGGTGAGCACACGCCCTATAGCAAAACCCTCTCCAAAATTAAAGAAAAAAAAAAGCAGAGGAAAAAGGATTGAAGCATGACACCCCGGCCCCACTGAGGGGGTGCTTTCTCTCCATCTCCTTCTCGGTGTCTCACCTCTGCCTCATGCACGCTCACACACCCTCTGACATAAAAGAGATTTTAAAGGATGCATTATATTTGAGGTCTTGGCTCCTAAGTCTTTCTGTTTAGCTTCCTAGGTTGAAATAAAATCCTGTGTTGGTTTCTGGTTGTCTTTTCAATAGAAGGTGTTTTGGAGCCCAGGCCTGCTCTGTGCCTGTCTGGGCCACGGGCATAGGATGCCCCTCCTGGCACTGCGTGGCTCTGAGGCGAGGCGCTGAGCCCTGAACACAGGGCCTGCATGGGATGGAGGAATCGCTCCAGACATTTGAGGTGTCGTAAGCAGTAGCTGTGTCACTCTGCACACCTCAGAAATCAGATGAAGAATGCGGGTCTTGGGCCAACAGATGGTGTGGAGTAGGTGGCCAAATCCCACATGGCTGACTGCAAGGTTCTAGTCCCGGACCCAGCGGCTCCAAAAACATGCCAGGCACTCTGCATGTGTACCCAAAATCCCAAGAGGAGGATGGAGGAGAAGGGATTGCAGCATGGCCATCCCCCTAGGGTGCTTTCTCACTTTCCCTCTGTCTGTCTGTCTGTCTCCAGCAAGTGCACACGCCCTTTAGCAAAAAAGTGAAAATAACAAAAGAAGAACAGAGGTCCTTGAGCTTGCTCACCCTGTCTGCAAGGGGCCAATGGCGCCAGTGCGCGATGAGCAAAGCCTGTCGGCGGAGAGAGCTGCGGCATAGCCCACTCACCTCGGCAGCTGTGGGGAAGCAGAGTGCGACTCTGTCCCTGGCCCGGTAAGTGACAAAACAGTAGAACCCAGGGTGCTTGACCTGGAAAGGACCTCTGGGTTGTCTCCTCCAGCCTCCCCCTTCACGGGTGGGACATGAGGCCACGTAGGACCACGGACGTGTCCAGGGTGGGAAAAGAAGAGAGGCTGAGTACTGGAAAGACAGGGCATGCGTCAGCAAGGAGAGAGATGAGAGTGAATGACACAGTCCTCACCCACCTGGTGACACTTCCTACCCTACATGCCAGGAGAAAAGCCACAGAGTAAGAACCGCATGGCCCGGAGCTCCCTGCAGCCACACATTCTTGCTCACCAGTAGCACTGCAGGGATCTGCACCAGCTCAACCCACGCCCACAGCACAGGGCAGACTCGCCCTCCTGGCGCACACGCTGGCTGGTGCTGGGGCAGTGAAGAATCCGCCTCCAGTAGGAGAAATGTATACGGCAGGCGGGTCCCAGGCACAGGGCTGGCCGAGACGGGTGGACTGCCTCTTTCTGTCTGTCTCTTTCATGAAAGAAACAGACACACAAATAAAAAATAAAAGAAAGAAATAGGAAGGTATACAGTCTCAGAATACCCCTATGGACCTATAAACCTAACAGAAATTAAATAATTCTAAAATAAAACCAAGTCCTAATAGGGCCAGGAAGAAGATGGTACACTGGTCATCTTTTGGACATATTCATTAAAAAATGCTCTTGTTGAGACCAGCAGTTAGCGTAATGGTTATGTCACTGGACCCCCATGTAGTCGGGACCGCGGTTCAAGTCCTAGACCCAGTGGCTTAAACTCACGTCAGGTGTGTGTACGTGTGCCCAAAATCCTGAGAGGAGAATGGAGGAGAAGGGATTGTGGCGTGGCCATCCCCCTGGGGGGTGATTTCTCACTTTCTATCTCTCTGTCTCTCTGGCGAGCACATGCACCCTATAGCAAAAACCTCTCAAAAAAAAATTTTTTTTTAAATGCTCTTGTTTTTTCTAGAAACCAATCTGGCCCATGTCGTATGGTCAATAACCTTTGGTCTGGTCTTTCTAACCTGAGAAAATACAAATGCTCAGTCCCCCTTCCACTATGGTTCCCCTGACCCTAGTCCGAGGAAGCCCTGTTTGCTGCCCAGAATGACATCTGAACGTTCCCCAGCTGGGTGGCCTGTCCTAGCTTGGAGGTGCTCTCGAGAAGCCGCTCCAGCCACCTGCAAGGTGGGCCCTCTGCAGGGAGCTCTGTGTGAGCAGGTATGTGGCCTCCTGGACTGAACCAGCTGAGATCGTGCCCTCTGACCCAGGGTCCAGCCCAGATCTCAGTGAACAGGCCTCATGGAACCCTGAATGTCAGGGCTGAACTGGAAGGACCGCCAGGGGTACTGTGGACACCATGGATCCTGCCAGCCTGCCCAGCCCATGGGGACAGCATACCAGACAGCAGGCCCAGTCAACATGAGCCGGCCGGGACACAGGGGCCTGGACCTCAAGGAGAACGCCTCCCAATACTTCCATCCCCTCCTCCGTAAACTGGACAGGTCATCACAGACACCCAAGAAGTCCCAGGGACAGAGACCCCTGCCTGGGAATGTCTGGCCTGTCTCCTCCACCTCAGAGGGAGGGACACAGCCTGCCCTCTGGAGAAGGGGACACTTTGTGGGCGGGCTGGAACGTGGCTGCCCGAGAGCATGGCCAGGCTGGGACAGGCAGCGGGTGGTTGGGGAGCTTCTGCTGGCCTCTGGAGAACTCTCCTGGCCGAGCTATGGCCCGGATTAGGGGACGGGGCCCTGCCCTGCCCTGGTCCCCCCCATTGGTGGCTCCCTCAGGGGAGTCCTCACTTGGCTTCCCAGGGCAGAAGGCAGCCCCCACCCAGGAGGAAGGGAGAGGCCGGGGCGGAGCCACACACCAAGACCTTGGCACGGCCTAGCTGCGGGCGGTGTGCACCCAGGGCCTCAGAAGGGGTCAGACCAAGGCACGCCTGGGCTGGTCTCCGCTGAACCCCCGTTTGCTGTATGTCCTGTGGCAAGTTCCGCCCGTCTTGGGCTGCTTTCTTTTCTGAGGCATCTTCTACAAGGAACACTTGGTAAAAGCCCAGCCTGGGGACAGACCACAGACACGCGCTCAGACACACAAACAGCCCTCACCTGCCCGGGCACCCGCCCTCTACCCCAGTTGCCTGCCCTGGGGCCCCAGGCCTCAGGGGTTGGCGCAGTTGGGCTAGAGTGAAGGCCAGCCTGGGAGCCAGGAGGTCCCCGTTCCAGTCTACACCCAGGGCCACACTCGCTGTAGGAGTTCTCACAGACCCGAGCTCCCTGGACTGGGGTGCAGGGGTGTTTAGGGAAGACCAGGTGCTTCCAGCCCCCGCCCCGTCAGTTCCTGCGGCATTTTGTTTCAGCAGAGCCTGCTGCTCACAGGAAACCTCCCACGGAGCTTCGGCGCTGCCCAGGCTGAGAGGCCTGTGCCGGGCAGGGGCAGGGGCAGGAGTGGGACAGGGAGCAGAGCCTCCTTTGCTTCCCATAATCCCGGAATGGACGAGCCTGCCCAGCTGCTGGGGCCTGGCAGTCCCTGCCCTCTGGCCTCTGTGACCTGCCAACACCACAGGGGCTGGATAGGACAGTCTCACCAGCCAGTCGAGTCTCTCAGCTCAGGGCTCAGGACAACTCCCCAGCTGCACCTCGGGCTCCTCCTCGCTGCCAGGATGCCTGGGACCACAGCCCCTCCACTGTTCCTGGCCACCACACCTTCACTCAGCCTTCACCCACCAGTACTTCTCCTGGATCACCTCCTCGGCTCCTCGGCCCCTTAGTGCTTGCTGAAGGCTCGAGTGAGGAGTGAGTGGTGGAGGCCAGCAGGAAGCTGGACATGCTCCTGGGAGCTCCCGGAGAAGAGGAAGCTGCCACAGGCCCAGCAGAGTCTGAGCTTGATGTGGTGCACGGGTCTCTCCAAACAGGCTGAGCACAAGGGGAAATTAGTGGTGCAGTTTGCTGATGCCTTCAGGAATGGCTCGATCAAGGGTCCTCAGATTACATCTTTAAGAATTTGTCTCTCGGGGCTAGCAGGTGGTGCAATAGTTAAGGCACCTAGACTCCCACATGACTGATTGTAGTTCGAGTCCAGAATCTGGCAGCTTGCTTTCTCACTTTCTCTCTCTCTCTCTCTGGTCAACTTTAAAAAAATAATAATAATAAAATGAAATGATGGTAAAATGGCCGCCAGAAGCTCCCCCTGGCATCCTACTTGCAAGGTCACCTGGAGCAAGGAGATTCTCTTTACCAAAGCCTCTGATTTGAGTATCACACTGGGCTCTCACAGGATTTGGGTCTTGGGCCCACTCCTGAACCAATGCCTGCCATACTGCAGCTAGCTCCCCGGAGTTGTGTACTCTGAGCCGGAAATGGGGGGTCCCCAAAAGAGAAGGTGCAGAAGCTGGAGCAAGGGGTGCAAAGCAGGCAGGAGCACGGATGGCTGCCTCTGCTGGCTGGGAGCATGCCAGGTCAGGGACGTCTTTGAATACTGAGTGGGGTCTAGCCCCAGACCAGCCCTGGGTTCTGGGGAGCATTCACAGCTGCAGACTGCCTCAGGGCACAGGGTATGCACTGCATATGGAGCAGCCCAGAGGCCCGGTCACGGCATGACCACGGGACTGGATGACGGCCTGGGGCCTCAGGGCACAATTCTCTCCTGGGTGACTGGAAGATTCTTGAAGGAAATGTCATTTGATCCTTGCTATGGTTTGGATGCATCCTCTAGAAATTCGTGTATTAAAATTTGGTGAGCCATTGTGAAGGTATTAAGAGGGTGGGAACAGGGGCCAGCAGATGGTATAATGCTTACATTGTTGGGCTCCCACATGACCAACCGTGGCTCGAGTCCTGAACACAGAGACATGAAACTCACGCCAGGCGCATGTGCATGTGTGCCCCAGATCCCTGGAGGAGAAGGGATTGCAGCATAGCCATCCCCCCGGAGGATGATTTCTTATTTTCTATATCTCTGTCTCTGCCTCTCCAGCAAGTACACATGCCCTATAGCAAACAAAACAAAACAAAACAAAACAAAACAAAACAAAAAAAAAAGAGGGTGGGGACTTAATGGGGTTAAGAAGTAGAGCCTTTGAGAGGTGATTGGGATTGGCTAAGGCTACAGGGTGGGCCTAACCTGAGCTCTGGTGGGTATACAAAGAAAGGGAACGCAGCAGGCAGAGATACACTCGGCTCTGCGCAAACTCCTGCCCCCTATCACGTGATCCACTAGCAAGAAGGTCTTCACCAGATGCAGTGCCTGGACCTTGGACCTCTCAACCAGCTGAGTAAACCTCTATCCTTCCAAATCAGCCAGACTCTGGTGACTTATCGGCAACATCATGGACCAGAGCAATCTTTATTCTTAGAAACAGGAAGTGGGAGCTTCCTGAGAGCAAACTGCCCCCATCCCCAAGCCCTGAGATGGGACAGAGGTCCCATCACCTCCAAAGGCCCGTGACTAGCTCTCACACGAGGAAGCGTGACTAGCCAATCCACATCTTGCCTCTCTTTCTACTTCTGTTTCCAAGGTGAATGGTCACCTGGCCTTCGGTAAGTGAGTACTGCTGGCTTTGTCCACTGAATCTTCCTGATTCTAGTACCTTCCATGTGCTAATGCCTTCCATGTGTTCACACATGAGGTACCAGTGTCTTTTAGGTGCTAACAGCATCCTGGTGTCTATGAAGGGCTTTCACTAAACAGACAAGGCAGGACTTGGAACTATTCCATTTCACCTGGATACTGATAGCGCCTTCCTTTTGGCGTGAGTTAAGGTCAAAGTCTGGAAGATGAAGGATGAGGGTTGTCCCCAAAGTCTCTTCACAATGACAGTTCAAAAAAATTCTTGTTTGTCTTGGCCAGCCATACTGGCTGGGAGAGCAGGGAGCAGGGGGCGGGG
>NW_006204759.1:4262821-4279408 GCF_000334495.1 Tupaia belangeri chinensis
GGTTGCTGCCCTTGGTTCTGGCTCTGGCCCCGTCTCTGCCTCACTGGTGACCTTGAGGACCTCCCTGGGTTCCCGACCTTCACAGACTACCTCACAGACTACCGCCTGGCTCCGTGTTGGCAGATTCCTGGCTTCGCGGTGAGCCTGGGCCAGGCCATGGCCTCCTGCATCAGCCTCTGCTGCCACCTCCACCCAGCTGTTCCCATGGCGGCAGCCGCAGTTCTGTTTACACCGTCGCTGTGTGCGATTTTTCCACACTGGCCATCGAGAACACAATGCCAGCTTCCCCCCAAGGAGGTGCGGCTGCGCCCACACCCATGGCCTCACAGCGGATGTGACGCTCCAGCCAGGGGCACTCTGCAACACGGGACAGTGCAGGCTCCCAGGCACCCCCAGACCGAGGCCTCAGCCTTCTGTGAGTGAGTGCAGACCGCCTGGGGCAGGCCGGGGTTCCATCCCCAGAAACACGCATGAAACCCTGTATCGGTCTCCTCCCTTCTCTGCCGACTCTGGGGCTATAATATAGGCCACATCCCATAAACCACTCCCCAAACCCACACCCTCAAAGGCTCTGCCCCAGTTCTTCCCCAAGAGGCAGCCCCACAGCCCCTGCCCCAGCAGCCCCAGACACAAAGAGTCTGGGACTCCCAGCAACAAATGTTTCCTGTTGGAGAAGGCTCTGAGCCAAACAGCCTGGCCAAGCTCCGGTCAAACCAATACCATGGCCTTTGCCCTCAGCTTTCTATCCTGGCCCAGGAGCAGGTATGCTTCACTGGGTTTTCTATTCATAAATGTGTATAACCTCATTGTGAAAATCTAATTATGACAAGAACCAGAAAATAAGTATCATTATACACCTCAGGGACTCCTGGGGTTTCCTAGGTATAAGACGTTAACTTGCATCCGCCATGCAGAATGTGCTAGTACATTCTGAGGCTTTCCTTCCTCGACTGTTTATCCCAAGGCTCAGAGGCTCAGGGAGGTGAAGCGACTTGCCCAAGATGACACACTTGTTGGCAGTAGATCCACGGTATTGTTTGAATGTGTCCCCCGAAGTTCATGTGTTGGAAACTTAATGTCCCAGTGCAACAGTATTGAGAGGCGGGCCCCGTAAGAGGTGGTAAGGTGAATGGATGAATGCCCTTGGTGTGGGAGTGAAGTCCTTATGAAGGATGAGTTCAGCCCCCTTCCCTCTCCCTCTCTCCCTCGCTCTTTCTCTCTTTCTCATCCGTGCTCTCTCTCTCTCATGTGATGTCTTCTGCCTTGTTATGACTCAGCAAAGAACATCTTCACCAGATGTAGCACCTCAGTCTTGGACTTCCTAGCCTCCAGAACAATAAACCAAATATATTCCTGTTATTATAAATGAACCCGTCTGTGGAATTCTGTATTGCAACACAAAGCAGACGAAAGAAATCCAGGACTTGAACTCTGACAGTGGGTTCCTGAATTCATGAGTTTCATCATTGCAGTACGTTGCCTGGAAATGCTAACATCTATCTTTTCAAGGTAAGCTATGGATCAATTATTTTTCCAGGAGCTAAGAACAGTCAGTCAGATGCTCTAAACCCATCACCCTCTGAGAATCGTTATCCTTCAGGCCCATCCAGGTGGGGTGGACGAGAGGACCTTGGCCCCAGGCTTCCTCCCATATCTGGTCTCAGCCTCACCCCAATTCCCAACTCTGGCTTTTGGCTGAGCTGACCTTTCCCCTTTGGGCACCCACCCCCTCCACTCCCAGCCAGCCTGCCTATCCTGGCCCCCACTTTTAGTTTTTTCCTACCTCCCTAAATTTATTCCCCCTCTTGCTTTGTCTTGTTCTGTCTTTGCTCAAAATATCCCTTTCTGCTAGTTCACCCTTCCCCATCCTTCTAGATCCAAATGATCTGTCCTTTCCAAAAATAATGTAAGTGTGCCCTCTTCCCTAGATTCTTAGGGGACCTGAGAGACACCTATCTCAGGGGTGTGCATGGCTGAGACAACTGGATAGTCACATGCAAAAGAATGGGGTTGGACCCTTACCTCACACCGTATGCAAAAGTTAACTTAAAATATATCAAAGAGGGACCGGCAGGTGGCGTGGTGGTTAAGGCGCTGGACACTCCCACACGGCCGACCATGGTTCAAGTCCTGGACCTGGTGGCTTGCTTTCTCACTTTCCTCTTTCTCTCCGTGTGTCTCTCTCTGGTCAAATTAAAATGAATGAATGAATAAAATGGAATAAAATGATTCTTAAAAAAAATAGATCAAAGAGCTAAAACTATTTAACTCAGAATAAAACATAGGGGTAAATCTTCATAACTTGAAATTTGACCATGGTTTCTTACATCTAACACTGAAAGCACAAGCTAGAAAAGAAAATATAGGTAAATTGAACATCACTACATTTAAAAACTTTTGTGCATCAAAGGACCCTATTAAGATAGCAAAAAGATGAGACCAGCAAGTGGCATGGTGGTTAAGGGCACTGGACTTCCACACGGCCAACCACGGTTCGAGTCCCAGACGAGGTGGCTTGCTGTCTCATGCTCTCTCTCTCTCTTTCTCACTATCACTCTCTGGTCAAATTAAAATAAATTTTAAAAAGTTAAATAATTCTTAAAAAAAAAGATAGCAAAAAGACAACCTGTAGAATGAGAGAAAATATTTGATATATTTTTGATAAGGGTCAAATATTTGTCATATTTTTGATAAGGGTCTAGTTTCTAAAACAGGAGAAAACATTCTTTATGGGTTAAAGCATAAGGGTAAAAAAAAAGGCAAAATTTACACCAAATGTAAGCTACAATGGGAGACATGAAGTTTGGAACCTGAAACCAAGCGCTTTGGGTGAATTTGAGTTCAACTTTTTGTTTTCCTGCCAGTGAAGGACTGTGTGGGAAAGTTTACAGAATTTTCAGGGACTTTGTGGATGGACGTCCCAGAGTGCTGGCTTGCTGGGCAGGCCGGGTGTATGTGTGGTGGGGAGGCCACAAGGCAAGGTCAGTCAGCAGAGGAAGCCTGGAGCTTACTGGACTTCGGGCTCTGCAAGGCAGAGAGAGGCCTGCATGATCATCACCTCATTTCTAGGCCTCACACAGCACCTGGCTCCTGGCTCACTGAATTAGTTAGGCCTGTTTTAATTGTAAGTGACAGAAATCAACTCAGTGTGGTTGAACAAAATGGAAAACTCTATTACTACCTCAGCTTGGCAGTACTAAGGTTCAAAACATCAGTGTATCAGTAGACTTTTTTCTTTAAAAAAAAAGTTTTTGTAGGGCTGGCAGGTGGCAGCTGGCACTGGACTCTCCGACATGGCCAACTGTGGTTCAAGGCCCAGACCTGGTGGCTTGCTTTCTCACTTTCCCTCTCTCTCTCTCTTTTTTTCTCTCTCTCACTCTGTCCTTCTCTGGTCAAATGAATAAATAAATTTAAATAAAATAATTATTAAAAATTTTTTTCAATGTTTTTGCCATATGGCACATGTACTCGATGGAGAGAGAGAGACTGTGAAAGGAAAGTGAGAAATCGCCCCCTAGTGGGGATGGCCATACTGCAATCCCTTCTCTATTCTAGGATTTTGGGCACACATACACAAGTGCCTGGCATGACTTTCAAGTTGCCAGTCCCAGGACTTGAACCATGGTCACTCATGTGGGAGTCTGATGGCTTAACCACCACACCACCTGCTGATCCTGGATTTAATCTTAGACAAGCTCTTGATGGGGGCTGTGGAAGGCCCACCGGAAGCTCCAGGCTGATGCTCTCAGCTCCCAGCAGCCCCAGTAGAAAGAGGACTTCTGTTTCTCCATAGTTGTAGCTAAAGTCCTGGTTGACGTGGGTCACATGCCCAATCCCAGATCAATCACCGAGCATGGGAATGGAAGGCTCTGATCATTGGCCCTGACTCACAAGTGTATGCCTATTCCTACGGATTGAACCACAAGAGAGAAGAACTTGTTTGGGATTGAGAGAAAATGCCAAGAACAAGGAAGGCTCATTTACAGTCATAGAAAATGGATAGAATAAATACCTAGACCTGGATGCTTTGCTCAATGTGGAGAGGGGCTTGAGGCTGGCACAGGGGACTCAGTGACCAGAGCTGTGTGGTGACCCAGGCCTAGGAGGCTGCCCAGGGTCAGGGCTCCGTGAGAATCAACAACTCCTATTTGTTCCAAACCCCTAGTGCCTCTCAGGCAACCTGGAAAAACACAATTCCCCAAGCAGGAAACTCACTGCGTATTCTAGCCTAGAGCCCAGAAAGCCAAACCCTGTGACAAATTTAAAAACAAAACTTTAAAATGCCAACTCTCACAATAGAACATTAAAAAAATAGAATATCTTTTTCTTTTTATTATTTAAGTACTACACATTTACTGTAGGAAAATTTTCAAAATATAGATAAGCAAAAAGAGATTAAAATTTTTCCATAATCTCATAACCCACAACAACTAATGTTAAAGTTTTACTGCAAAATTTGTGAGACTTTTCTCTATAGACAAAAAATATAGGGTCAGATCCATAGACTAATGGTTAGGGGATCCAGGTCCTGCGTGGCCAGCAGCAGTTTAAATACCAGTCTAGTGGCTTGAAAAATACATGAGGCTGGGATCAGCAGATGGAGTAATTGTTACGTCGCTGGACTCCCATGTAATCAGCTGCAGTTCGAGGCCTGGACCCAGCAGCTTAAAACACATGGCAGGTACATGAATATGTATGCTCAAAATCCAGAGAGAAGAACAGAGGTGAAGAGATTGCAGCATGGTCATCCCCTCTGGGGAGGGGTGATTTCTTGCTTGCTGTCTCGCTGTTTCTCTCTGTCGCTCCAGCAAGAGCACGTACCCTACAGCCAAAAACACTCTACAAAAAAAAAAAAAGAAAGAAAAAAAGAAAGAAAATAAAAATACATAAGATATGTGGAGAAATGGTGGAAAAAGAATTAGGATGTGACCATGTCCAATTAGGAAGAGCTTTCTCCCTTTCTCTGTCTCTGCTTCTATCTTTGGAGAACACACATCCCCACAGACAATTTTATATACATACACACACACACACAGACACACACATATGTGTATATATATAAAATCTTACACAAGTGGGATTGTTGACATTACTTAGCACTTATATTTTTACCCAGTAATATGTGAACATTTTTGCTTTCATATTTATATTTATCGATAAATAGATATGTGCATAGTATTTCATTGCATTCAATAAACTAGTATCCAATGTGGACATTGTTGGGGTCTCCAATGCTGGATAAGAGACATACCTCAGTGCATTGGGCAATTACTCCATGAAAAAGTTCCTAAAGGGAACAGCAGGTGCAAAGGGTTCACTGCTTTAAGGCTCTGACCGCGCTGCCAACCCCACGCCGGGGAGTAGCCCAGGAGACTTGGGCACCCTCACTACCAGCACCTCTGATTAGCAATCCTCACCCACCCATGCTTGACTGTGTCATTCTTTTTCATATTTACCAATCTGGTAGGTGAGTATTTATACCCACTGGGTTTTGTTTTTTTTTTTCCTTTTTTTTTATTACTGTGCAGACGAACATTTATCATCTGCCTACTGGTCACTCATATTTTTTCCTTTGGGAATGGTCAGTTTCTGACTCTTGCTCATTTTTCTGTTGCCAGGGTGGCCTTTACTTTATTGATTTGTAAGGGCTCCTTCTAGGCTATAATAAATAACCTCTTGTTACAAAGACTGGAAATATGTTTTTCAGTCTGTCATTTGCTTTTTATTTTTGTTTATGATTTTATGAACCACTCGTTTTATTTAAAATTTTGACTGAAAATAATATGGTTAAAGATTCAAATGGTATAGAAGGTTAAGAGGGGACTAAAAAAGGCTTTCTCCTGTCTACTCTCATGCCTTTTCCTCAAAAATAACATCCCATCCTCTCTTGCCTATGCTGCCAGCCATTTTCTATGGGTGTTTAGAAGTAAATACACACGGCAGCCAGATGGTGGCGGCACAGTCACACAACACTCCGGGAGGCCGACCCACATGGGAAGGTTGCAGGCTCATGTCTGGGAATCTCCCTGAACATGTTGGGCCTGCATGTGCCCTGGACCGGGGACTAGCTGAGGCAGGGGGAAGACTGGTGTGAAGACCCTTTTGGGAGCACTTGTCTCTCTCTCTTATGGAGGAAATAAACGAATGAACATTTTTTTTTTAAGTAAGTATTTATAAATGCATTTATGTAAGTATTATTTGGTGAGTGTGGTGCCAGGCCCTGTGCTCTGATTTGGGCTCATGGCAATGAACAAAATGGATATTGTTGCCACCATGGTGAGAGGCTGATCCAAGGAAAGACCTCCGAAGTCCGTGTGTACGTACACATCGTGGCCTGTGCTGTGAGGAAGGAGAATGGGAGCCATGGAGGGCAGCCTCCAAGATGGCGCCCATGATCTCTGCCTCCTGGAAGTCAAGCCTTTTGTAATCCCCTTCACTTGAATGTGGCCAGGACTTATCCACTTGCTTATACCAAAAGTAAAGCAGAAGGGATGGGGTGTCCCTCCTCAGACTGGGTTGTAGAAAGACTGTGACTTCTGGCTTGGAGGCTCTTGCTCTTAGACCACTCATGCTGGGGGAAGTAAGCTGCTCGTGCTGGGAACTGAGCTGGGAACTGAGTTACGGAGAGGCCCGGGTGGCATGGCAACGAACCAAGGTCCTCAGCCCCGCAGTTTGTGAGGAGCTGAAGCCTGCCAACAGCCACGTGATCCTTTAGCTCCCGTTAAGTGCCCCGATGAGTGCAGTCTCCTAAGAGACCGTGAGCCAGAGGAACACAGCTAAGCTACGCCTGGATTCCTCATCCACAGAAACTGTAAAATAGTAAACATTTATTGTTATAAACTGTGAAGTACACGGGACTAGTGTGTTTCTTTCTATAAATCAATTTGGAGAGTATTGCCATCATTTTTTTTTTTTTTTTGAGAGAGATTTTTTTGCTATATGATGTGTGTACTTACTGGAGAGTCAGAGACAGAAAGTGAAAAATCACCTCCCCAAGTGGGGGGTGGCCATGCCACAATCCCTTCTCCGTCATTCTTTTTCTGGGGGTTTGGGCATGCACACACATGTACGCAGCGTGTTTGAAGCTGCAGGGGCCAGGACTCGAACCACAGTGAGCCATGTGGGAATCTAGCACCTTAACCACTATGCCACATGCTGGCCTGAAGTATTGCCATCTTGACAAAAGTAAAAATTCTGACTCATGAATATGAGTTTTGAATGTTGCACATGTCTATTTGTTGATTAAAGAAACTGTCGTTTTTAAACCACTGGTGGCCGTATCTACTTATTGATTAATAAAATGGTTTTCCATTTATTTAGATCTTCAGTTTCTTAAAACAGTGTTTTTGTTTGTTTGTTTGTTTTTTTTTTTTTTTTGAGAGTTTTTTTGCTATAGGGTGCATGCACTCGCCAGACAGACAGAGAGAGACAGAGAGACAGAAAGCGAGAAATCACCCCCCATGGGAGATGGCCACGCCGCAATCCCTTCTCCTCCAGTCTCCTCTCAGGATCTTGGGCACGCATGCACATGCGCCCGGCATGAGTTTTAAGCCACTGGATCCGGGATGTGAACCATGGTCGACTACGTGGGAGTCCAGCGACATAGCCATTACGCTAACTGCTGGTCCCTCACAACAGTGTTTTCTGGTCTTTCTGAATAATGTGAAAGTTAATAGTAATGTCCTTCTTTTGATAAATTTATTCTTAGGTACTTTGTTGTTTTTGATGCTATTGTTAATGAAATTGCATTCTCAAGCTCATTTTCTGATTCTTCATTGAAAATATATAGAAATACAACTGGGGGCCAGCAAGTGGCATGGTGGTTAAAGGCGCTGGATTCCCACATGGTCGACTGTGATTTGAGTCCTGCACCTGGTGGCTTGCTTTCTCTCTCTCTCTCTGTCCCTCTCAGGTCAAAATGAAATAAACAAATGAATAAATAAATAAAGTTAAATAAAATAATTCTTTAAAAAAAAGAAATACAACTGTTTTTGCATTATTAATTTTGTATTCTGGGACCAGCAGTTAGCATAATGGCTATGTTGCTGGACTCCCATATAGTCGACCGTGGTTCGAGTCCTGGATCCAGTGGCTTAAATTCACGCTGGGCGCATGTGCGTGCGTGCCCAAGATCCCCAGAGGAGAATGGAGGAGAAGGGATTGCAGCGTGGCCATCCTTTCAGGGGATGATTTCTCGCTTTCTGTCTCTCTGTCTCTCTCTGTCTTTCTGGCAAGTGCATGATGCGCCGGGCATGAGTTTTAAGCCACTGGATCCGGGATGTGAACCATGGTCGACTACGTGGGAGTCCAGCGACATAGCCATTACGCTAACTGCTGGTCCCTCACAACAGTGTTTTCTGGTCTTTCTGAATAATGTGAAAGTTAATAGTAATGTCCTTCTTTTGATAAATTTATTCTTAGGTACTTTGTTGTTTTTGATGCTATTGTTAATGAAATTGCATTCTCAAGCTCATTTTCTGATTCTTCATTGAAAATATATAGAAATACAACTGGGGGCCAGCAAGTGGCATGGTGGTTAAAGGCGCTGGATTCCCACATGGTCGACTGTGATTTGAGTCCTGCACCTGGTGGCTTGCTTTCTCTCTCTCTCTCTGTCCCTCTCAGGTCAAAATGAAATAAACAAATGAATAAATAAATAAAGTTAAATAAAATAATTCTTTAAAAAAAAGAAATACAACTGTTTTTGCATTATTAATTTTGTATTCTGGGACCAGCAGTTAGCATAATGGCTATGTTGCTGGACTCCCATATAGTCGACCGTGGTTCGAGTCCTGGATCCAGTGGCTTAAATTCACGCTGGGCGCATGTGCGTGCGTGCCCAAGATCCCCAGAGGAGAATGGAGGAGAAGGGATTGCATCTTGGCCATCCTTTCAAGGGATGATTTCTCGCTTTCTGTCTCTCTGTCTCTCTCTGTCTTTCTGGCAAGTGCATGCGCCCTATAGCAAAAACCTCTCCAAAAAAAATTGTATTCTACAAACTTGCTGAATTCATTGATTAGTTTTGATAGTTTTTCAGTGATTTCCTTAGTATTTTACATATTCAAAGTCATGTCATTTGCAAATAGTTTTACTTCTTCCTTTCTAAACCAGATTCCTTTATTTCCTTTTCTTGCCTAATTGCTCTGGCTGCAATCTCACATACAATGTTGAGTAAAAGTGGTGAGAGTGGACATTCATGTGCTGCTCCTGACTGAGAAAGCCACCATTCTCTCATCTGTATGTATGATGGTAGTGAGATATTTTATCAGGTTCAGGAATGCTTTCTCTGCATCTTTTGGGGTAATCATGTAATTTTTATTTCTTATTCTATTAATATGGAGTATTGCACAAATTGACTTTTGAATGTCAAACCAACCTGGCATTTTTGTGGTAAATCCCACTTGCTCATGGTGCAGAATTCTCTTTATATGGGGGCCCAGCAGGTGGTGTACTGGTTAAGGCACTAGACTCACGTGACCATGGTTTGAGTCCTGGACCCTGAGGCTTGAAACTCACACAGGCATGTGGGTGTGCTTGCCCAAAGTTCTGGGAGGAAAATGGAGGAGAAGGGATTTTGGCATGGGCATCCCCTCTAGAAGGTGATTTCTCACTCGCTCTCTCTGACTCTCTGGTGAGTGTGCACACCCTATAGCAGAAACCTCCCTCTAAAAATAAGAAAGAATTCTTTTCATATGATGTAGATTTGGTTTGCTAGTATTTTTTCTTCTTTTTTCAAATAGTTAATCTCTTATCATTATTATTATTTTTAATTTGCTATAGGGCACATACACCCAACAAAGAGAGAGAGAGAAAAAGCCAGGCCCAGGAATCAGACTGCAGTCAGCTATGTGGGAGTCCAGTGCCTTACCCACCATGTCACCTGCTGGTGCGAGTTTTGCTAGTGTTTTGTTGAGGGATTTTGTGTCTATATTCACAAGATGTATCAATCTGTAGTTCCCTTCTTCTGTGATCTCTTTATCTGGTTTTGGTTTCAGTGTAATACTGGCCTCATAGAGTGAGTTGGGAAGCATTCCCTTCTTTTCCAGTTTTGAAAGAGTTTGTGAAGAATCAATTATATTAATTCTTCTCTAAATGTTTGTTAGAATTCTCCATTGGAGGGACCAGCAGTTGGTGTAATGGCTATGTCGCTGGACTCCCAGGTAGTTGACTGCGGTTTGAGTCCCAGACCCGGTGGCTTAAACTCACGCCAGGCGCATGTGCGTGCGTGCCCAAGATCCTGAGAGGAGACTGGAGGAGAAGGGATTGCGACGTGGTCATCCCCCCTGGGGGGGGGGTGATTTCTCGCTTTCTTTCTGTCTCTGTCATTCTGGCAAGCATACGTGCCCTATAGCAAAAACCTCTCCAGAAAAAAAATAATTCTCGGGGACCAGCAGGTTGTGTGGTGGTTAAAGCGCTGGACACGCCCACATGGCTGACCACAGTTTGAGTCCTGAACCTGGTGGCTTGCTTTCTCACTTTCCCTCTCTCTTTCTCTCTCTCTCTCTTGCTGTGTGTGTATGTGTGTGTGTGTGTGTGTGTGTGAGAGAGAGAGAGAGAGAGAGAGACTTTCTGGTCAAATTAAAAATATATGAATAAATAAATTAAATTAATAATTTTTTTAAAAAAGAATTCTCCACTGGAGTCATCTGATCCTGGACTTTTCATTATAGATAGTGTAATTTAAATTACTTATGCAATTTCTTTACTTGTTATAGTACAATTTTCTATTTCTTCTTGAATCAGTTTTTTTAGTATGTATCTTTCTAGGAATTTGTCCACTTCATCTAAGTTACCTATTTTTTTGACATACAATTGTTCATAGTATCCCTTTAACTAATTTTTTATTTTCCTAAGATTGGTAGTAATATATTCTTTCTTCCTTGTCTCAATAATTTGAGTCCTCGCCTATTTCTTGGTCAATCTAACCATTTTTTTCCTTCAATTTTCTTGATCTTTTCCTAGAATCAGTAGTTGGTTTCATAGATTTCTTCTGTTTCATTAATTTTTCGCTCCAATATTTATTTGCTTTTCTTAAGCTCTGTTTGTTTGTTTTACCATTATCTTTTTTTTTTTTTTTTGGTAGAGGTTTTTCCCTATAGGGCACATACACTCACCAGAAAGACAGAGAGACAGAAAGCGAGAAATCATCCCCCAGGGGGAATGGCCACACCACAATCCCTTCTCCTCCATTCTCCTCTCGGGATCTTGGGCACGCACGCACACGCACCTGGCATGAGTATAAGCCACTGGATCCGGGACTCAAACTGTGGTCAACTACTGGAATCCAGCAACATAGCCATTACACCAACTGCTGGTCCCCTGTTTTACCATTATCTTAAGGTGGAAGTTTAGTTTACTGATTTGAGATCAATGCATTCTTTTTTTTTAAAAAAAGTAATTATTTATTTAGTTCCATTTGTTATTATTATTTTTTAATTTGACGAGAGAGAGAGAGAGAAAGTAAGAAAGCAAGCTGCCAGGTCCAGGACTCAAACTGTGGTCAGCCATGTGGGAGTTCAGCGTCTTTATCCACCACACCATTTGCCGGCCTGAGATCAATGCTTTTTTTTTTTTTTTTTGGAGGGGTTTTCGCTATAGGGGCAATTCGCCAGACGGAGAGAGACAGAGAGACAGAAAGTGAGAAATCACCCCCCAGGGGGGATGGCCACGCCGTAATCCCTTCTCCTCCATTCTCCTCTCGGGATCTTGGGCACGCGCACACACGCGTCCGGCATGAATTTAAAGCCACCGGGTCTGGACGCAAACCGCGGTCAACTACATGGGAGTCCAGCAACATAGCCATTATGCTAACTGCTGGTCCCGATCAATGCATTTTTAAAATGTAGGTATTTATGATTATAAATTTCCCTCTCAGTACTGTTTTATTGCATCTCATAATTTTGGTATTTTGCATCTTCATTTTCATACACTTCAAAGTATTTTCTCATTTCCTTTTGGTTTCTTCTTTGACACATCCATTATTTAGGAGCATATTATTTAATTTCCATATATTTGTGAGTTTCCCACATTTTTTTCAACAGAACGTATTTTTCTTTTCTTTCTTACTTTTTTTTTGGAGAGGTTTTTGCTATAGGGTGCGTGTGTTCGCCAGAAAGACAGAGAGAGACAGAGAGATAGAAAGCGAGAAATCACCCCCCAGGGGGTATGGCCATGACGCAATCCCTTCTCCTCCTTTCTCCTCTCCAGATCTTGGGCACGCACGCACACGCGCTCAGTGTGAGTTTAAGTCACTGGGTCCAGGACTCGAATTGCAGTCAACTACATGGGAGTTCAGGGACAGAGCCATTACACCAACTGTTGGTCCCCATTTTTCTAATTTCATTCCACTCTGGTTAGAGGATGTAGTTTGTATTTTTTCTTTCCTTTAAAATTTATTGAGTTTAACTTATCACCGACCATGTAGCTTATTCTGGAGAACGTTCCATGTACATGTGAGAAAATGTACATTCTGGGGCCGCAGGTGGTATAGTGGTTAAGGTGCTGGACAGGGCCGACTGTGGTTCAAGCCGTGGACGTGCACGACCAACTGTGGTTCAAGCCATGGACATGCATGTGTGCCCAAAACCCTGAGGGGAGAATGAAGAGAAGTGACTGTGATGTGGCCATCCCCTTGGGGGAGCGATTTCTCAGTTTTCTTCTCTCCGTCTCTGGCATGCATACTTGCCCTATAGCAAAAACTAAAAAAGAAAGAAAACATGTAATACATTCTGCTGTCGTCGGGTGTCATGTTCTTCAGGGGTTTGTTAGGTCAACTTGTTGTACAGTGTGTCAAGTCTCAAATGTTCTCCTCCTTTTCCTGCCTGGGTCTATTACTGAAAGTGCGGTATTGTGTTCTTGTTGAATTGTCTCTCTCTCCCCTCATTGTTGTTTCGTGCATTTTGGTGCTCGGTGGTAGGTGTGTATGTATGTCTATATATGTTTATAATTGTTATATCTTTCTGATGCATCAACTCTTCTATCATTATAAAATGTCCTCTCTTTTTCTTTAGAAGCATTTTTTGTTTTAAAGTCTGTTTTCTCTGTGTTTAGCCACTTCACTATTCCTGTGATTACTATTTGCGTGATGTGTATTTTTCTACTTTTTAAAATTTGTGGTTTTTTTTTTTTAAATATTTTTGTTACAGGGTGCTTGCACATGCCAGAAGACAGACAGAGACAGAAAGCAAGAAACCTCACCCCCCACCTCCCGGAGCAGGCTGGGATGGCCATGCCATAATATCTTCTCCTCCATGCTCCTCTCAAGATTTTGGGCATGCATGCACACACGCCCAGGGTGAGTTTCAAGCCACCAGGTCTGGGACTCAAACCATGGTTGACCACATGGGAGTCCAGCGCCTTAACCAATATGTCACCGGCTGCCCTCCCCACCCCCCAGTTTGTTTATTTATTTATTTTTAAATTTAAACTGGTTCTCTGATGGACAATGTATACTAGGATCTTGTTTTTTTTGTTTGCTTGTTTTCTTAGTTTGCTATAGGGCATGTGTACTTGCTGGAGAGACAGAGAGACAGAGAGACAGAGAGAGGAAAAGTGAGAAAGCACTCCTAAGGGAGATGGCCTTGCAGCAATCCCTTCTCCACTGTTCTCCTCTCAGGACTTCTGGCATGCACGCACACATGCCCTGCTTGTTCTTCAAGCCACTGAGTCTGGGACTGGACAGTAAGCCATGTGGGATCCAGCCACCTTAACCTCCATGCTATCTGCTGGCCCTTCTCATTATTTTCTTAGTTGTTGATCTAGGGCTTACTATATTCATCTTTTTAAAAAATTATTTTTAATTTTAAAAATTTATTCATTTACTTATTTTATTTTGACCAGAGAGACACAGAGAGAGAAAAAGTGAGAAAGCAAGCCACCAGGTCCAGGACTTGAACCATGGTTGGCCATGTGGGAATGTCCAGCACCTTAACTACCACACCACCTGCTGGTCCCCACTATATTCATCTTTTAAAAAGTATATTTATTGGGTCAATTCCATAGTACAGTATGTAAACACAGTGCATCAAGAACAAGATCTCGCATGCTGACCATGGTTCAAATCCCAGCCCTGGTGGCTAGAAAAACATGCTAAGTATATATGCACTCATGCCAAAAAATTCTGTAAATATGCAGAAATAGAGGAAAAAGGATTCCAGCATGATCATGCCCCATTGGAGGGTACTTGCACACTCCCTCATTCTTTCTGGTAAGCACACACGTACCCTAGCGATGAAAGAAAATAAGTATATTTTATTCATGATGGCAGTACATACGCATGCATGAGAGAGAGACCTCATCAGGATCTCATCACACAATGATCCCTTTTTCCCAATGTTCCAGCTTTTTGGAATTCTGGACATGCACACACACCCTAATGTATCTTCAGCCCAACTCAAAGACCCAAACCAATGGTCAATCATGAGGCTTCTAGTGCTACAGTTCAATTTGCTACCAACTGCACCACCAGGCTGAGCCTACATGTCTTAATTGATTAGAATCAGTTTCTACCTTTAAGAAGTCTATGTGTGTGTGTGTCTGTGCTCAAAAATCCCAAAAGGAGTGAGAGATGGAAGAGAAGAGATTGTGGTGTGACCATTCCCCATGAGGGGTGCTTTCTCACTTTCCTTCTCTTTATGTCTGTCTGGTGAGAGCACATGGCCTCTAACAGAAGAGGAAAAAGGAAAGAAAAAGAAAGAAAAAAGGAAAGAGAAAAAAAAGAAAGAAACAGAAAAATAAGAAAGAAATATAGCTGCATTTCCTTTCCTTTTTCTTTAAAGAATTATTTTTTTATTTAACTCTATTTATTTTAATTTGACCAGCAAGGGACAGAGAAAGAGGGAGAAAGTGAGAAAGCAAATCCCCAGGTCTGGGCTCACACCGTGGTTGGCCATGTGGGAGTCCAGCGTCCTTAACCACCATGCCACCTGATGGTTCCCCCTTTTCTTTCTTTTTATGACATTATTGTTATTACATCTATAAATGTTAAAAATCCACGTATAAAGATTTATAATTATTACCTTATACAGTTAGGTGTCTTTTATAGCAGGCAAGAGAAGGAGAGCAAGCATGAACTTATAGCTTTTGTTGTATGAATCTTAGTTATTATCTCTAGTTCTTACTTTTTTCCTGTGGATTCCAGTTACCATCTGATATCATTTCCTTAGCTCAATACAGCTTTGCTCCCACCACCTCCCTTGTCTCGTTATTGGCAAATGTATTATATTTCTGAACGTAATAGGTCCTACCTACATCATGTACATATTGTTTCATACAATTGCTTTTTAAATCAGTTGAGACAAGGAGAAGAATACATATTTATGCTGCCTTATTATTTCATAATTACCTTTACCAGTGCCTGATTTTTTTTAAAGAGATTTTTGCTTAGGGCACATGCACTGGCTGGAGAGAGACAGAGATAGTGAGAGGGAAAGTGAGAACTCACCCCTGGGGGGGATGGCCATACTGCAATCCCTTTTCCTCCATTCTCCTCCCAGGATCTTGGGCATACATGCACATTTGCCCAGTCTGAGTTTTGAGTCACCGGGTCTGGGACTCGAATCACAGTCGGCCAGGTGGGAGTCCAGTGACGTAACCACTATACCATCTGCTGGCCCTACCAGTGTCTGTTTTTAAAAACGTGGACTCAAATCACCACCTGGAGCTCAGTCTGAAGACCTTCCTTAGTACTTCATGTAAGCCATGTGTGCTAAAAACAAATTCTCTCAGTCTTTGTTCATCTGGGCATGTCTTTGTTTTGTCTTCACTAAAAAAAAAAAAACAACAACAACAACAACAAAAAAAAAACGGCTTCGTTGGATATAAGATTATTGGTTGCTGAGTTGATTTTGTCATTTTTAAATTTTTTTTGAGAGGTTTTCGCTAGAGGGTGCATGCGCTCACCAGACAGACAGAGACAGAGAGATAGAAAGTGAGAAATCACCCCCCCAGGGGGGACGGCCACGCCGCAATCCCTTCTCCTCCATTCTCCTCTTGGGATCTTGGGCACACACGTACACGCGCCCAGCGTGAGTTTAAGCCGCTGGGTCCAGGACTTGAACCGCAGTCGGCTACGTGGGAGTCCAGTGACATAGCCATTACGCTAACTGCTGGTCCCTGTCATTTTTAATGTGAGCCCTTTGGGTGCGTTATCTCACTGCTTCTGATCTCCATGGTCACCCACGGGTCAGCTGCTAATCTCCCGTGGTTACCTGGTGACAGATCATTTTCCTCTCGCTGCTTTCAACATTTCTCCATGTCTTTGGCCCTCAGCGTTTTCACTGTGATGTATCTTCGGTGAATCTTTCTGTGTTCATCCTACTTGGAGTTCACTGAGCTTCCTGAAAGTGTCAGTCGTTTTGCAAGACATTTGGAAAGTTTTTGATCATTATTTTTTTGAATATTTTTTCTTCCCTTTCTTTCTCACCTCTCTTTCTGGTACTCTCATTTCACATATGTTGATACAACATTTCTCTGAGGTCCTTTGAATTTTCCTTTATCCTTTTTTCTTTTGGTTCTCCAGACTGCATAATCTGTATTAATTTATCTTCAATTATGCACATTCTTTTGTGTGCCAGTTCAAACCTACTG
>NW_006204759.1:4279439-4281118 GCF_000334495.1 Tupaia belangeri chinensis
GCTGAACCTCTCTAATTAATTTTTCATTTCATCTGTGGTCCTTATTAATTTTAGAATTTCCATTTGGTTCTTTAAAAAAATAATTTCTAGGAGCATGATGTTAAGGAAGCTGGATCTCATATATCCAAATACACACTTCAAGTCCTGGATCTGGTGGCATGAAAATCACACTGGGCACATGTGCATGTGTGCCCAAAATCCCAAGAAGAGAAGTGGAAAAGGAATTGGGTGTGGCTATCCCTCATTGGGGGTGCTTTCTCACTCTCTCTCCCGCTAGCACATGGGCCCTTCAGCAAATTTAAAAACATAATAACTTCTATATATTTATTGATATTATCTATATACTCAGTTCTTACTAAATTTTACTAGATTTTTTTGAATAGATATTTCTTCACTTGTAGTTTGCCCTTGGGACTAATGCTCTTCTATTTTTATTTTAAAATGTAAATCATTGGGTTGTCAGAAAGATCGTGACATATTTTTCTATGGAAAAATGCGTCAGGACTTTTCCGATGACCCAATACTATTTGAAGTCACTGAGAATGTTAGTATGTGTATGTGTGTTTAAGTAATTGTTACTGACTTCGCTGGGGAGTGGTTCTTCTGTAGAACTCTTCATTCTTTCACCCTGGAGACGAAACCTTCTATGGCTTGCTTACTTATCCCATCCTTCACGGGTAGATATTTTGGTTTTGTTTTTTGCTCTTACAAACAAGCTACAATAAACATTGTGACACATGTTTGTGCACGGGCCCTGAGGTTTCTGCAGGATAAACTTGTGGTTGTGACATTACTAGGTTAAGGGTAAATGAATTCAGCCTTGTCCTCCAGAAAGACTGTGCCTGTTTTCAGGCTCACCCACAATGTGCGAGAGGTCTGGGTATGGTAGAATTTTCTACTTTTGGGGACCAGCGGTTAGTGTAATGGCTATGTCGCTGGACTCCCATGTACTTGACTGTGGTTTGAGTCCTGGACCTGGTGGCTTCAACTCAAATGGGGCACATGTGTGTGCGTGCCCAAGATCCCAAGATGAGAATGGAGGAGAAGGGATTGCAGCATGGCCATCCCCCCTGGGGGGTGATTTCTCGCTTTCTGTCTCTCCATCTCTCTTTGTCTTTGTGGAGAGCACACGCGCCCTATAGCAAAAACCTCTCCAAAATAATAAAAAAAAAAAAATAAAAAGAAATAAATAATACATAAATAAAAAAATTTCTAGTTTTGTCAGTCTCCTGGATTAAAAAAAATTATTTAGCCTCCGAGATTAAAAAAAATTATTGTAATTTGCATTTCTTTGCTTTCAAGTGGGTTTGTATTTTTTTATGTTTATTGGCCAGTTGTACTTCTTTTTTAAAAATTTATATGCATATAAAGTGTGAGATAAAAAGAAAATTTTATTATCTTGTTTATTAAATACAACCCAACATGTTTAAAGCTCCCTAGCCCCTTTGTAACAGTTCTAACTTCTGTAGTCAAAGCTATTCCTCTCTCTTTGATGGCTTCATGTTTTACTGTCATACTAACTGCCATTGCCTCTCGGGGGCAGAGCTCCTCAAGTCTCCTGTCTGCAGGCTCCCTTGTTCAGGGCCTCTTTCTACAACAGCTCTTGTTTTTGAAAATAATTATTTTATTTAACTTTATTTCTTTATTTGTTTATCTTAATTTGACCAGAGAGGGACAGA
>NW_006204759.1:4281138-4282984 GCF_000334495.1 Tupaia belangeri chinensis
TAGGATCAGGACTCGAACAGCAGCTGGCCATGTGAGAGTCCAGCACCTTTAACCACCACACCACCTGCCGGCTCCTGTACAACAGTTCTTATCAGAAGCTCCGTGCTCCTCTAGGAATAGCTCATTTGGCTCCAGGAGATGAGACAGCCCGCTCCAGGAATGGTGGTGAACCTGTGGGCATTGTGAGCAGCACATCTAGGACACCTGTTTATCCACTTTGCTATTTTTTGAATTCATTCATCTATTTTTAATTTTCATTAATTTCTTCTGTTATCTTCTCTAGGTTTATCTTCTTTTTCAAGAATTACTTTATTATTTAATTTTATTTATTATTATTATTTTTTAAAGTTTGACCAGAGATCGAGAGAGTGGGAAAGTGAGAGAGCAAGCCACCAGGTCTGGGACTTGAACCGTGGTCAGCCATGTGAGAGTCCAGTGCTTTAACTATCATGCCACTGGCCAGCCCCTCTTTTTTTAAAAAAAAATTATTTAATTTTATTCATTCATTCATTTATTTCAATTTGACTAGAGAGAGACAGAGAAAGCAAGCCACCAGGTCCGAGACTTGACCGTGATCAGCCATGTGGGCTTGTCCAGCGCCTTAAGCACCACGCCACCGGCTGGTTCCCCCTCTTTTTTTATTTCTAACTTCTTTATGTAAAAAATTGTTTTAATTTTGCTCTAGGTTAATAAAAATAACAGGTATAGTTATTCATGGACTAAAGCTCTGATTACCCCTCCCCCCTCCACATGCACACAATCTCTTTATTTTCTGTCATTAATTTCAAAATAGTGTGTAATTACAGTTTGGATTTTTTGTTTGTTTTTGTTAGAAGGTATTTGTGTTTGCTGGACAGAGAACAAGAGAGAGCAATGGGGTATGGCCTCCCCGTAATACTTTTTCTTCTACTTCTTTATCCTGTCAGGATTTTGGATACATGTGCACATGTGCCCAATGTTTTCAAGCTGCCAGGGCTGGGACTGAACCATGGTTGGCCATGAGAAATCTGGCTTTCTTTGAATTGCACTCAGCCACTGCACTACACGGCCAGCCCTGGATCCTTTTTTTTTTTGACCAAAGAATGATCTAAAATGGTTTTCTTCCTTTCTCTTTCCTTGTTCTGAAGGCTGGATTTCTAAATCTTTGGTTAATAACATCTGTTTCTTGGGCATGTAATTTCTACTCTAAATTCTTTACTGAGATACAATTCACATGATATACAATTCACTACTGAAAGTCAGAAGGTAGTATGGCGGTTCAGGCACTGGATCCCACATGGCCGACTACACAGTTCGAGTCCTAAACTTGGCACTTGGAAGTCACACCAGGCATGGATGCCCATGTGCCCAAGACCCCAAGAAGAGAATGGAGGAGAAGGGATGCTGGCGTGGCCATTCTTCTTGGGGGTGATTGCTCATGTTCTCTCTCTCTCTGGCAAGTGCATACACACTATAGCAAATCAAAAAACAAACAAAAATAAATAAATAAAAATAAATAAATGAAGAAAAGAAAAAGAAAAAAATGAAACCAAATTTAGTGGTTTTTTTTTTTTTGTATATTCCCTATGTTATGCAACCATCACCACTCTGCCATTGTCTAATATATGAACATTTCTACCATACAATATTATTTTTAAAATATTTACTAGAAAATTCACTCATGTTAATTCAAGTAAAAAGACCCTCACTGGGACCAGTAGTTAGCATAATGGCTATGTCATTGAACTCCCAGGTAGCTGACCGCGGTTCAAATCCCAGATCCGGTGGCTTAAACTCAAGCCGGGCGCGTGTGCATGCGTGCCCAAGATCCCAAGAGGAGAATGGAGGAGAAGGGATTGTGGCGTGG
>NW_006204759.1:4283003-4285322 GCF_000334495.1 Tupaia belangeri chinensis
GGTGATATCTCGCTTTCTATCTCTCTGTCTCTCTCTGTCTGGTGAGCGCACGTGCCCTATAGCGAAAACCTCTCCAAAAAAAGTAATAAAAATAAATAAATAAATAAATAAATAAATAAATAAGCAAGCAAGCAAGCGAGCTTCCTTTGCTTGAACACCACTAAGCATGACCACTGGCCCTAATTTCACATTATTCTTTAGATCTAGGGTTTCCCACAGCCTTGTGTCTTAAAATGTAAATTTTCAAAAAGATTCGATTGCTCTAGCTTGAGTCAGGTGTTCACTCCAGCTGGGCCCAATCACCTGGGTGGCAGGAGGGCTGGTTACAGTCTTACCCTTCAGCTGGGCTAGGAACTTGTCAGCCCCTCTTAATGGAATATATAGGAAGAGGCCAGCCCCATACTGCAATGGTGAAACGCTGTGTGGAGGGAATCAGAACTCACATGGACAACCACAGTTCAAATCCCAGTCTCAGTGGCTTGGAAAACACACCGGATGGGGGCTGGGGCAGGCACGGTAATTAGGGTGCTGGACTCCCACATGGCTAACAGAAGGTTGAGTCCCAGACTTGGTGGTTTGCTTTCTCACCTCCCCTCTCTCTGTCTCTCTCTGGTGAGCAAATTAAAATAATAATGATAATAAATACAATTAAATAATTCCTTAAACATACACATACACAAAGCACACGGAACTTGTATAGGCATTTACCCAGGATCCTGATGATGAGGCAGAATGAAGGAAACGGGATTGTTACGTGACCAGATCCCATTAGGGGATGCTCTCTGGTGAGCACACATGCACTCTGGCATTCAAAAAAAAAAAAAAAAAGTATATAGGAAGAGATGATGCAGTGTCTAGTGTAACTAACACAGTGGGCTGAAAATAGGAGCCATTCTTAGGAATCTCCCATGGGCACTAAAAGAAGGTCTTCCCTGTAGGGTACAGCGTGAGCATAGCCACATGCAAGCACAGACACAGGCCCATGTCTACATTTATTTTAATACATTTTTCCTTTATGTTAGAGCACGTGCACACGTGTGTGAGAGGGGCAGCGAGGAGATGAACACGTCCCAGCGGCTTTGTCAGGCTGCGATCCCCTTTCTCCAGTCCTCCAGCCCGTCAGATCTTCGGCACGCAGGGGCTTGCCCAGAATGTTTCACGCTGACTAGGCTGGGGATTTGAACTGTGGTCACCAGGTGGGATCCAGCTTCCCTTGAACACAATAAATTGGGTTTCATTTTTCCATGGTGAATTATATGTCATGTCAATTGTATCTCAATAAAAAAGTTTTAAAGCAGAGTGGCCAGCAGGTGGTGTAGTGGTTAAGGTGCTGGACTCCCACATGACCATCAGTGGTTTGAGTCCCAGACCCAGTGGCTTGAAATTCATGCTTGAAACTCAAGCGCCTGTGCATGCTTGCCCGAGATCCTGAGAGGAGAAGGGATTATGGTGTGGACAACCCCCCTGGGGGATTTCTCACTTTCTGTCTCTCTGTCTCTGTCTCTCTGGTGAGTGTATATACCTGATAGCAAAAATCTCTCTATCACTCTCTCTTACACACACACACACACACACACACACGGACACACACAATTTTTAAAAAAAACATTTTAAGGCACAAATTACCTCTGTGCCACAGAGCTGGCCCAACACGCTTATATAAGAATACATAAGTGTTATTAACTGCTTTAAAATCCTTGTGCATGGGCCATCCCGTGGCCTGGTGGTTAGGATGGCAGGATCCCACATCACGAATGTGGTTTGAGTCCTGGATCATGATAAAGGGAATTCCTTCCCCTTTTGAACCCTGAAGGGCAGCCCTGGGCTGCAGGGCACCTCCAGTCAGAGCCAGCCAGTCACCTGCTGCAAATTCAGCGGTGCTGGGACTCCTGCCTATTCTGTCACCGTGTGACAAGCCCCGATGAGCTCCCCAGCCTGTGCTGTGGGGACTGAGGGAGAGGTTTATTTATACCCAGCCTAGAGTGCAAAGGAGTACATGGTCCCTGGGCAGCATGACATGGCAACTGGGACTCCTGAGCGATCGCCCCTGAAAGGGGGCCCTCGTGGCAGGAGGTGGGCCTCTGAGAGGAGAGTCTCCCTTTGAGGTCAGTCTCAGAGATCGCGAGTGTTCGTATGGAACTTTCCTTACAGCTTTGCTATCATATTCTCTCTCATATTACTCATATTTTACAAATGACCCATTAATAATTGAGAAAGATGTTGCCTCCTATTACTGTCAAATTCACCTAATTTACCAAAAATTGCTAGCAATTTTTCCCTGGTGCAATTTCTTGTGGGATCTGGTGAAGCATATATATA
>NW_006204759.1:4285360-4299538 GCF_000334495.1 Tupaia belangeri chinensis
GGGCACACACACACATGCGCCCGGCGTGAGTTTTAAGCCACCAGGTCCGGGACACGAACCGCGGTCGACTACGTGGGAGTCCAGCGACATAACCATTACGCTAACTGCTGGTTCCCAAGCATACATATTTTTATAGCAAATTATGTTCTTTATTCACAGAAAAATCTTGAAGCAGGAAGTGACTTATTGTGTTTACTCACCTTGAATTACACTGTCTGATACTAAATGATCCTGATTGTGTTTGCATCTATTGAGATACTCATGTTCATATTTTCCCACTGAACTTTCCTGGCTTTTAATGAATTAATTAACTAATTTTTAAGGTTTCTGCCATAGGGTGCGTGCACTGGCTGGACAGAGATAGTGAGAAGGAAAGTGAGAAATTAACACTCAGGGGGGATGGCCACACCACAATCCCTTCTCCATTCTCCTCTTGGGATTTTGGGAACACAAGTACATGTGCCTGGCATGATTTTCAAGTCGCCAGGTTCAGGACTTGAACTGCAGTTGGCCATGTGGGAGCCCAGCCCTGAAGCCCCTGCTGGTCCTGATATATTTTTATTTTTTAATTTTCCAGAGGGCATAGGAAGTATCTCACTGGAGATTGAGAGAAAGAGGGAAAATAAGAAAGCACCCTCAAGGAGGAATGATCATAAGGCAATCCCCTCTCCTCCCCTCTTTCCTTCCGGGATCTTGGACACGCACACACACACGCCTGGGCTCCTTTTCAAGCTGCCAGGTGAGGGACTCAAACGGTCCACTCGGCCACGTGGGATCCAGCCTTCTTAACCGCCATGCACGAGCCAGCCCTTCCCATGTTTTTCAATCAGTTGCTTAGGTGGGTCTCTCCACTCTGCTGTGGATTTCTATGTTTTGGGGGACATCTTCCCAGCAGTGTCTGAGCTGTTGACCTGACTTGCAGTGGCTGTGTGGGATTTCCCAGACGCAGCTTCTGTCCGGTCATCGGGAATGCTCAGTAGCTCTGAGGGGACAACCTGCAAACTCACAGGTCTCCCAAGTAGCTGCTAGAACATTCAGTGGAATTAGATCGGAGGATGCCTGTTAACGACTTAGGGAAGCTGCACATGAAGAGACTGTGAGAGGCTCTCCCCATCCGGCAATGGCTGGCGGTCAGTGGCCAGGTGGAAAAGGAGCAGGGGACCGTCGCCTAGCACTTTCATGTTCCCCTTCACTTTCACCATCCTAAAGGCCTCAGAGAGAAGCAGGGCAGGGGGATGAGGAGGGGAGGTGGGGATGGAGGGCAGGGAGAGGTGGGCAGACTGACCTGGCTTCTTCAAGCCCTAGAATTAGCTTTACCTGGAGCCATATCCAACCCTTGGGCTTCTCAGGCTTGCAATTCAGTACATTCTCCTTTGAAATGAAATAGTTTAGAGTGGATTTAACTTGCAACTGAAGAGATCCCAGTGAGGGCCGGCAGGTGACGTGGTGGCTGAGGGTGCTGAACTCCCACATGGCTGACTGCAGTTTGAGGCCTGGACCTGGGGGCTTGCTTTCTCATGTTCTCTCTCTCCCTCTCTCTCTCTTGCTCTGTCCCTCTCTGGTCAAATTTTAAAAATAAAATTAAATAAAATAATAATTTAAAACAAAAGAGAGATTCCAGTGACTCCTGGGACAGTGCCTCTTGATTTAGTCTGGAAACTTGCCAATCGTGAGCAAAACTGCGCATGCGAGAATCCCTAGAGAGGAGAATTTGGCAATGTTTGCAACTTGGTGCCATCGAAGGCCTGACTGGGCATTGTCAGAGGCCTTGTTATCTCAGGAATTCCTTCGCTATTTCCTCTCCACATACTGTGCGTATTAATGTGATGAGATAGAGCCACGCCATTATTCCAACCTCCTGGAGCCAAACTGCTGCAGAAATTTGAGCCAGGAATGCTCCGATGCAAGTGAGAGACCCCTCCGACCAGTCGCTCAGTCCCTCTCACGCCTGCATGTTGGTAGCTCCACGGCCCGCTCAGGTATCGAACAACGGCACTGCCTTCCCCTGGCATTGACTTCTCAGCCTTCAGTGAGGACACTTGTTCTCTCACCAGTCAGTGGGAACAAGCAAGGTGGGGCGAAATCCTCCCCTCAAACCCCCTGCAGGTTTCAGCTGCATTCTCTAGTTGAAACTGGATCCCCCTAACTGCAAGAGGGCTGGGAAAGTGGGTGTCCGGCAACCAGGAGTCCGGCAACCAGAAGTGCGGCAACCAGGAGTGCGCTGAGCAGCAGGAAGGGCTTAACCAGGCATGGCTTTCCTTGAGAGCCATACAAGGCCCCACTGGGTTAAGGTAGCCCTAGCCACTCCCTGCAAAAACTGGGTTCTGTTAGGAGGGGAGAGGGGACAGGGTAGGAGGTGGCAGTTAGGGGAGTGACAGCATCTGCCATAGGTACACAGGACCCTGTTTAGATGTGGCCTCAATCCAAGAGCCTGGGCCTGGCATATAGGCGCATGCCTTACCTGCAGCCCTGACGCCGGGGAACACAGCTCCTCTTGGGAAGTCTGTCGAGTGAAGTGCGTGCATGCTGTGGTGACAGCTCTGGGGCTGGGCAGCAGGCTGAGCGCGTCCAGCTCCCCACCACTTCCTGTGAGTCCAAGCTGAGCTCTCACAGCTGCTGGCTCCTCATTGAATGAGGCGGCCCAGCTGGGGAGGCTGTTTCTCTTCAGTTATACAGAGCTTGTTTCTCCCCGCCTGTGGCTGGCTGTTTACCTGTGGGTCAGTCTCAGCAGTGAGCTGCCCACCTCTGCTTTCTACTGAGCAGAGCAGGCAGTCCTCCAGTGTGGCGGGCCCGCTCTCCCGGGAGTCCGGGGTCCGGCCCCAAAGCGCTCAGGCTACAGGCCAGCAGGGGCGGAGAGGGAACCTCTGGGGCTCCTCGGGGCTCGGAGTGCCCAGCTCTGCTGAGGCCTGTGCTGCAGCAGCTGCCACTCTGGCCTCAGCAGTGGTGAGGGCCGAGGCAGAGTAGGTTCCTGCCTGCAGCTGCCTGGCAGGCAGTTTAGGGCATTAGGGAGACATGTCAGACTGTCAGGCAGGAACACATGGGTCAAAAAGTTAGGTCCAGCCCCACCAAGGACAGGCCCTTATCTAATAAGCAAGACAGCCCTCTGCCCCAGGAATGTGACAGAGGGGGACAGAAACGTGAGAAAGATAGTGGAGACCCAAGGACCTGAGATCGCTGGCCCTGTGTGGTCAGACAGGGCGCAGAGGCTGCCAAGGAGGAGCCAGTCACTGGAGCGCGCAGCCCTGTGACCCGGAACCTTGCCTTCCTTCTCCGGGAGTCTGGCTGGAGCTGCTCCAGGGGCACCATCCTGAGGGGGAGGGGCTCGTGGGAGCAGGGGCCAGAGAGCCTTTCTGATTCCTGCCAACCTGGAGGCCTCGCAATTCTTGTTTGGGCTTGGCAGAAACACTGAGAGTTCATGAGAGAAGTCCACGACAGGAGGAGGAGGGAAAAAGAGCCCATACGATTGTACTTTTTTATATAGAATTTGTACAATATATTTCTCTTCATTTGCATATTTTACCCACAACTTAAACATCCTTTTTACAGGCTGAACTCACTCAGCTGATATAATCAAAATTCTTTCTCTCAACCAAATAAGAAAAATTCAAAATCGTAAACCCGTAAGAAAACAAATTAAAAACGATGATGAAAATACGTCACTCCTCTCATTAGGAACAGCGTCTGTTTGTACAATATATATGATTTGGAACAGAATTCCTTTCCAGAGTAGGCACATGTTTCCACGACGCCTTATTCCTGCCAGTGTCAGCTCGCTCCAGGCAGTGCTGCCTCCTCAGAAGGTCACAGGGATGTTGGTCGTGACAGAAACCCTTTGGGAGGCTGCTGCTCGTGCTTGGGGACCGGAGGGAACCTGGCCTGGCCCGGCAGCGCCACCCAGTGGCCAGAGGCAGATGCGACAGCTGGCTGCCGGGAGGCCAGGCAGGCCAGGCCAGGCCAGGCCAGGCCAGGTGAGCCTGCCTGATGACAGCAGTGCAGTGGAGGGACGCCTCGGGCATCCTCTAGGCAAGCTGAAGTACCGAGACCAGGACTGCAAGGGCAGTGTATGGAGAGAGGCTATGAGAGTCCAGCGTTTATTTACAGCTGATCTTCCTGATGGTATGGTGGGGGCAGAGCTGGGGACCACTGTGACCAGGGCATGACTCCTTATCCTGCCTTCTACTCCTCTTACTCAGTCAGTCTGAGGTGTGGAGGAGTGGGGGCAGCGCCATCTACTGGGCCATCCTGCAGCAGTGCAACAGCAAGTCTGAGGCTGCAGTGAGGTCCCTTCCCCAAGCACCACCGCTTGTTCTCTGTGACTTGGAAAACTCCCTGTGAGGCCTACTGGATGGGAGTGGCATGGAACATGGGGCCTCCTCTAGAGATGTGGGAAGCTCGCAAAGCAAGGTTGGTTTAAAAGGAGCAAAGTTGGGAAAGGGGTGCTCACCAGGCCAGCAGCACCTGCTCCCACGTCCCAACACGGTGGGGACCAGCCAGGCCTTCACTGACAGCAAGGCGAGAGGCCGTAGGTCACCAATCTCAGGACCAACCCTGCTTGTTCCTATCTTCCTTGACTCCCACTTCCCCACCTGTGATGGTCCTGCCTGCACCTCGGAGCTGGGCTGAGAGCCTAATTCTGAGGCCGCAAAGGTCGCTACACCTGGGCCTCCTGGCACAGAAGGCAAAAGAGCTCTCCCAGGACGTTGCTCCCAGATCTGCAGACATGGGCCCTTCCAATCCAGACTCATGCAGAGGGGTCTTCGGAAGCCAAAAGGACATTCCGGGCCATGGCAATGCCAGCCTGGTCACGCTTGGCTGTGGCTACGAAGGCTCTCCCTTGGGGTTGGCCCTGTGTGGTGGCACGTTTCCAGCCCAGACACCCACCCTTACATAGCAGCCGCCTCATGCATGCTTTATGTGCACAAGTCCCACTCGGGCTGGGAACACCCACATGCCAGCACGGCCTCACGTGCCAACACCTGGCTCTGGAAGGAGAGCAACGATCAGCACTTTAGGGCTAGTCTAAAATCACAGAAAGAAGAGTGTAAAACAGCATTCATAGAACTAATGTAGTTATTGCTAGACGAGAGACACCCAATGACCACATGAGTCCCAGAGGCAGAGACCATGGATGGCTGTGACCACTGAGCAGAAATAAAATCATGCGGGCTTTTTTTTCTTTTTCATAACATCCCTAAAATAAGATCTCTTCTGACAACACTTCAAGTCTTTAGGAATAGAAGCTAAAGAGAATTCCCAAAGTTCTGCTTCTTTAACACAAACCAGCCGGTCTCCAAGTGACCGCTCCACTGGTCGTTCCCTTGAGGCCCTCCCAGGGGAGTTGGTGTGACTGTGTTCTAAAAACATGAGGTGGAAACTAAAATATGTTAAAACAACTAAAAAAAACCGTGATGTGCTGGGAGCCAGGGCGTGAGTGGACCCTCACAGGCGGCCTGTCAGCTGTTCCCAAGGACACTTGTTCTCCCCGCAGAGCTCACAGGGACAACTGTGGCTGTGTAGTGAGACTGACACCAGGCCCCACACTGAGCGCTTGGGGCTCAGCAGTGGCCAAGGGGGCCCTCATCAGTTTTGGTTGGGGTTGGATTCCTCTGTCTCAAGAAGCAAAATAAAAGAGGGGCTTCCAGACTATGCTACTGAGGCGGGAGGGTGTGCTGAGGGGCAGCTCTCTCTGGCTGGTGCCTGCACCTGAAGGCCAGAGCAGGCAGTTCAGCTCAACCAAGACAGCAACCTTTCCAGACAGGCTGCAGCCATGTCTTCCTGGGCCTGTGGCCTCTGCAGGGACAGACCCCAGAGATAGCGGTCTCTGACCTGCCCACTCGTCCTGCTGACTCCGCATTCTTGTAATCTCACATGCTACAGAGCGTGCACCTATCGAGCCCCTGTCCGGGGAGTCCTTGGAGATGCGGCTGCGTGGCGTCCTAATGGGGGTGAAGTGAGCCCAAGCGGAGCTGGCACTGACGCCACAGGGATTTTCCTGAATGAGTGTCGATGTCTGCTCTAAAATCCTGTGGACAGTTAAGCTAGTCCATGCACCCCACACCAAGGGCTAACACTCGACGTTCCAGAGGCGAGTGGCCTTGTTCGGGTAGTTGATGGCCAGGCTGATGGCGGCAATGTTCTGCAGAGCCTGTGGAGGGAGAGGGAAGTCACCAGTGTCACATTCACCACTGCAGAGGAACACCACCCTCAAGGAGCACCGCAGAAGAGGGCAAGAGGGGTCCCCAAGATGCACCGGATGTGGTTTTCCTCACTCAGAAGACCACAGGTTACAGAGAGATTGAAAAGCTATCAAGATAACATGAACTCTGTAAAATGTAAGACGGACGTGATCACTGTCCCAGAGGGGCAGTCATCTGGGGAGCTCAGAGAACACTGCTGGGGGCCTGGGGAAGAACTAAGGCGCAGAAGGGGAAGGGCATGGGCAGCCAGGAAATGAACAGCCTCTACTGGGGGCCTCACGGCGGTCCTGGACAACAGGGAGGGGAAGGTGTTGGGACACAGAACCCCAGAAGCCAGGCCACAGCTGGTTGTCACGCAGAGGTGTGGAGGTGGATGAGGGAGGCAGAGGAGGCAGGCTGGGAGAAAAGTCTGAATGCTGGCCAGAAACGAGATAAGCGTGTGGAGGGAGAAGGGAGGTGGTCACAGAGACCAGGCACCGGGGCAGGCAGGAGGGGCCGGCCCCAGGGAAGCCGCCAGGTTAAGCTTTCAGTGACAACACTGTCGAGTTACAACGGTTTCGTCATGTGACGTCATGGCGCAGGGGTGGTAGCGGCAGTGTTGGTAGACAGCCACTTGGGAGAAGGGACTTCCACGCTGCCTGCAGTTCTCAGGGAACTCACGCAAACTCTCCCCTGTTTGCTGTGCGGCTCCCCCTCTTAAGCAGACACTCCAAAACCTGCATCAGGATGGAGCCCCTTTCTTTCAGGAGGACAGTGCTGGACTCAGGCAAGGCTCTGGCTGTCCCAGCTGGACACTCACCCATGTGGGACCCCACCTATCCACTGTGGGAGCTGGGCTGAAGGCTCCATGGAACTCAGTTTATGAGTCCAAGGTTCTCAAAATGTAGTCTGGGGCCTGGGGGTTCCTGACTCCCTTCTGGGGGTCTGCAAGGTTTTTTTTTTTTTTTTTCCTCCCTCTTTTTCCAGTTTGCTACATGACACATGCACTCACTGGAGAGAGACACAGAGAGAAAGTGAGAAATCATCCACCTGTGGGGGTGGCCAGGCCATAGTCCCCTCTCCATTCTCCTTTTAGGATTCTGGGTTCATGAGCACATGCACCTGGTGTGATTTTCCAAGCTGCTGGGTCTAGCACTAGAATCACCCAGCTGGCCATATGGAATCCACCACTTCAGCCTCCATGCTACCTGCGGCACTCATTTTTTTTTTTTAATTTCTCTTTTGATATAAGGCACGTGTGCTTGCCAGAGAGACAGAGATAGTGACAGGGAAAGTGAGAGTACAGTGAGAGTATCCCCATACCCCCAGAGAAAATGACCAAGCTGCAACCCCTTCTCCTCCATTTTCTTGGGGATTTTAGGGCATGCGTGCATATGTGCCCGGTATGTTTTTCAAGCCACCGTGTCTGGGACTTGAACGATGCAGTCGCCACGTGAGACCCAGTAGCCTTAACCACCACACCACCGGCTGGCCAGCAAGGTTCAGTTTTCATTTTCGTTGTCTCCCAAGTACACAGTGCGGTTTTCCAGGGACTAATGTGTGATAACAGGACAGAGTGGATGCAGAGGCAGCTGTGAGAACCCAGCTGTCTTCTATGAAGCCTGACAGTAAAGAGATCTGCAAAAATGTGACAAAGGGCCACCTTTCTCAATAATTACTTTGTTTTGAAAAATGAGTTCAGGACCAGCAATTGGCATAATGGCTATGTTGCTAGACTCCCATGTAGTTGACCACGGTTTGAGTCCCAGACCCGGTGGCTTAAACTCACGCCGGGCGCGTGTGCATGCATGCCCAAGATCCCGAGAGGAGAATGGAGGAGAACGGATTGAGGCATGGCCATCCCCCCTAGGGGGTGATTTCTTGCTTTCTGTCTGTCTCTCTTTCTGGCGAGCTCATGCACCCTATAGCAAAAACCTCTTCAAGAAAAAAGAAAAATGAGTTCTTTTTCATGAAACATGTTATCCATGTTAACATGAAATGAGTTTTACTATTTTAAAAAATGAATTGATAAATACATGTTTAGATCTTTTGCTTTAATTTTTAAATCCAAAGTCTAATTTAATTCCTAAATTAGTGCACATAAACCAATGCTTTCAGGAATCCTCAATAATTTAAAAGTGTGAACGGTCCTGAGGCCAAACAGCTGTCAAAAGAGGAGTTCTGTCACCAGGATAAGCAAACTATATCCAAAAATATCTGAAATCAAACTCTGTGGAAACTCAGGGATTGGCCAAACTGAATTTAAGACATTGGCTGTTTTGGTTTTAAAGACACAGATTCTTGCTAGAGTCTTCTGACCCCACAGTTCAGTGTGAATGACACTGATGAATGGGGCTGGCCTGCTCTGGCTCAGTACCAGAAGGAAGTGGCCAGATAGGCCCTGAGCTCTGTGTAAACGTCGGGTGGACTCTGGACTGTGACATGACGCACAGAGATGCTTTGTCCTGGACACAGTGAGAGGTGATGCCCCATGTGTGGTCGGAATGGGAGGTGGGAAGGGGGCGTGAAGGCAAGTACCTGTGCTGCGCAGCGGAGGAGGTGGTCGTCGGTGGTTAAGGCCAGCAGGTAATCCTGCAGCAGGCCCAGCTCCTGCGGAGAGAGCAACAGCAGTGGGTCCGGATCCCCTACAGCGACGACAGCCATCAAGGGGACACCCCGATGACAATGGGCCTCCAGTGGGTACACATGCCTCACCCCAGCAGGCACCTCACAGCACTACCTCACTTGAGAACCACAAAGGGAGCCTGCCTGGGAGGGCTGGCTCTACCCCGACCTACCCACAGGGTGACTGGGCAGATACCAACCCCCAGCCCCCATGTCAGATTCTTCACGTATAAATGGAGAGGGACAAGATGCCAAACTTTGAAAGGCCCTTTCATCTCTCACATTCAATGAGTCTATTGTGTTAAGGGGAGGAAAATAAGAGAAGGAAGAAGAAATAACCCGTCCATTTTACTTTCCAAAACTTGATGTTGTCAAGGGCTGATCCAAGGCAGTTTTTTTTTCCCCCTTTGGCTGTGGGCCTGACAAAATAAGTAAACTTGGTGCTGACCCAAGGGCTTCCCAGGGCCAGAGACGAGTGAAGGCCTCAGACCGCAGGCCAGCCTGCCCTACTCTGCAGGCTATGAGACCCTGACGACACCCCTGGGCTCAGAACGGGGCTGTGCTGTGAGTCCTCCAGGGTCAGCAGACGGAGCGAAAACCCACAGAGGTGCTGTCCTCCCCAGTCCAGACCCCAGGGTGAGAGAAGGATAGGGCCCTCACCTGGGCACGGTTCTCGGTGACGAAGAAGAGCTCCGTGAGGGCGCGGTGCAGGGGGAGGAGGATGCCAGGCTGTGTCACATCCTCAAACAGGCCGTACTCCATGTGGGTAAAGAGCTGCCACAGGGGCTTCAACAGCGCGAGGTCACAGAGGTCACTGTGGGGGTAGCCCCAGGAGGGGTATGGGTTTACTGAGGACCATGCCATGGTCAGACAGCTGACGGTTCAGACCCCCTTTCTCACATCCAGGACAGTGACTGTAAAACAAACCCCTACACACACACACACACACCCCAGCTGCATGTAATCACCAACAGCAAAGAAGAAATGAAGTGGAACCTAAACTTTAAAACCAGACTCCAGAGAAACGGGGGAAGCCTGAAACACATTTATGGGAATTATTGGGCATCTTTAAAGATAGCTGTTATGAAGACAGTGAGGGGGCCGGCAGGTGGCATGGTGGTTAAAGGTGCTGGATTCCCACATGGCTGACCGTGGTTTGAGTCTTGGACCTGGTGGCTTGCTTTCTCTTTCTCTGTCCCTCTCTGGTCAAGTTAAAATAAACAAATGAATAAATAAATAAATAAAGTTAAATAAATAATTCTTTTTTAAAAAACGTGAGAAGAATCTCTAGATTGATGATGAGCAAAGAAAACCAAGATACAGGGACCAGCAGTTAGTGTAATGGCTATGTTGTTGGACTCCCACGTAGTCGACCGCAGTTCAAGTCCCAGACCCGGCGGCTTGAACTCATGCCGGGGACGTGTGCGTGTGTGCACAAGATCTCGAGAGGAGAATGGAGGAGAAGGGATTGTGGCGTGGCCATCCCCCCTGGGGGGTGATTTCTCACTTTCTGTCTTTCTGTCTGTCTCTGTCTGTCTGGTGAGCTCACGTGCCCTATAGCAAAAACCTCTAAAAAACAAAACAAAACAAAAACAACAACAACAACAAAAAACAAGATATAAATGGCACATACAAAATATGCAATTAAAAACCCTGCATATTTAATATTGTGTAACCATGTTTAAAATAATAGTAAGCATTTATACATTGTTTTCTAAATCCAAAGTCTAATTTAATCCCTAAATTAGTGCACATGACCAAAAAATATTATCTGTGGTTGTTCCTATAAGCTTTGTACATTTTCTACAATGCTCATCATATTTATAATTAGAAAAAAAAAAAGAGTATTTGAAGATGACAACCATTATTAAGGTTTTAGACCTTTTAAAAATATTTAATTATTTTTATTTATTATTATTTCTAAAAATTTGCTATAGGGCACATGTTCTCACTAGAGACAGAGAGAGAGAAAGAAAGTGAGAGAACAAGCTGCCAGGTCTGGGATTTGAACCATGGTCAGTCACGTGGGAGTCCAGTACTTTAACAACTATGCCACCTACCAGGCCAATCTTAGTCTTTTTTTTTTTAAATTTTATTTATTATTTATTCATTTATTCATTTCAATTTGACCAGGGAGGGACACAGAGAGAGAGAGAGAGAGAGAGAGAGAGCAAGCCACCAGGTCCAGGACTTGAACCACAGTCGGCCATGTGGGAATCCAGCGCCTTTAACCACCATGCCACCTGCCGGCCTCAAGATCTTAGTCTTAACATAGGAAATAAGCTTGTAAGATTGTTCAGACAGAACTCTTCTCAAAAGAGAACAATTAAGAAATAAATAATATTCTGGGCCTTACTATATGGTTATATGTATACATAAATAATATTAGATGTTGCCTTTTCTATTTCACTTGCTTTCTCTTTGACAACCTGAAAAAGAATTCTGTGTGTTTAAGTGTTATCTTGCAGCCAATCACTTACCCCCAGAAGAATAAACCGTTACAAAGTAAACAACTGGGGAAATTAAGTTACATTTATAGAGAGCTATAGCTGGGTTTTTGGGAAAGCACTCAAGAGTACAATGTAAAAGACGCCTGCCTGGGCCCCCTCCCCTGGTGGCGCCCCTCTGGCTTCCATGCCAAACCCTTGGGTGGGGACTTCTTTAACTGTCCAAGGAGCACACACGGAATGCCTTGGTCTGACAAAGCATGCTGGGAGTTCCCTCCTGACTGGCAGGAAGTTGGCAAGGACTGCAAACTGTGTAGGACTGCATCTGTGCTACAGTCAGGAACAACCCACCAGATGGAGACTATGGAGACGTCATATGTTTCATACACATCGCTTAACCGGACAGCACTCACTGGAACCTACACTCAAACAGAGAGAGCTCAGAGCTACGGGGCCAATTGCTGCCTGATGTCTGCACGTGGGGGATATGGTGGGAACAGCACACATGCCCTGCTTCCCCTCTCCCCCTGCTGCCAGCCCCTGATTACCTAGGTGAGCCACTGCTTTCTTTTCCCTGACTTGGAAGTTCTCTATTTTTTTAAGTAACAGCTCCATATTATGGGAAGACAATTTGTTGCCTCAAGTAGCATAACCCTACGCTGACTAGCATCCTGTGTCTCTGTGTGCCTTAAAGACCCAGGAAAGAGGAACAATGAACTCCTAACAGTGAGGGTCTGAGCGAGGAGGAGGGCCGCGTGCATGCATGATGCGTGTAGCACAGTAATCACAAACCTCTTCCCTCTGACAGGTGGAAGGAACAAAACAAGGCAATTATGTCACCATCCCCACTGCTATTCAACACTATATTGGAGTGCACGAGTCCTGGCTGATGCAAAAGGCAAAAACAAACAAGGAAACATCTTCTATGGACTGAGAGAAAACTTCCTGTGAACAGATGACATGATTGTCCACTGAACGACACTCTCAGAATGAACAAACTTGGCAAGGTCACTGGATACAAGAGTAATACAAAAAAATTATTCATCAGCAAAACAAAAAATAAAAATTAAAAAGTACCATTGTAACAACACCCAACAACTGAATAATTAGGACAAGATTTAACAAAATGTGGGGACCAGCAGGTGGCGTGGTGGTTAAGGTGCTGGACACTCCCACGTGGCCGACCATGGTTTAAATCCCAGACCTGGTGACTTGCTATCTTGCTCTCTCTCTCTCTTGTCAAATTGAAATAAATGAATGAATAAATAATTATTTTTTAAAAAATTTAACAAAATGTTTATGCAAGGCCTCTGCATAGAAAACTATAAATAACAGGGCTGGCAGGTAGCATGGTGGTTACGGGTGCTGAACTCCCACATGATCAACCACAGTTCAAGTCCCAGACCTAGTGGCTTGTTTTCCCACTGTCTCTCTCTCCTTCTCTCTCTCCCTCTCTCTCTCTTGCTCTATTCCTCTCCGGTCAAATTAAAATGAATAAATAAACAAAGTTAAATAAAATAATTATTAAAAGAAGAGAAAATATAAATACACTGACACCAGTCAGTGATGTGGCAGTTAAGGCAGAGTCCCACATGGCCAACTGCATGGTTTGAGTCCTGGACGTGGTGGCTTGAGAAACATGCTGGGGGTGTGTGTGTGCATGGTCAAAATCCCAAATGGAGGGAGATGAAAAAGAAGGGAGCATGACCACTCCCCACGAGGGAGGACTTCTCATTTTCTCTCTCTCTGGTTTGTGCACACACCTTCTGGCAAATTAAAAATGAAATGAAATGAAAAATAAAACTCTAAAATGTTACTAAGACCTAAACAATGGAGAGATATACAATGGTGTGGATTACAGGACCCGATGTTCTAAATTCATGTACAGTCAGTCAAAATCCCATAGGAGTGTAAGTGTGTGTGTGAATGCATACGTACACGTACATATATAGAAATTAACAAGGTAATTCTAAAATGTGTAAGGACAGGCAGGGTTAAAACATTCAAGTCAATCTCAAAGATGAAGAACTAGGCTGAAGGATTTATACATCTAGATATGTGAATCTGTTATAAAGCTATACTCTCTAAGACAGTGAGACATGATACATGGATAACCAAAAATACCAAAGGAACAAAAGAGACCATAAACAGATTCATGTATGCATGGACACCCGCTTTGTGACAAAGATGGCACTGAAGTGTGGTTTGGGAGGGACCAGCTGATGGCATAATGGTTACATCACTGGACTCCCATGTAATCGACTATGGTTCGAGTCCCAGCCTGGTGGCTTAAAACTCATGCTCTATGTGTGTGTGTGTGCCTGAGAAGAGAATAGATGAGACAGGGTTGTGGCGTGGCCATCCCCCCACCCCGGGTGGGGGGTGATTTCTTGTTTTCTGTCTCTTTTGTCTCTCTGGTGAGTGCACGTGTCCTATAGCAAAAATCTCTTTAAAAAAAAAAAAAAGTGTGGTTTGGGAAAATGTGATCTCTTTGAGTCAAGTGAATATCCACTGGAACAAAACTAACTCAATCCCTATACCTCATAGCATACCTTAAAATTCATTCATTCCTCATAGCATACATTCAAATCTAACTATGAAAGAAAAGACAATTAAGCTTCTAGAAGATAATTCAGGCAATATCTTCATGACTTCCAGGTAAGACAAAAAATTACTCAAGAGGACACCAAAAGCACAAAGATAAAAGAAAATGACTGACAAATTGGAAGACATTAAGAATAGAGAGAAAAGGCAACCTATGGAGTGGGAGGAGCTATTAGTTCTAGGTATGCCCACAAAGGACTCATACCAGGAGGTACTCACTCACCTGAGAGAACAGCATCGCACAATCCTCAGAAGTAGGTGGATGGCTTTTAATCGCTGATGCCCCGACTGGCGGCAGGCCACGCCCCCCAGCCATTCCCAAATTT
>NW_006204759.1:4299872-4312335 GCF_000334495.1 Tupaia belangeri chinensis
AGCCCTCGCCCACCAGCCATTCCCAAATTTTGGCCAAGGGGAGATGAGGCACAACTCGCTCTTCTGATAACATCTGCTTCAAAATCTCAAATCCTGGCCAAGTCCCCAAGATACAGATATTTAAAAAGTAAAGTCTAACAATCATATACATTAAGAATTACACATTTTATACTTAGCTCAAATGTTAATAAATATGATAGAATAATTGGGATCATTTAAATTTTGGTTGAAATTAAACCTTTTAAAAAAATAATATAGAAACAATATTTTTCTGCTCGTCCTTTCTGCAAAATGCCCTGGTAAATTCTAAGAGAACAAGCACCTTTTTCTTCAGGCCCTGACAGAAGGGCTCCTTTCTCGGGTCATTCAAGCTCACAACTAGCCAACTACACAACTATGAGTGACCGTGGTAGTCTGTGAGACAAGCTGTGGAAGCCTTAGAGAAAATACCTTAGTGACAGTGACACCCACCGCCATAGAGTAGCCCTGGCAGGCAGATCCTGCGCACAGAAAGTCTAGTGCACACACCTGTCTGGAAGCGCCCCAGGTGTCCAGCCGTCACAGTGAATCTGTAGCCCCACTCGGTGTTGCTCATGTCCGAGGTAAAGCGGTAATACAGAGTATCTCCTGGGTCACAGGAATCAGAGACAGATCAAGCAACAGGTGTTTCTGATGAATATATTACATCTATTTATAAAGCCTCCAAAAATTTCCCTTCTCACTTCATGTGAAGAGTCTATATAACCATGTATTTTTTTTTTTTACTACCTGGGAGCTCAAAGTCCTTCCATTTCTGCTGAGACCCACTGAAGTTGTGTCGATCCTGCTGGAAGTCGCTGCTGCTGGACATGGCCAGCTCGTCACAGCCTTCCTCGGTGTTACACTGGGAGTCGAACTTGATGGAGAGGTAGATTGCACCGGGGATGTGAACTTTGTCCTGCAGAGGGGAAACAGAACACACCTGATGGTACTGCTCATTGGCTGTGTTCTGCAGGCAGCCTTGAGCCAAGTCCTTTCACTGAAGCGTGGGGTGTGAGAATGAGAACGTCACAGTCTCCGCCCTCCGGGAGCCTGCAGTCTGTTCCATCCCAGTGAAGGGGTTCTCAGGTGGTGAAGAACGCAGAGGGAGTCTTTCAGGAGAAAGCAGGACAGGAGGCAAGGTAAAGAGTGAATTTCAGGCAAGGGAGCAGCACTGGAAAGCTGTGGCATGTTCAGGGAATGGCAAGGGTGTGGCTGGGTAAGTCCATGTGGAAAAGGGGCCAGAGGCAAGATGTGACCTGGGAGAGGTTGGCAGAGACATACTTTGAACATCGAAATGAAGTTCAGACTGTCCCGGGTGGCAGGAAGAACCCGGGGATAACTTTAAAGAGGAGAAAGCCTTGGTCAGGCTTGAACCTGACAACTGCTATGGAGCAAGGCCAGGTAGGGCCAAGCCAGGCCAGAAGCAGCGGATCAGAAAGGAGGGGCGACAGGAACCCCAGAGAAGGGAGGAGAGAGCCTGGGGGCAGTGGAGAGTACAACACGATTCCTTTTGGGGTAGAATAGGTACCTGATCAGATGTATCCATAGGGGTTGGGGACAGGACAGAGTGGGGAGTTGGGGTGAGACCCAGGAATGTGGAGAGGAAGAGGGTGACGAGGTTAGGAGGTTTACACTTCTGCACAAAAAAATCCCACTGACCAACAGCAGGTTCTGAACTGCTTTCTGTTATCCACGCTGTGGCTGCAGGGTGCCCTTCACCCAGAGCTGATGTCATGCCAGCTCCAACATTTCTCAAAGGGCTAAAGAAACGCACACGACATAAGTCAATGACAATAGCTTAGGTCGCCCCACCTGTGGCTCATCCAAACTCCCACCTCTCTCCATCCAGATACAAAGTTTAGGAGGGAAAAGATGACGATGTTCAGTTCTGGGTAATTAAAAAGGAGCTGGAGACCACAGGTTTGGATCCCTGGGTCTGCCTGAAAATCAGGCTGAGGGTGTGCTCAGGCTTCTGAGCAGGTAGAGGGCTGGGGAGGGAAGGCCACCACTGGCGAGACCTCAGGACAGCTCTCGCTCGCTGTCATGTGCAGGCACAGGTACTAACCTAAGGAAGGGGTGGCGGCGGCCGTGGTCTCCCAGAGCAGCCAGGTCATCAGGGGACAGTCAGAGTAAGAGCAAAGGCTGGCCCTGTGGCTTGACTGGTTAAGAGAGCTGGATCCCACACGGCCAATCATGGTTCGAATCTTCTCCCCAGAGTCTTAAAAAAAAATGTGCTAAGCGTGTGTGTATGCACGTCCAAAATCCTGACAGGATGAAGAGATGGAGGAGAAGGGGTTGTGGACCGACTATCCCTTCTCACTTTCTCTGTCTCTCTCTTTGGTGAGTACACATGGCTTCTGGTAAATTAAAAAAAGAACGAGGGAACTAGCAGTTAGCGTAATGGCTATGTCGCTGGACTCCCATGTAGTCGACCGCGGTTCGCGTCCCGGACCTGGTGGCTTAAAACCCACGCCGGGCGCGTGTGCGTGCGTGCCCAAGATCCCGAGAGGAGAATGGAGAAGGGACTGAGGCGTGGCCATCCCCTCGGGGGGGTGACTTCTCGCTTTCTGTCTCTCTGTCTGTCTGTCTCTGTCTGGTGAGCACACGCGCCCTATAGTAAAAAAAGAAAACCTATTAAAAAAAAAAAATGAGAAAAGAGTCAGGTTGAACCTAGACCCATGCGCAGACTCTCTGCTGAAGAAGTCAATGACTCACTCTGAGGATCTTGTTGTAAGACAAAGAAATTCCTTTAGGGCCAGCTGGCTCACTTTTTTCTATTAAAACAATAAAGTTTGGAAGAGTGGACCTGTTGAACAGACTCCCTGGCTTTAAGGAAGCAGATGCAGCTTAGTCTAAGGAAGCATTTTCTTGGTCAGACCTGCAGAGGGGCCTGCTGGCCTCATGCCCTGAGGCTGGGTGAGGTTGGCTGACTCTGGCTCATACCTCGAAGTTGGTGTTGTTGTTATATGGGTGTTTGGACTCCCTCACTTGCACCTCCATTCCCGGCTCCTCCATGAACTGGCAGGCAGCCAAAGCCATGGTCCCCAGCATGTCCTCTCGGCAGCCCTGGAGTACCTTCTGCAGGATCTGGTGGGACACAAAAAGGCTGAGGTCAGGGCCTGCCAGCAGCATGAAGAAGAGAAGGGAGAGTCTACATCAATCAACCCAAGGCTCACCAAAGGAGCTGGCATCATCCTGGACCGAGAACAAACCTCTGAGCTACCCCCGCCCCAAAACCAACCCCGCCTGCCACCTCTATTCAAGCAGGTCCTTGAAGTAAACCAGGACACTGCAGGCCTTTGCGCCTAATACTGCCTCAAGGACATCTGAAAGAACCAACAGAAGCATCAGAGACAGTCTTAGCCCTGGAACAGCTCCCAGCCGAGCAGGTAAGTAATGACAGCACAGTGAGACAAATGCCCGATGTGAGGTGCAGAGTGAGGGGCTCCACAGCACGAGTCGGGGGAGAACATGTCCAAGAGAGGGACTGGTAGGTGTACAATGGCTCTCTTTGGCCCCCTTCAAAAGGTGAATATGGTAGAGCAAACCCGCCAGCACCCCCAGGGCTGGGAGGCTGGGAACGGACCCAGGGGGTCTAGAAACTGGTGGTGTTCTTAGATGGGTCATCAAGGACTAGAGGGGAAATGAACCTCCTCATGGACTGCGTATGTATGTGGGGGAATGGGTGAGAGTGGCAGGAAGACAGGGATGAAAAAGAAGGTGTCAAATGTGATTCAAGGCTCAGAAGATGATGCAGAGATAATGTAAGTGGGGCCACATGGGAAGGTCCCAGGTTCACGGCTCAAGGCCTCTCTCAATACATGGGAAGTGAGCATGCAGGTGCATGGGATGGTTGGGGTGGACGCAGAGCAGGGACCCTACTGGGGGTACCTGTCTTCGTTTCTCTCTCTCATGGAAGAAATAAGTAAATAAACTAAAAAATAAGTGACTCAAGATTGCTGCACTCAGAAACTGGGAAGATGGTGACAAAACCTTCTGGTTTAGGTGGGAATAGCCTCCAGGGGTCTGAGTTCTAGACCAGGATATTTCCTGCCATGCTGGGTCTTCTGCTTCTATGCAGTAGGAGATGGAGAAGATGCTCATAGCCCTGGGAAGGTTTGCTAGCCCAGCAATGGCTTAAAAGAACAAGTTGAAGACCTGAATTAAAAACAAAATGGACCAGCAGATGGCATAGTGGTTACATTGCTGGATTCCCACATGGCCAAACGTGGTTTGAGTCCCAGACCCAGTGGCTTAAAACTTATGGCGGGTGCATCAGTGTGCGTGCCCAAGATCCCAAGAGGAGAATGAAGGAGAAGAGACTGTGGGAGAGGCCTTCCTCCCTGAAGGGCGATTTCTCACTTTCTGTTTCTCTGTCTCTCTGGTGAGCGCACATGCCCTATAGCAAAAATCTCTCTCTAAAAACGAAACAAACAAAAACAAAACAAAAGATTGCCTCCAACGTTCACAGTGAAAATGAGAGAAGTGGACCGCAGAGGCGGCACAGGCCCAGGTGAGAGTCCAGAAGCTAGCCACCTTGGACAGGCCACCCTGTCAGGATCACAGTGTAGCACAGGTGTCGGCGCTGGCAGAGTCTGACTGGGGGCAGATGTCCTAGAAACCATGGTTTAAAGCAGAACACAGAAACCTCACTGGACTTCAGAGGCAGGCCACCAGAGAGTCAGAATTAACCCTGGCCCGGGGACTTCACGTGTCTGGACATGAGGAGAGATGGGCTAGCTAAGTGTTAGACTTGTAGGTGGGAAACGATAAGGCAGAACACCAACACAGGTAAGGAGGGACCATTCATTCAAATTCTCCGGGCACTGAGTCTGTCCCAGGCTGTGAGTTCGGCTCTAGGCCAGTGCCAGAGAATTTGACATAATGTGTAGAAAGGCTGCAGGTTAACCTGGGAGAGGCATTCACACCTATGGGAGCCACCCAGCACAGGTGTCCTCTCTCCATGATAGACACGCTAGATGGCTACTCAAATACCATGGGGGCAGCAGAACCAGGAGGCGGGGACAAGGGAGAAGCCCGGCGAGATGAATGTTCGTCTACCTTCTCCCATTGGTGCTTTTCTTCCAGCTGCATGAACATATCCAAGATGTAGGTCATATGGGCAGGGCCACTTAGCTCCAGGATGTCTTCGCTCATTGGCACGTGCCCAGGCCACTCGGCAAGCAGGGACGCAAGCACATGGCGGGCATATAGGACGGCTGTGGCCTCATTCACACGGAAGAGGTAGTCCCGGATGGCCCTCTTACTCTTGCAGTTCAGCTCCTTGTGCAGGAGGGCGGCGCTCTTGCTGCGGCGCTGCTTGGCGTAGCTTTGCTGCAGTTCGCTCTCGGTGCTGGAGATGAGCTTCTGGGTCACTGGGTTGGATTCAGCAGTGGCTTGGTCACAGCGGGAGGGCCGGGACTGCAAACCCAAGGTCACCATTAAGGAAGCCTGGGTTTCTCACAGCTAGGGGAGGGGAAGGAGGTCAGGGGTACAGGAGTTTTGTTGTCTCGGCGGGGTGACATACCAAGCACGGCAAGATAATCATGTCTGTATCCACAGCTTTGGCGCTCTGCTCTTCCAGCCTCAGGCTCTTTCTGGGCTGCCACCTCTGAGCCAGAGACCGGATCCTTTCATCTGTGGTCAGCTCATCTCCATCAAACCTGCGGACAAGGAGAGAAGAGGCACAGCGTGTAGAAAGGCTGCAGGTTAACCTACAGCTCAGTCTGTCAGCAACGTTGGTTACCTCCCCGTTATCACATCATCAGAGGATCACTTTCTGTACTTTGTAAACTGTATTCACAGCATTCGCTAATTCGCACATGCAGAAATGCTCATGTACTCTTGTGGCAGAAGATACAAACCATCCCCCAGGATCCATTCTCTTTTAAAAACAAAGGTCCTGGGACCAGCAGTTAACGTAATGGTTATGCCGCTGGACTCCCATGTAGTCGACCGCGGTTTGAAACCCAGACCCAGTGGCTTAAACTCACACCAGGCACGTGTGCGTGTGTGCCCAAGATCCTGAGAGGAGAATGGAGGAGAAGGGATTGCGGCATGGTCATCCCCCTTGGGGGGTGATTTCTCACTTTCTGTCTCCCTGTCTTTCTCTGTCTCTCTGGCAAGCATATGCGCCCTATAGCAAACAACAACAAAAAGACAAACAAATAAAAAACAATGGTCCTTGGAGTTTTAGTAAGAGCCACAGTCACCCAGCTGCATACCGACTCCTCACTCCCAGGAGCTGGTTGTGGACATGCAGTGACGTTCTTGCCGATGGAGAGTGAGTGCAGTACTGCGCCACTGGTGGAGCCAGCCCTGAGACAGCCGGACTAGGGATGCGCTCCTTTGTCCACCTTCCCTGCTCCTCTGGGCTGGGACCCAGAGGCGGTGTGGGTGAGCCACTTCCACGGTGCAGATGAGACCACCACCCTTGGATGGCAGGTCGCTTTGTGAAGCAGAGCTGCCCAGCCCTCCAGACCACTGCCTGCCCCTGGACTATTACGTGAGAGCAAAACAAGTTCAGTCTGCCCTGGGCCGTGCCACTTCTGGGTTCTTAGTTAAAGCAGCTTAGAGGACTGGCAGGTGGCGTGGGGTTGTGACACTGGACTCCCACATGGCTGACTGTGGTTCACGTCTTGGACCTGGAGGCTTGTTTTCTCACTTTCCCTTTCTCTCTCTCTGTCTCTCTCTGGTCAAATTGAAACAAAAACAAAAGATAACAAATAAAGTTAAGTAAATTAAAAAAAAAAAAAGGAACTTAGACTGCACCCTAGCTAATGCAATCCCACATCTTCTCACAAAGGATTTGAGACATTATCTGAGAATTGCATATAGCCCAAAAGAATCAGGAAATTAAAAAATGGAAGAGAAATTACATCAGAATTTGCTACAAATTAGAATAAGGAGTCAAAATTAGAATTGGGGGTTGAAAAAGAAATTAGATTGTTGATATGTGAAGTTCTACACGAATTGAAGAACTGAGCCCAGAACCAGCTCTGAACTTCTTGGCCAAGAAATTGTTAATTATATAATAAAACATGAAAAAGTTGAGAGTAAGTTGAGGAAACAACATGAAAAACGTGTTTTTGAGGAAAAACATGAAAGTAACTTACGGTGGTAAGGAAATACTGGGCCATCGGGAAAGTCATGACAGATTTTTGCATAGAAAAGTATGTCATGACTTTCCCGATGACCTAGTAAAAACAAATACCAACAACGAAAACAATAGCCTCTTGAGCAGAAGTCCCGCTCTGTGCTGTGTGCTCTCTGGATTCCACAGGAGACACCTTGGTGACCATGCTAACGTCTGCATCCATAAAATGAGTTCACTCTCAGAGGCAGGCTGTAAGAGGAACTCAGGACACACTTCAAAGATGACGCACGCAGGGCGGCATGGGTCACCTTTCACATCACTTCATGAAGCTACAAACTGGCTGCACGTGCGCCTCCTGCACATGCGCTCCCAGGCCAGGAGGTACACGTCCTCCGACCCTCACTTGCTGCGCTTCAGTTGCACCTAAATGTCTCTTACCTCTTCTGAACCTCCAGGAAGAAAGAATCGGTCCTTTTCATCTGCAGCTCATATATGGCCCGGAGAATGTGCAGAGGGGCATTGAGGGCATCGTGAGCCATCTGCAGGCATAGCGAGGAAGCAGGGAGAGACGATTAAAGGGCTGTAACACAGCACTGAGAATCTGAGCTCAAAGAAACAGCACTGTCTTAAAAGTCACCACAGGTTATAACGAGGAACATCATATGTGTACTTTAAAAAAGCACATGAAATAAGACCTTGGGCCAGCCCTACAGTGCAGTGACTAAGCGCTGCACACTGGAAACCAGATCCCACATGGCTAACTGTGGTTCAAATCCTGGCTCTAGCAGCTCGAAGAACACATCGGCTACAAGTGTGTGAGTACCCAAATCCCAATGGGGGAGGGGAGGGGAGGGAAAGGGATTGCAGTGTGACCACACCCTGTTAAGGGGTGCTCTCTCTCTGGCAAGTGCACATGCTCTCTGGCAGTAAAGAAAAAATAAAAAATAAAGAATATCTGGAGAAATAGGTGATAGACATTAAAAAAAGATAAGCACTAAAACATGGTTCATGGTGGCATGGTGGTTGGGGTGGCTGGATCCCAGACAGCTAACTGCAAGGCTTGAGTCCCAGACCTGGTCTCTTAGCCTTCAGAGATATGGGTGTGCATGCCCAAAGGCTCAAAGGGGGAGTGGAGGAGAGAAAACTGTGGCATGGTTAATCATCCTAGGGGGTGCTTTCTTGTTCTCCTCCCTCATCTCTCTCCAGGAGGTGCATGGACCCCACAGCAAATTAGAAAAAACAAGAACAAACACAGACTAGAGTCTGCATTGTTACTGTAAACTTCGAAGGAAACTATAAAACAATGAAACATCACAAGAAATACTATGCTGATAAAACACGATGCTAATCGTCAATACTCATCCACCACATTGCATTCACGGCTAGCTTCTCAGATATAGCGGTCTCACCCTCTAGTCTGACAATGAGCACGTTAATCTAAGCACTGGGGGCCAGCAGGTGGCGTAGTGGTAAGGCACTGGACTCCCACATGGCTGACCACAGTTTGAGTCCAGGACCTGATGGCCTGAAAAATCACACGGGGCATGTGTGTGAACATGCTCAAAATCCTGAGAGGAGAATGAAGGAGAAGGGGCTGCAGTGTGGTTATCCTCCCTGGCCACACTGGGGGGGGAGGGGTGATTTCTCACTTTATCTCTCTCTCTGTCTCTCTGGCAAGTGCACGTGCCCTGTAGCAAAAACCTCTCCAAAAAAAAAAAAAAAACCACAAAACAAAACAAAAACGTCTTAAGCACCTTACTTTCCTTCGCTTTTTAAGAAAGTTCCTTCTTCGGGGCTGGCAGGTGGTGTGGGGGTTAAAGGCGCCAGACTCCCACATGCATTTTGAGTCCTAGACCTGGCAGCTTGCTTTCTCACTTTCTCTCTCTCTTACTCTGTCCCTCTCTGGTCAAAATAAAATAAATAAATAAGTAAAGTTAACTATAATAATGCTTAAAAAAAAATCCTTCTTGGGACCAGCAGATGGCGTAGTGGTTAAGGCGCTGGACACTCCCACATGGCTGACCAGAGTTCAAGTCCTGAATCTGGTGGCTTGCTTTCTCACTTCCTCTCTCTCTCATTCTCACCCTCTGTCTCTCTCGCCTCAAACTAAACAACAACAACAAAAAAAATGAATGAATAAATACAATAAAATAAATAATAAAAAAAAGATTATAAATTAAAAAAAAAAATTCCTTCTTCTCAGAGCCAGCAGATAGCATAGCGGATTCTCTCATGGGTGACCGTGGATCAAGTGCTGGACCTGGTGGCTTGAAACTCATGCCAGGTGCATATGTGTGAGTGCCCAAGATTCCAGGATGAGAATGGAAGAGAAGGAACTGCGGGGTTATGTCTCATTTTTCCCTCTCACTGTCTTTGTCTTTCCCTCTCTCTCTCCAGCCAGAATGCACACCATAAAGAAAAAACCTCTTAAAAAGAAAAGTTCCTTCCTCTCATGTGAAAGAGAAAGAGAGACAGCAAGAGAGAGACGGACAGACAGAAACGGTAACCTTGATAGGGTCTGACTGGGCTGCCACCCTCCCATGCCCAGCCTTCCACTCAGCCAGGAACACAGGTGTGCCCATGTGTGCATCTAGTGTTCACGCTGACTGGGGACCACCTGCACCCGCGTCCTCCCAGGCGGCTCCAGTATCAAGCAGTGGCACCCTACCACCTGTGCCACTGCAGCTGGGCCTTGATTTTTTTATGGCTACTTGTTTGTCTAACAGTTTCTTTTTTAAATTTTATTTTCATGTTTTTCCTTTATGTAAGAGACACAGGGAGAGAGAGAAATAAAGGCACAGAGACAGATATAGGAATCTTTGATAGTGTCTCACCATGTCCTGACCCTCCTGTCTCAACCTCCCAATCAGCCAGGACTGCAGGTATGTACCCCTACGCCACCATGTTCAGGCTGGTCTGGGACTGATCCTGGGCCTCCCTTGCAGCCCCCAGTCCCCCAAGCAGTGGTTGCTACCTGTGTGCCACCATGGCTGAGCCAAAAACACTGTTTAGTCTCCACAGAGTCAGAGCTTTCCAAGTCCAAGCCCTCACCCATTTCATCATTCTGAGGAAGAGTAAATAATCCAGGAAAAGTAAGAGTATTTCTGAGAAAATCTGATGGGGGTGAGCTATCACTTGAGAGTTCATGGACAGGCTTTAAGGCTTTGGTAAACCCTAGAAATCACAAGCAAAATTTTACCTGCATATTTTAAAGTGTATCTTATAGAAAAGAGGGTCTAAAGCTTTGGAGGTCCATGACCTGAACTGACAAGGACTACTGCTATGAGGCTTTCCCATTCTTCTGGATCAATTCTGCAAATACAGGTGGAGGCGTTAGGAGATGAATTCTTTCTCAAGGCACCAGAGTGAAGCATTCTCACGTTTAGCCTGAAACATGGTCCAAGGTAACGAAAACCCATTTCTTAGAAGCCACACGGGGCCCAAGAACATACCAAGAAACATATCCTGGTGGGCTCGTCCAGGCCTTCGAGAGGGTCTAGCTTTTTCTGCTCCGGTTCACCAGGGCTGCTGACCGGCCGCTCCATCTCCTCATCTTGCTCGCCTCGCTCATCCAGCTCGAGGTCTCCATGCTCCGCCAAAATGCTGATCTCCTTTTTGGAGGAGTACAGCATGATGGACAAAATCTACACAGAAAGAAAGCCAGGCAGGGCAGAAATGTGAGCACCATGGCGCGAGAGGGTCACATGGTTTTTTAAGCAGGTATGGGCTGAAAATATTAGACCCCTTTTTTTTCCCCCCATAGGGTATGTGTGCTCACTGGAGAGAGACAGAGAGAGAGAAAGTAAGAAGTCAACCCCTAGGGAGGGATGGTCATACCACAATCCCTTTTCCTCCAATCTCCTCCTAGGATTTTGGACATTTTATTTAAATGTATTGTATTTATTTTAATTTGACCAGAGAGGGACAGAGTGAGAGAGAGAGAGAGAGGGAAAGTGAGAAAGCAAGCCTCCACGTCCAGGACTCGAACTCTGGTTGGCCATGTGGGAGTCCAGCGCCCTGGCAGCCCTGACCTAACTTTTTAAGATCTCAAAATTCACATAAAGTATGTGAAATTAGTGAAAAAACAAAAAAAACATGTTCAACTATATTTGTAACCAAAGAAATGCTAACTAAAAATTACCTTTAGGAGGGGCCAGCATCCTCTGACCCAGCAACCTAACTGTCAGGAATAATGGAATAATGTAAAATATGTAAAAAGTTCACTCGCATCATGGCCAAGGAAGCCTTAATAATGGTAAGAAACTGAAAACTGCCTTCATGTGTTAGATGTGGCCACCGAAAGTGGTGGTTATGAAAGCTAGACAGAAACTTAGAACGCGCACGTCGTGTGGCCTCGGCTTACTTGCCTTCCATGCTCCCTGCACAGCCTAATTTTAGCTGTGCACTACAGATGCAGTGAGAAATCGGAAAACGTCAAAACGCTAACTGACAGCTGTGTTTGGGGACTGCGTAGAGTTTTTCATATTCTATCATTCAAATAATTTACAAAAATTAACTGAGGGCCGGATGCTGGCACAGTGGTAATGCAATGCTCTGAAATGCTGGACGCCCCCTCGTCCCGAGGCTTCCTGGTACACACCAGGTACGTGCGTGTGTTTGGGATCTGGGCTGACTCCAGCTGCGTGAAGACCTCGCTAGGATGCTTTCTCTTTCTCTGTGTCTCTTTCATGGAAGAAATAAATAAGCAAACTGTTAAAAATTAATTTAAAATATTTCCTAAGAACAAGAGCTTAAATGCTTTCTTGGTTATTCACTTATGTGCCTTAGCATATTTTCCTTAAGCTTAACCAAACCCTCTTAGAGCAACTGAGAGCTGCTCTTCAAATCCAGGCCTGTGTGACTGAGAATGGCTGGGTCACCCCCTCCCACAAAGCAGTCACCCTTCCCCAACCTGAAGTGGGCACTTGGCACAGACAGTTCATAGGGGACCATGGCAATTACGCTAAGAAAAGGCTAAGCTTCAGGGGGAATAATAATAAAATCTAAATTATCAAGTAAAATCCTACATATAATAAGCCTAAATGAGGACAAATTTAGAAACTGCTTTTAGCTCAAAGGAACTCTGGAGGGAAAATAATTCAAAGATTCACTTTATTACCAGGATATAATTAATGGTCAATCATATGTTTCCATAAAACACCTCTCTTCCAGTGTTCTTTAAAAAAAAGAAAAAGAATTCTTTTATTTAACTTTATTTATTTATTTATTTTAATGTGGTCAGAGAGGGAACAGAGAGAGAGAGAGAGAGAGAGAAAGCATGCTGCCAGGTTCGGGACTTGAACCACGGTCAGCCATGTGGGAGTCCAGCACCCTAACCACTACGCC